>NC_021165.2:6729491-6752066 GCF_000331145.2 Cicer arietinum | reverse complement strand
ATATTAAAAATTAATTTATTTTATTATATTTATGTATTAAAATATTTGAAATTAAAATAAAATTTTTAAAAATATATTTAAAATATGTTTATCTTAAATATTAAATTTATTTATCTTGAATAATAAAATTTAAATAATTTTATTTTAATATTATTTTCTATATTTAAATTTATTTCAATTTAAATGTTATTTCATATTTATTTTATTTATATAGTTAAATACTAAAAATAAATTTATTTTATTTATAAATTAGAATATTTAAATTTAGAATTTAAATATTTAAAATTTATATATTTTATATAAAAATAATTTAAAATATTTATATTAAATATTTAAAATTATTTTATTTTTTAATATTTTATATATAAATAATAAAATTAATTATGAAAATAACGAAAGAGAAATTATTTTATCAAATTTCACAAATGTTATTTGAGTGTCACATTATTCTTATTGAGAGTGTTAGATGATAAAAAATTGTGGGAGATCAAGAAAATCTCTAACATTTTTGTTAATAGGAAATAAAAAACTAATTTTAGAAATACAGGGACTAAAAATTCAATTTTGACAAAATTAAATGACAAAAAATGCATTTAAGCTTTTCTAGTCTTTTTACCCTATCTTTTTTTATTTTATAATTTTGATCGGATCTTTTTAGTTTTTCATTTGTAAATTTTGGTTAACGAGAAGGAAAATCCTTTAAGTGTGAATGTATATAAACTAATTTTGAAAAAATATTTGATAAATTACATGTACATAACAAACAACATTCAAAAGATAAAGGAAAATTATATAATAAAAAAAAAAACAGAAAAGAAAATATTATTTTAAAAGAAATTAAAAGTAAAATATCGAAGGCGTTTGGCATCAACTAGCCACATTAGCAACGATATAAAGCATTGTTTTTTATCCTTATACACGATCAATGTGAATTATTTTTTGTTTGTATGAAAGCATTCAATGTGAATTAGTAACACATATATTATGAGATCAAGATCTAGTAACTCAAACCTCAACTTGGATAACCATAAATGGAAACTACTTCCCTTCTCTCTCTTTCTAGGCATATATTTATCCTAAGATTAGCCCTTAACAAACTTTTGAACATGTCTATCACCACCACTTGAGAAATTCCCATTTTCAGGCTTCATTATTGCAACTACACCAAAATAATCAAAACTTAGGAAAAACAACAAAACCAAACCAAACCAAACCAAAATCACCTCCATTTGCAACCTTCTTCACCAATGTCAAACCAATATCATTAACCCCTCAAAATGAAATTCATGTATACCTTAAAATGGATGATAAAGACAAATTAATCATGATCCATGTTTCATCACTATTTATTGTAATTTAGGGTGACCAACGCAACCAGATCAACATTATTATTGTTCGAAATTTATACATCTTATATATGTTGTAACACAAACAAATGCCCGAGTCTGATTCAAGTTCTGGCCGCGCATTCATATGGCTTGTAACATTTTTTTTGTTCATTTCTTTATTACTAGGAGGTGTGTGTCTTGTGGCATACATGATCATTCCCGAATCTGAAACAACATCATGGTTACCTATAGTTGGTGTCTCATTGGTTTGTCTACCATGGGCTTTTTGGTTTTTCACATGCTTATATAGAATTTTTTCAAGGTGTTTTGGATTTAGAGTTAGAATGGGAATGTCTAACAGCGGAGGGGGCGGTGGAGGAGGAAATTGGGGTGCTACAAATCCACCTAAGAATGCAGATGTTGAAGTTGCAACTTCATCAAGAGGTAGTGGTGGTGGTGGTGAGTTGAATAGGGCATCATCTGTGGCCTCACATGAAAGTGAAATGGCATTGGCAAAATCTATGGGCTCATGACATCACATGATTAATTTGTACGTGAATTTGACTCCTTGTTGATGTTATCATCTTTTGAGATGACATGTGTGATTGATACATATTTTATCATTCTCAAAATATAAGTAAAAAATTAGTCAAAAAAAATTGATATATCTGATCAAAATTTTAGATCAGATATGTCTATTTTTTTTACTTTGATTTTGTTTATATTTTAGGATGGAGTAATATTGATCATCTTAGTCGGTGATGGCCTTGCTTCAAAATGCTTGAACTATTCTCTATAATCCTCACCTTCTGCATTTGCACCACATGAATATATAGGCCTTGTTGAGGGATACACGCTTGTTCTATGTATATTTATGGACATAATAGGCTTTGTTAGTTAGTTCTATGAAACTTGTCTTCTTTATGAATTTTAGTAGACATTTCATATGGGTTTGTTTAAAGAAATGAGAATTTGATTATTCAAGTCTCATTAATTGGCTTTAGATTTTGTAGTTTTTTTTTTTTTCTTCTTCCTCTCTTTTGAAGTATTCAATTATTTATTAACATATTTTTAGCACAAGTTTGATTTTTTTTTTCTTGATAGGTAGGATGTATTTCTTCACTCAATGAGATTTAATTTTTGCTCTAATGTGATAACTTGAGTTTTGTAAAAAAAGAAAAATTGTTATTTGCAAAATCAAAATCAGTTGTATTATTTGAACAATAATTCTGACATTGTATATCAATACTGCATATTATTAGGTGCATATGTCAGATTGGAAGTAAAAGAAAAAATATTTGACGAGAGAGAAAAAATAATGTAAAAATTAAATACTATATAAAAATATAGCATTGATGTCAAAATTTATATCAAATAATAATTTCTTTTACAAATTAAGTTATTTAATATAATAAAAACCGATTCATATATGTCATAGTTAACAACAATTGCCTTGGGATGTTAACAACAATATTTAGTATAATAATATTGATGATGTCTTTATGCAAGGATTCATTTGAATTACATAAGACATTTTTTAAATTTGAATAAAAATGTTCAAAATCCTCTAATAAATGCACAAAGACTATTGCCTCAACTCTTAGATGTACATGTGTTATACATCCTCTAACACAAATGCTCATTGTAAAAGTATAAATACGTACTTTTTTAGGTTAATCCAAGGTATCCCCTTCCCAAGAGGCAAGAAGTAGTTAGTCCCTTAAGACACTAACATCTATTAAAGAGTCAACATTTATTTAATCTATGTTTTCATGTACCCTAAAATTCATTTTGTTATTGATTGTTTATTTTTCTATGATTAACTGTATTCCCCACTGCCTCTTAACTATTAAAAAGAGAATTTGAACTTTTTTAAAGCACTTCGTTATTTTCTTTATTTTATTTTTCATTTTGTTTTCAATTTTAGTGTAAACAAACATTAAACGGATAGTGCGACTCATTCTTTTACAAAGAAAAAATTATATATAATTTGTTCTGTCTTTTTTTATTATATTACACTTTATATTGTTCCTTTAATTATTAATGATGATATGTTATGCATTGCATTGAAAAAAAACAATGAAGTTAAGTCTTAGTTTGAATAATATTAAGTTGAATCTCTAATTAAAATGAAAAATAATTAAATTTGCTTAAGTTTTTCTTAACAAATAAAAATCGGTTAGGATGATTGTAATATGTAAAGATTTAAAAAACAAAAGAAAATCGAACAAACCGGAAGGAAAACTGATTGTATAGCTCTTTACCACTCCGAAATAGGGATGGCAATTAGACTCATACCCAGTGGGTACCCGCAAAAAAAACCCACAATGGGTAGGGTAAAAACCCGCATCATGGGTATGAGCATGGGGACGGGTAATTACCCGCAAAATTAAGCGGGTATGGGTGCGGGTACGGGTACTGTAGTACCCACCCCGCCCCGCACCTAGGGATGGGAATAGGCTAGGCCGTCCGACAGGGGCCTATGGCCTGGCCTACTTATGGCCTGGCCTAGCCTGGCCTATTTAATAAAAAGACCAGGCTCAGGCTATTTTTAAAGCCTATTTATTTAAATAGGTCAGGCTCAGGCTTATAAAAAAGTCTATTAGGTCTGACAGGCCGGCCTATATATATTTTATTATTTATTATTATATTAATAATAAAAAAAAAAATCTATTCTTTGAAACCAAGAATTATGTTTTAGGGTTTAAAGGATGTTTGTTTCAGATTTTTTAAAAATTATTTTGTTAGAAAAATTATTTTTTTGTTTAATATATATAGATATGTACATTGATATTGGTATGCGGAGAGCATTTAAATATTTTAATATGAATAAGGCTTTTAAATAGGCTTCCAGGCCAGGCTTTTAAAAAGGCCAGGCCAGACCGGAAAAAAAACCTATGATAGGCCGTAGGTCAGGCTTAGGCCTAAAAAATTAATCGTAGGTCAGGCTCAGGCCTTGCAAAGCCTGGCCTGGCCTGGCCTATTCCCACCCCTCCGCACCCGCACTTATATAAATATATTATTTATTTATTTAGTTATTTATTTATTATATTAGTGTTTAGTTTAATTAATTGTTTTCTTTTATATTTTAACATCTATTAATATCATTGGACCATTACAATATTTATAATTGAAACATAAACGTTTGCAAATTTTTTAAGAATCTGATTATGATAAATAGGTAAATAATTGTGATTTTATAACTAATAGTTATATCTTATTAATCGTGACTTTATAATTATACTTGCAACTTTTTATCAATTATCTTAGATAATATTATCATATGACTTGCAACTTCACAAAATATTATTATATATATTTAAATATGTATTGTAACAAGTGTTCATTTGAAATGTTGAGTCAGAAAATATTTTGATTTATAATATTTTATGATTGGATTTAAGATATTTAAATAATTTTTAAATTTAATCACAATAATATCATTTATTTATCGATTTTTTTTAGTTAAAGTGTGGGTAACGGGTATGGGTACGGGCACTTAAGTACCCAGAGGGTAAGGGTACGAGTATTAAAGTTGATACCCAAGAGGGTACGGGCACGGGTATGGGTATTTTTTAAAATCGCGGTTATGGGGACGGGTACTATAGTACCCTACCCATTGCCAACCCTACCCAAGTTTCGGAGCTTGAATGCAAAATTCAAATTTAGCCAACAAAGTGGGAAGTTAACAACTGAAAAGTCTCAAGCAGCAGTAATAACAAAAATTTAAACAAAAAAAATAATATATATAGTAATTAATACTCGGAATAATAATAAGTGCAGTATATAAGACGATCCACACCACCTTATGTATTGATCTGATTGGAAAATCCCATTTCTGTTTTGAATTCAAAATCAATGGCGAACAAGAGCGTCAAGAAACCTCTTAGCCTCAACGATAGTCACTATCGCTTCCTTCAAGATTTATCTGCACCTCCAAAACCCTCTTCCAAACCCATCGCTAATGGTACTGTTACTATTTTCTTGTTTTCTAACTTTCTTCACTTCATTTTTCAATCACACTCTACTCTTTCTTTTTTCTCCCCAGATGAATACGAAACACCGATTCAACCCCGACGAAGCGTCGTTCCGCAAGATAACGATGATACTATTCCTCAGTTTTCTGCTATTACCGACTTCGATTCTCCAATCGGTATTACTTGTATTCTATTCTCTCATTATCGCATTTCATTTTTCATTTTATTTATGAGTTAAATATGTTATTCGATTCTTAGGTCAAATTTCTCCGGAGAATAATCAACCTGTTAATGTAGAAGAAACTCTTATTCGCAACGAGGTTCCTCAGTTTTTCGATAATCGTGCTCGTAGTAAGTGTTTTCATCTCTGCTTCACTTCAACTGATTTCATCATCATCATCGTTATTGTTGTTGTTGTATTAGTATTATTGTTATTTCTGAGTTACTTTGGTTATTCGATTACTAGGCCAAGTTTCTCCGGAGAATCGCCAACCAGATAATGTAGAAGAGGCTCCTTGTCGCAATGAAGTTCAACAGTTTTTTGATGATTGTTCACTTCGTAAGTATTTTCTTGTCTCCTTCTCTTCAATTAATTTCTTGATCATTGCATTATTATTGCTATATATATAATCATTGCATTTCATTTCTGAGTTACATACGTTTATCCATTGTTAGGTCAAAATTTTCGAGGAAATCGTCAACCAGTTAAGGTAGGAGAAGCTTTTCTTCCCAACGAGGTTCCACAGTTTTTGGATAATCATTCTCTTGGTAAGTGTTTTCTTTTCTGCTTCACTTCAATTGATTTAATGATTATTGCATTATTTATTATATATATTTTCATTTCATTTCTGAGTTTCATACCTTATTTGATTTATTAGGTCAAAACTATCTGGAGAATCATCAACCAGTTAAGGATGAAGAAGCTTCTCTTCCCAATGACGTTCCAATGTTTTTTGATAATTGTTCACTTAGTAAGTTTTTCTTGTAATTGTTCACTTAGTAAGTGTTTTCTTGCCTGCTTCACTTGAATTATTGATTTCATGATCATTACGTTAATTGTTTATCAAATATTTTAGAGGTGGAAAAGAAGACGAAGGTTAAGGTGCAAGGGAGACGTCGTCTTTGCAAGGTTGCTGACGTAGATGCTGGAAAAAACGTGGCAGTTGAGGAGCCTAGGTTTGATGATCTTGTTGACTTTGATTCGCCTGTTCCGGTACGGAAAAATGTGATTGAGATTGAGGAGAGTGGGGCTAAGAGTGAAATTAGGGATATTTTGAGTGAGCTCAGCTCCAAGTTTGATGCGCTATCAGTGGGCAAGAAGCCGAAGCCGGTGCCAATGCCTGTTGAGTGTTTGGTGGGACGGAGGGAAATTGTTGAAGATGAGGGTTTGGAGTTTGAAAGTGCTGGATCCTCATTTTCTCCAAAACAGGACACCCATGACAGTTCCTCAAAGGATACAAAGAACGATAGTGGTTGTGTTGAGTATGAATCAGATGACTCGGTTCAGGAGAATGATGGTTCTATAACACTGAATGGCCCAAAATCTACATATAAGTTGCAGGCTAAAATTGCGAAAATGTTGTATCCACATCAACGGGAAGGATTGAATTGGCTCTGGTCATTGCATTGTCGGGGTAAAGGTGGAATTTTGGGAGATGACATGGGTTTGGGGAAAACAATGCAGGTAAGGGAATGAAATGAGAAGTAAGATATTTGCAGCTTTTAGTTTGCCAATTTTAGTTGGGGATTTACCAATGCCGGTTTTTTCTTGCAGATTTGTGGATTTCTAGCTGGACTTTTTCATTCCCGTTTAATTACAAGGGCATTGGTTGTGGCCCCAAAAACACTATTGCCGCATTGGATCAAAGAGTTGGCCGTTGTTGGTCTATCTGAGATGACAAAAGAGTGCGGCTTCCTGACTTTATTCATAACACTAGTTTATTTAAAATGCTAAATTAAAGCTTTTCTTCTTTATGAACAACAATTGCCAATTTATGCTATTCTGCAGATATTTTGGAACTTGCGCAAAAGCCAGAGAATATGAACTTCAGTACATACTTCAGGTATGCAATCTTTCTTGTTTTTCCCGTTTGATTAAATGTGTCAAGGAATTAAGTTCATGCTCATGCCTTTTAGCAGGCAGGATAAATAAATATCTTGCATTTTGTATGTGGACTTCAAAACGAGCTTGAGATTTTGAAGGGAACCTATTTTGTGCAGCGTCACATTTAAATGATTGTTTTTTATTTGTTTGTTTCTATCAATCTTAAACTACATTTTCTCATGTATCCTTTTAGGACAAAGGTGTTCTTCTCACCACATATGATATTGTCCGCAACAATACCAAGTCCTTAAAGGGGTCCCGATATTTTGATGACGAGGAAAGTGAAGACGGCCCTACATGGGACTACATGATACTTGATGAGGTAAGAATGGATATATCCTATGTAAAACCTATAAGATCAAATGTTGGTTTGTCAACATACAGTTCACCTTTTGCTCAGTAGTTTTTAACCTTTATTTATTTCTCTACAATTTCTATGCTTTATTCGTGAGCAATTAATGTAGTTACCTTGGTAAGGGGGTCATTGATTGTTTGGTTTGAGCAGAGAATTGCATGTAAACTTATTTATTATTTATAATAGAAACTGCAAAAGTATGTAGAAGTAATAGCTGTCTCATTGATAATGTATCCAAACATACAAACTGCGAACTTTGAATGGGCTGGTCACTCTGAAATTCTTTAAGTAGAAACCCACCTTACAGTTTTGTTTCTGCATATTTGACACGTGAGCACAGTTGCGGGACAACTCAAGATTATTTGATCGTGTTGGTCATATAAATATTCTTAAATTTGAATTGTATGACATTGAATAGAATGCTCATGTTAAATATACTCTAAACGGTGGTAATTTTAATTATTTGGTTCATAATGTTCTTAACTTTAGGGACACCTTATAAAGAACCCAAGCACTCAGAGAGCTAAAAGTTTGCTCGAGATACCCAGTGCTCATCGCATTATCATTAGTGGCACACCATTGCAAAATAATCTCAAGGTATTTTGATGAAAATGTTTTTGTTTTATAATCGCTGGTATGTATATTTTAGAATGGTGTATGTGCTTTTTTTGAATTTGATTATGCAATCTTGTTTAATTGCTTTCAATCTTATAACTTCTTTACAGGAATTGTGGGCATTGTTCAATTTCTGCTGCCCCGAGTTGCTTGGTGACAAAAAATGGTAATAATCATTTTCTTGCAATATTAATTTGGCTACGGTTTTCATGTCTTGGAAACTATAATTTTTCAGGTTCAAAGATAAATATGAAACACCTATACTCCGTGGAAATGATAAAAATGCGTCTGACAGAGAGAAGCGCATTGGTTCATCTATAGCAAAGGTAGTCATTTATGTTTCAAAATCTAATTATTAGTTGGACTATACTTATAAGAACAATTTTTAGTTTATAACCTATGAACCCTAGGCAATAAACATTAATAGAAAAACTTTGAAATGTTTGAGTTAAATTAGAGATAAAATTGGTAATGAACATTAAAAAAGATAGTTCATATTTATATACAAAAATCTGTCATCTGAACCTCAGTAGACTTCACGTTTAGGCTTTGAAAAGATTATAACATGAAGTTGACAAAATGGAGGCTATGTTGACATGGTAGAGATGGCAGCTTTGTGATATTTTAATGAAAACTACTGCACGTTTAGCTTATACATGAACCGCATTATTCATCAACTCATCAAGTGTATGGAATTGGATACATCAAAACTTGGTGTCTTAAGATAGTAGATGTCTTGAGGCTCAACAAGATATACTTTTCACTTGAGTACTACCTTTGTTCCCTATTATAAGCTCCTTTTGTCATTTAATTTTCGCATATATTAAGAAAATTAGGTAGTGTATTTGATGTGTTGATTTTGAGTATCACTCCTCCTTTCTCAATAGGAGCTAAGGGATCATATTCAGCCTTACTTTTTGAGACGTTTAAAAAGTGAGGTTTTCAATCAAGATACGGAAAAAACAACTGCAAAACTTTCTCAGAAAAGAGAAATCATCGTGTGGCTTCGATTGACCAATATTCAGGTTAGGTATACAATTCTTTGTTGTTTTTCCTTTTATTTTTGAGATAACACTTGTTTTGTTGACTTTTTATTTCTATTTGGTGTAGCGGCATCTTTATGAAGCATTTTTGAAGAGTGAAATTGTTCTCTCAGCATTTGATGGTTCACCACTGGCTGCCCTTACGGTAATTTTGAATGTTATTTTCACTATTCTCTTTCTTTTTAGGCTGTGTTTCTTGTACTTCATATATTCATATGTAATCTTGTTTGGTTACGGCTCACTTTTCCATATTTTTTGGAAATATTTATATGGGTCAGATTTTGAAGAAAATATGTGATCATCCACTTCTGTTGACAAAGAGGGCAGCTGAGGACGTGTTGGAAGGGATGGACTCAATACTAAAGCCAGAGGAGGTTAATGTTGCAGAAAAATTGGCGATGCATATAGCAGATGTTGCAGAAACTGATAAGTTTAGAGAGGAGCATGACGTATCATGCAAAATATCTTTCATCATGTCATTATTGGTAAGTGCTGCTGTCATGTGGATGCAGTATATGCTTTGTAGTTTACTTGTTTGTATAACATTATAGTCAAGTGTTATCTACTGTAGGATAATTTGATCCCTGAAGGGCATAAGGTGCTTATCTTTTCTCAGACTCGCAAGATGCTTAATCTTATTCAGGTCAGTTCAGTAGTAACTTCTTTTATTTATTTGCAATTATTTTGTCTGTAAACTGTCGACCACTCAATTCTCCACTGTTTCTTGTATGTTGGTGATTTTTGTAATTAAATGTGCATAGGTAGTGATTCCATAATCTTTAGCAAGTTTAGGTCATTTGCAAGAGGATGCTGGAAGTTTCCCTTGTGATTCCTTGCACTATTTTATTGTTGTGTGTTTTCTGTTTGGGAGTTGACTCAAAGGTTTCTGTTAATTGATCATAGGAATGCATAACATCCAAAGGCTATGATTTTTTACGAATCGATGGCACAACAAAATCCTGTGACAGAATAAAAACTGTTGATGTAAGTATTTTGCAAATTCAATAACCTTTTTAAATCCTACATGTGTTATTTTTTCATGACTAATTGTTCATTTGATTTCAGGATTTCCAAGATGGTATTGGAGCTCCAATATTTCTGTTGACATCTCAGGTTGGTGGTTTAGGACTGACACTTACAAAAGCAGATCGTGTGATTGTAGTTGATCCTGCTTGGAACCCAAGGTACATCTTGAAGTTTTGCTTTCCCTTCGCATTTCAACTAGATCTAGTTTTATTTGAAGTATGGCAAAACAGTATTATTGGTAAAAGTATTTCTACAGTACTGATATACATAGTGTTGAATGTAAAGAGCCTCTACTTTCTGTTTTCAACAGTACTGATAATCAAAGTGTTGACCGAGCATATCGCATTGGTCAAAAGAAAGATGTAATTGTGTATAGACTGATGACATGCGGAACTGTTGAGGAAAAGATCTATAGGAAGCAGGTAATTTATCTGTTTCAAATGTTTTATAGAGTATCAATTAATGAATGAAATGGACATAAAGAGAAGTATCTAGCATAGTTTTGATTGAACTGCATGGGCAAAAACATTGTGGTTTGGACATCAATTGACACTCGAATTTTATAATGTTTAGGTATATAAAGGAGGATTATTCAAAACAGTTTCTGAACATAAAGAACAAACTCGGTACTTCTGCCAGCAGGTACAAGTTTGTTGAGAAATACTATATGTTTTTCAGATATACATTTGTCGTATCTACAGTTGAAGTTGTGATTTTTTATACTAATCTGTAACTTTCATTCATCGTTTGCAGGATCTTAGGGAGCTTTTCAGCCTCCCAAAAGAAGGATTTGATGTGTCTGTTACCCAACGGCAATTGGATGAGGAACACGATTGTCAACATACAGTGTAATGAGTCCATAACTTGAAATATCTCTTTTGCTAATGGTGATATGCATCAATTGTTGCTTGCTTTACATTATTTTGGTCATTTTTCTCATTTGATACAACTTTCACACGTTGCACTTCCTATCTCTATTGAAATTTTACAAATATGATGAAGTAACTCAATTTGTGCTGGATCTGTTAATTCCTATCTTTAAAGGCTGTTTGTATATTGGGTAGGGATGGCTCTTTCCAAACACATATAGAATTCCTGAAAAGTCAGGGCATAGCTGGAATTAGCCACCACAGTTTGCTGTTTTCCAAGACAGAGCCAGTTCAAGATGGTCCTGAGGATGAAGTAATAAGGTAAATGCTTCATGAACATGGGTAATACCATTGCTAATTTGCTGACATTTTCGTATAGCATTTGATTTCACTAATGGAAAACTGATCTATTGCATTTAAATTATGATAGGCTCCTCCGTACATATTATTTTTTGGAAAATGCTTACTAAGAAAATCATGCCGAAGTTCAAAATGTTAATATGACCGGAACTAAAACTAAGAAAACAAGCAATTGTTTTATCAAAAAGTCTGAATTAATGCAATGGTTCTGAATTAATACAATGGTTGCAGGACTCATGGTACTAAACATATTGGAACTTCATCATCATTATCATCTTCACATGAGCGAATTGTTGACGGGTAATGATGCTATTATTTAGATTAGCGTTTCTGCAGCCACGCTCCTTTACTGAATTAGTTTTCTCATTTTAATGATTTTGTGGTTTCCTAAGCTCATTTGTCCCCAACATCATAATGATGCTATTATTTATTGTATATTATTTTTTAAAGCTAAAGGATGTTTTTGGTTTTGATTTGTCTTGTTTTTCAATTTTGTTTTACATCAGGGCTGAGTTTGCCTTTAATCCGAAGGATGTTAATATACGCAAAAAAGATTCTTCTCCCAGCAGTGCTGGTAAATTGACCGAGTTAGAAATCAAGGATAGAATTGTTCGGCTCTCCCAAATGCTAACAAAAACGGTATGCTTTTTCTTAAATTGATTGGTGAATAGGTAAAAGACAAGCAGTGGTACCCAAAAAATACTCATTTCAAGAACCATTTTTCCTTAAAATTTAATAGTTGTCTGTTTCATTCCTTGTAGGCTTATTCGGTAATTAAAATGCAACTAACTGGATTTTGTTTCTTCGTTTAAACTTATGCAGGAGATGATTTCTAAATTACCTGACAAAGGGGAGAAACTACGGAGACATATTGCAGAGCTGAATCGAGAACTCACTAAACTGAAGATGGAGCAAACAAACGTGATTGATTTAGATGATTTTACCGGTGAATTTGAAAGGGTGTTGAATGTATAGCTTATTTATTTACTATAGGAAACAAGTTTAATAGAACTTTTTCCTCATTTAAGGTAGAAAATGGTTTTTTCAACCTACTGGTTGAAGATTGTTTATTGAACTATCGCATTCTGCTTCTGAAAATGCTATATCCTAGTTACTTTTATCAACATTATTACGCAATGCTGAAAGAGAAAAAGAAAGCTGAATTGAAGATTTTAGCTGAGAATGTCTGCAAAATATTTACTTAATTGAAATAAGTTGGACTATACTATAGTAAAAAAGAGTAAAATCAATTAAATGGTTGACGGATTAAATCACATATTGAAAATAAATCAGTTGTTCGAACTTAATTCAAAAATTAATTAAACTATCTAAAAACTTTAACTTCATAAATTTATTTTTCTCGAAAAAAATATAAAAAATTTGAAACATTTCTTTTGAAAAATAATCAAAAAAAATTTCTCGTAAAGTTTATATATATATATTTTATTTTAAAAAATTTCATGTCAAAACAATTTCAAAATTCTTATCTTGAATTTTTTTTCTGGTAAAATAATTGTAAATTTTTTACATACATTTTTCTCGGAAAAAAAATCGAAATCTTTGTCAAAAGTATTTCTCCAAATAATTAATTAAAATTGATTTTAACTATAAACTTATTCAAAATATTAAATTAAATTAATTTATATTTATAATTTAGTTTTAAATTGATTCTAACTTAAACTTGATTCGAAAATAATTTTCAAGAATTAAATCAAATCATTAATTAAATTTTTGTACTATGAACACTTTTGTATGAAACCAATATTATTATACCAATTTGATATTATTTATTTATTATTAACTCTTCTACTTTTTTTTTAGTGACTACGAATGCATTGGTGTTTATATATATAGAGCCAATTTGGATATTTCTCAACAAGTATTTTAATACATTATGTCAAATCAAATACCATTTTTTTTCTCATTTATTCGTTTATTTTCTCCTGTACCATTCTAAGTTCTAAGAATGTGAAAAGAGAGAGTGCGACAAAACTCAAAAACCAAAGATTTTCACGCAACATGGGTTGTCCCATTTCGAACGTTTGCCTTGTAGTCACTGGACAGAGGACACAGTCGAATTGACAGATAGATAGAGTGTGCAAATTGCTAATTGCAATCTTTTTACCTTTAATTATGCAAATTTTGAGTTTGAGACCGTGACTTCACTTGACTTAACTCACCTCCACTTCACAACAAACGCGTTACAGCATTTTCCAATCCTGGAAAGTCTGCTACATCATCATAGGTAAACACATAACTTCAATTTTGATTTTGAGTGCATGACTGAGATGTATGTAAACAACCCAGATCCAGTTCTCCTCTGTACTTCTACTAGATATGTATATATTTCTTGAGTTAGCAAAGACACTGACACTCAAAGTTCATTTTTTTTAATCATTAAATTAAATCATATTTGGGTTAGATCCATTATGTTTTTACCTTATCCCCGTGATTCAAGTTTGCTTCTTTATCTACCAGATGATGTGTTTGCCACTGTTTCAAGGTTCCTTTTGCCAAGAGAGGTTTTCAATCTCAGTCTATGCTGCAAGAGTCTTTATGCTCTTGCATCCTCTGAAAAGGTTTGGCTTAATCAATGTGACATTCTATGCATAGTTTCCCACAAAGATCTTGTTGACTGGAGAGTGTTTGTTTCATCTTACAAAGCACTTTGTCGTTTTCTTTTGAGTGTTAAACCATTGCTTGGAATATGGGTTCAACAGAATCCTGAGCTTGGTAACCTTGTTTGTGTAATGCCAGGTTTTGTTTCGGTTATCGGGTGTCGAATAATTCCTCAAGAGATTCCTCCATTGGGGATTCAACATGGTCCTATTCTTTGGTCATGTGTGTTTGAAATTATTTGTGATTTTGATGGTTCAACTATGTTTTTTCTTCATGGGAGGGAGGAAAGTGGAATAGAATGTGTTTATCATGGATCATTAAAATGTGTTAATAGATTTTGTAATTTATTGTTGCTTGAGGTTGAATCTATGAAAAAAGATAATGAGGCAATGGTTCCATTTAGCAAATTAGGTTTTAGGGATAGAAAAAAGTTGCTTGAGGTAACTACTAGTCAAGTAAGATTAGAGGTTCCTGATGTGGAAATTAGATCATTGTTTCCTAGATCAAGAGATGATTTTGCGAATTTTGAGGAAGATTTGGTGCTCTTGAAGGAAAGAAGAGAATTCCTTATTCAGATGACACAAATGAATAAGCTTGATAGTATTCACATTGAAAATAAGGAAAATTCTCAAAGGGAAGTTGTTGGTTCAATGCAATTATTAGAGGTTGATGACATATCAACAAAGAGTCGTGATTATTCAAAGGCTTTCTCTTTTCCTCCACACAATGAGAATGGTCACACACAGTGCATCAAAAGAAAAAGTATTGGTGGATATTTTTGGAGTAGCTTTAAACATATCATTGGAATATCTAGTTCAATTGATGACAATGTTGTCAATATTGATCAACAACATAACATGGTCATGGAAACAAGACACGATCGAAGAACTAGTACAATCGATTGTAGCATTGTCAATAATGATCAACAACACAACACGATCGTGGGAACAAGAAGCCATCAAAGGTTTGATCAGAAGCATAACACGATTGAGGAAACAAGAGACGATCGAACTAGTACAATTGATTGCAGTGTTGTCAATATTGATCACCAACACAGCACAAACCATGAGAAAAAGCATGCAAGGATTCAAGAGTTTCTCAGATCAAGTGACTCACTAAGGCTAACATTAAGGGCCTTAAATGCAAAGTTATCTTCTTTTCGAGGATGGCCAAATATGAACAAAAATTGGTTTGCACTTTACAAGATGCCATTGCAAGTTCCAACAAAAAATCAAGACTATGCTGGTTTATGGGGAGGAACTTTTGGTTGGCATCATAAAAAACCTTCTACAAACAAGCCTAAAATGGCTCTATTTTTTCTTATGCTCTCTTATGAAGAATCCAAGGGACAAAAACTTCTCATTGGAACAAAAATATTGGAAGGAACTAACTATGCATTGCATCCTAATGGTTCATCAATGTTTATAGTGAATATCAACGAGCCTTCATGTGATCCATTTCCTTGGAACAATGATAGGGACTCATTATCACTGAATGCTGAACATGCTTTTTTAGGTGAGGGTATTGCAAATGGTTATGGATTCAAATACCCTGGATCAAAGCCTGGTTCACTATTTGTATTTCAAAATGGTACTATTGCCTTTGTTTGGAAGGAGTCAAGGGATGTTTTGACCCTGCAAAGAGTTAACTTGCAAGAACTTTTGAAGAAAGGAGAAAGGATAGCTTCTTTGCCTCCTATTAACAATTTTTCATATTTGATGAAGTCCAACTTAAATGTGTTTACAAGCTTTTCTAGCACTTCCATTTGGTCTTCTTCACCAAAGTTTGGCTTACCATGAAATATGTCAGCATTTTTGTATTTCAAAATTTTCTCTCAGGAAATTGCTTAATGTCATGAAATATTTCATCACAATGTGTCCCGAAATAATATTTTTGTCTATTGATCTGTGTTTTCTGTCAAAATCTGATTGAAAATTTTATCGTTGATTCTTAAAAGTGGCGCATGTAATGTTATTTTCATGACAGATTTTTCTCGTGACAAATAGCACTGTTGTTCCCTTCAATATTTGCTATAAGTATAATAACTTAAATATTGTGTTAGATAGCTTAATAAGTATCATGCCTGTTTTTTCTTATGACTACTCTAACCAGCTTGCATTGAAGTTACAATTAGAATGATCTATGAACTGATGACAACCAATTCCAACTAATTCAGATTTGGGACATTTTGGTCTTTTAATTTGGAGAGCCAAAAGATATTTAGAAGCCGAAATTTTATACAATTCGGTTGTGAGATTGAGTTAGACTCATTTTAAATTATAAGAAAGTGAAAATAGTGTATCTTGAGGCAAGCCACTTAATCTCTCTTACCAAGATATGGTGTAATGGTAGGTTCTATTCTTTTACAAGTTACAAGATACAAAATTCAAAACTAAATTAAGAACAGAATCTTTCATCAAAATCACAGTACTAATGGTGTATAATTTTATGCAAGGCCAGGAATATCACCCTCATCCCATAAACCATTATTGCTGTAGAAAATTTATACCAAACAAACTTTTAAGAAATAAGAAAAATAATTGCAACTTCACTCAAGTCATTTTCGTATCTTTTTCTTGCTCTTCATATTGTTTCATTCCTTTTTTCTTTTTCACCCCTTTCTACTTTAGTGACAATCAGACTTTCAGATGATAATTTGATATATTAGTAATTGTTGATATTACATTCCTAACTCATAACAAAAAGGAGTTATTTAGCAGAAGGAGCAATTTCTGATACATACACAAAAGGCTCACGATGAGTTAAGCTTATTGATTCCAAATTAAGTACTAAGGAACAACTTCTCCATCAAGAAAACGTGTAAACTGTTGAGGAAACCTCTGCACTCTTGCTCTCATTTCTTTCAATTCTTTTAAATCTTCCACCCAAATACTATAACTTGAATTCTTAGCAAGAACATCAAAAGACACTTCTTTGCTCTCAACAAGTTCAATAGCATACTTCTCAAAATTTTCAATTTTTTTCCACAACATATCCAACTTATTAGTGTCTCTTTCACTTCTCATATTATTCAACCAATCCCTTGCTTCTTCAACTTTAGCCCAAAAGCACGAATCTTGTGTCAAACTTGCAAACATGCTTCTCTCCTTTTTTTCTTCATCACTAGTAACTTTTCTATTCTTCCACCACCTATCAAAAAACTCATACCTTCTTTCTCTACCATGTTGTATATAATGACCCTTTTCTCTATGCAACCCTTTTCCATAATATTCAGCTATATCAAGTGGCTCAACCAATAGTTTATAGAATTGTGAAGTGTTGACCCATTTGGCTCTTTGGTCAAAGTCATGAGGAAGTTCATTTTTTTCTAACATGTCAATCACATTGTTCCAAAATCTTGCAAGTTTGTGACGGTTGATGTTGACTTTCATGTCTCTTCTAGAAGAGCCTCTTGTTTTGAATGAGTCATAATAACCCATTTCATCATCTTGTTTATCACACCATGATTTGTACCATTCTATTTGAGCTCTATAAGGTAAAACCTTGGCTAAGGTTAGTGCTAGGCTAGCTGCATTCAGAACTGGTGAAGGTCCCATTCTCCTTGCTGATTTCAGACCTTCTTTGGCTGGTATGGCTGCAGATTCCTGTTGGTTACATCATCGTAACTTGTTCAGTGTAAAAAATTTGTCTTCTTCCAATTGAAACTAGGTGTAACCAACATAGGTTTTTTTTTTTAAGTTCTGATTTGAAAGTTCAGTTTGAACTGAAATGTCAAAGTTTTTTATATCTCTAAGAGTTTAGTAGTGCAAGGCAATCTCAATTGAAGCTGCATTTGACTGCGATTTATCGTAATATCAAAGATTTTGATTCTAATGCAATTTAAAAAATATAATGGAACTTTGGTATTTGAAGTTATTTATTTTTGTTTTCTTGTGAACATATTATAGAAAAAAAAATATTGGGTTTTTATATTGATTATAACTCATTTTTATAATTGATGAGTGATCAAATTGGATTAACTCTAATACCATATTAAGTTTTTATATTGATTTTAACTCATCCTTACAAAATTGACTTGTAAGCTAGAGGTGTTACTATTTATAAGCTCTTTTCGGGTATTTTTTTCTTTCTTTCTTTCTTTCATTGTGGTACTTGAAGATTTTACAAATGAAAGAGTAGTTACCTGGTTTGCTAAGCCAGAAGATTGGATAGCCAATTCAAGCCCTGCCTCATAGCTTGAGTTAGGAATCTTCCTCAGCATGAAGTTTTTCTGATTCAACATTTGCATTGACAATCTGTTAACATATTCGCCATACTTAAGATGATCTTCAATACTACAAGATGGAGAACTAGTTGAAAGCATCAAATGCATCATCTTTATGATTGTAACTGGAGCATCAACACATAAAGCTCCTTCTTCTGAAACAAAAAAGTAGTTTCCAAAAGGATGAAACAAATTTGGCACTGAGGAATCTCCTCCTCCAATTTGTGTTGCAGCTTCCAAACAATCCAATACAGCAATGAACAACTCAGCTTTCTCTTTTTCAGTTACTTGCACCACAAGTTTCCCAAATTCTGGTGAAGTCATGGAAAGGTGCCAAAACTGAAGCAAATAATTTAGCTGAGAAGTGAGGGGTGTAAGGAGTGCAAATAGCAATCTTGGCATTATGTCATGCTTTGATACAACATGACAGAAATTTCCACCCCATTTTTGTTTGGAAATGGCTTGTGAAAATGATTCATTTCCAAGTAATGGTGAACCAAAAGTGATGCACATGACTGATAATGATGAAGAGATGGATTGAAGGTAAGATAGAAGCCAAAGAGTGCATAGAGAAGCTGTAGCTCCTCCAATGGAATGGCCAGTGATCACAATTGATTTGGTTTCTGTGTTTTTCAATATTCCCAACACCTGAATGGTAATAATAACATTAGTTTTCAATTGTTAGTTGTGAAAACATCATAGGAAACAAATTAAAGAACAAAAAAATTGATTGCCCTTTTCAGATTTTAACAGGATTATAAGTATTGATAATTGAATAATTTAGTTGTAACAAAAAAAGAAATTGAATTTGAATTCAAACAACGAGGGAATGATGTATTTTGAGTGGTCGTTGAGTCAAGATCAGATAATTTAACAAATAAAAATTTTAATTTTATAATTCAAATTCAAAATTTTGAGGTTGAATTTGAACCGTTAAAATGCAAAGAATAAAGATCCATTAATTGTGTACGAGAGAAAAATGATTTTAAAAATTGAAAATTAATTTATATTTTTGAATAAAATTGTTTTTGAACTTGTGAATAGTACCTTGTATCTCAAAATTATCAAATTTATTATTCAATTTATTGTTATTATTATGTATGAATCTATTTGATCTAAATATAAGTTTGTGTTATGATAAAAATAATAAATTCCGTTTTAATAAAGAATTCTCTATCACCAAAAACAAAAGACTCCATTGTTCACGCCTTAAGTTTACTTATGAAATTGATCTAGTCAATTCTATTTTTCTATTAATTTTGATAAGGTTCATTATTGTGGGGGGCCGGTGCGTCACTCACGACTTGAGTTTTGTATTAATGCTCCCGAATAATTGAACAAGGACTATTATGGTTCATACAATTATATCTATACTCACATCTCTATCATACATTATAATGATGATGATGACTGATTCAAGAAAATCTTGAAGGAGAGAAAATACGATACGCAAATATTATTTTTATTTTATTTTAAAAAAATAATAAATTTTATCATTTTTAATTTATACAATTTTAAATTTTTAAATTTAAATTTAAAATAAAACGTTCAATCTAATAATACTGATATTTGTTGGTTAAATTAAGACTTAAAAATTAAAACTAACATTATTTTAGTTTAATCATTAATCTTTATTAAGACATTATAATTATCTATAAGGTCTTCAAATTATGTTGTTCATACTCTAACTAAGGCCATCACCATGTATTTATTTACCTCGTTACATCTGTATTCAACATTACGAAAGAAAAACAAAATCATTCTCAAATCACATATCATGAAAAAAAAGAATTGCTATTTAAAATCCCATCACCCAAGTGACTTGAGTCAGGTCAGACAAAAGATAGAAACTTTATGATACCTTTCAAACACACTAAATGGAACAGTAATGACCCCATGGAATATTCCTTTTTATAATAGAATCTTAATTATTTTTAATTAATTGTGCAATACTCCACGATTTAAAATTATATTTTCCGGTTCATTTCCCCAGTCAACTAGTGCTGGTCAATATGCTCATCGCTCATTGTTGTATAATTATATTTTTAGTTGTAATTTGATTTTTCACTCTCAAAATTAATCCTCCTCCCACCTTTATTTGTTCATGGCACTATCTCCTTGTTGAAGGAGGCAACTGCTACTAGTTTTAGTACTTAATCATTTCATATATTGGAATCTCATTGTGTGTAATAATGGCAAGTTTTAAGCACTAATTAAAGTATGAGTGTGAAATATTTGTTTTGGCTAGGGTCCATGTTCACACTACAAAAATACTATTTGCTTTTTGTACGAAAGCTATAGCATCGCCACAACCACTAGAAAACTTTATAAGCCATTAAAAAATGAGTGATTTTATATACTTAAATTTTATTTTTATTTATTATATAATTACATGTTAAACAAATACATTTTTTAAAAGGATGTATTAATATAAAAACATAAAAATATTAACTTCCTACAATTAAATAGAGAACATACACAAAAAATTGATACTTCTTTCTTGTCACCTCAGTTTACAGGTCTCTTTCTATCTTTTCTTTAAAAAAATTATAAAAAAAATACTATTTATCAATGTAACACAACATGTACATCTCTCAGTATTTGTTTCTCCATAATTTCCATTATATTGTATTATCCCATCAAAAGAAATTCCATATTAACGGGGCATTATATTTTTTTCTCACTTTTCTTTACCTTTTTTTAATTTATTCATCACTTTCATGTATGAAGAATATGTGAGAAAATCTATATTCTTATCTAGGTTATAGCAGTTGCTATTTGCTAATCTATATTAATAAAATAAAACAATTGAACCAAATAAATAAATAAATAAAGGGATGGCATGCAAAGGCATTGGATTTTAGACTTTAGTGGAGCTAAAGGGATTTGTATGTATTTTTTTATATAAAGCATTATGTGGCCCATGTAAAAATTATTGTTGCAAATATAACATTAAATAATATAACTAAAGATATTTTACGTGACATTTTAAAGAACTAGATCACTTGAGTATTGATAGAAAATTTGTGTATTTAATTATAAGCAGCATTATTCTTTTTTTTTTTAATTAAAAACATCGTGGTGAAACCGTACTTCGATTATTTTATTCTTGCTTTATTTTATCAATTATTTAGTACCAATTAAAAACATCGTGTTGAAACCGTACTTCGATGTTTTTATTCTTTTATTCTTGCTTTCTTTTATCAATTATTTAGTACATATGAAGAATTATGTTTGCACACTGTACACCTCTTCAACATCTTAAAAAGCGAAAAAATAATGTGATATACATATATATTGATAATATAATAAAAAAATAAATAAAGTATTAGATAAATTGAAGGTTTTCACATATCATTGTTGTAAATATATATACCAATGGAAGAACACCCAAAAAATTTGGATTAGATCGTTGTGTCTTTTATTGGGGTGTATTTAATAACTTTTTTTGTCTTGCATTCTTTATATACATACATGTGGGCTTATTTCTACGTGTTCGGCTTGAATTTTAATAAAAAATTTAGAGGATAATTTGTATACAAGGTGGTGTAAAAAAAAAATACACAACAATAAATCACATGATTTTGGATCATGTTCTATCCTACATTTGGTTTTCAAACGTTTCAATACATAACAATCATCAACCGTGTATAAAACTTAACCTGTAAAAAAAAATTATTAAAATTTAAGACAAGCACCCAAAAATAGGTCAGCATGCATGTATATAAAGAATGCAAAACAAAATATGATTAAATACTATATAAAAAAAAACACAACAATCTAATTCAAAATATTTAATCTATACTTATCTTAATTAATCGTGATAATGAAATGATTAAATACATGAATTGAAAAGAGAAAACAGACCTGGTTTTGGATAGAATTGAAAAGGGAAGAAAAGAGATTGAGCATCCCGGCGTGAACCATCACCGCTTCCTTATTCCGACCCGACGAAAACAACGGCACACCACCTATGCTTTCCAACGCCACCATCTTACTCCAACTTGGATCCGACCCGCCGGCCATTTGAACGCCGGAGAAAGCTACATACACG
>NC_021165.2:6698714-6729468 GCF_000331145.2 Cicer arietinum | reverse complement strand
GCTCCACCACAAAACTGCGGAGGGAAGCGGCGGAGGCGTTTGCCTTACTGCACAGCCTCCACGATTCCGGCAAGAGAGGTGTAGAAATCAAGAACGTTGCCAACATCTCGCTGCTCTCAAATCTGCGACGAAACAAATTATCATAAATTCGAAAACCTTAGATGTGTTAGAGTTTTGATTTTGATTTATTTATGATATTTTGTTGAAAATGAATGAGTGAGTGGAAAATCAGACGGAAAGAAGAGTGAGAACTTACGGTGAAGCTTCGTTAGCCGCCATGGAATAGAATGAAGAAAAAAGAAATAGTTGAAATTTTCTTCTTTAATTTGTTTCTTAAATTGGAGTCTTGTCTCTTTCTTGTTGAGAGGAAGAAAGAGTAAGCTTTCAAGTTTGAACGGATGAATAACTTGAATTGAATTTTCTTACCCTTTGAATTATGCATATATATTTATATATGCGTCTTCTTTTTCTTTTCATTTTTTTTAAGACACGAGCAACTTTTTTTTTTTTTGTGATAATAATAATTTTATTTTTATTAATCAGACCCAGCGCGTAGCGTAAACGATAGTCGCTCAAATTTTTCTTTAATCAATTAAATTTTATTCTTTTCTCATTTGACTGTCAATATCCTCCTTAATCAACTAATTTGATGATTCAATAAAGTTAATAGAGGATATCTGATTAGTTATAATAAATCTATGTAATATTAATTTACACGTGGCTTTTCTCTTTTTTAACCATAGAATAACCAATATGGCTCTGCCCACTTCAAATAGTCAACTTGGTTTTGCTTGCAAATTTTGAAAATCCATCACACAAGGTCACATCAAGCAGCAAAATTGGCCGGAACATGAAAACATTGGAAGACATTTACTTAAAAATATGGTTTTCATGTATTTTGTTTGCAGCATATGTATATGTATGTTGCTCCACATCTTCACAATCTTTTGGGTTATGAAAATGGGATCTTTGTTCATCTTAAGTACTGAGTTTGTTGTCTATGGTTCAAATACAAAGACACAATATTAATTTTTTTATAAATATTTTTAAGGTACAGCAAATGATAGATAATAGATTTGTAGTGCTATATTATTTTTATTATGTGATGTTTCTACCTCTAATTTTGATTTTAAAAAATATTTGTTGGTCCTTATTGTTTTTCTAATTTGCTTGTTTGAGTTAATTTGAAGTCCTAATTTGGATATAATATGCATAAAATGGACATAATATTCAACATAAACTTCAACTATTTCATCATTACATAAAGTATAAAGTTTGAGTGCAAAATTGTCTTCAAATAGTCATTCTAAGTACATGTGTCTCCAAATACTTTTGGAGCGCTCTACACATTGTGGCTCGTACGTGGCTTAGGAATATTGTATGAAACTCGGTCAAAATGATTGCATTCACAATCAATGTCAAAACCCTACACAAAATTATCAAAACACAACCGTGAACAATGTAAACAGTACGGTAACTGGAGATACAACCCACAAAATTCAAAATTAAATATTGTTTTTGTGTTTTAGAAAATTATTTAAAAATTGTAATTTATGTCAGAAGATATTATTAGGTTGAGTCACGAACTAAATTGCTCTATTTAAGACGTTTCACGGCACTGTCTAAATTGTGTAACACAGACTATCAACTACGAAATTTCTAGGATAAAACAACTCAGATTCAGTGTATCGGTTTCTAGGATAAAACAACTCAGATCCAGTGTATCGGAGTTCCACTTTACCGTAGAAAACCGTTCTAGGATTACATCTTCAATATGGCAGTTAAAGTCAATCTCAATATGACGACGCAATATTATACTATGATCACTCATAACTACGGCACAATATCAGCTCTAAAAATCGATAGGACTACGGTATCAAACCGCTCTAAAAATCAAAGGGATTACGGCATAATAACCGTTCAAAAAAAAAATGAAGGGACTACCGCTCTAAAAAACAAAGGGACTATGGCATAACAACCACTCTAAAATAAAACAAAGGAACAACAACACACAACCGCTTTAAAATATCGAAGAGACAAAAAGAAAAGGGAGAAGTTCCAATGTGGGACTTCAACAAATTTTTAAATTCACACAATAACATATTTTATGTTCCAACTGAACAATGTGTTTGTAAACAGAATGGCAAGTGGAGATACAACCCACAAAATTCAAAACTAAAACTAATTTGTATATTATTTAAAATTAAACTCATGACATTATATATATTATTTAATTTTTTTAATTTTATCAAAAAACTAACTTGTATTACATAGTTATTAAAGTGACATCATCGAAATATGTAAATGCTAAAGTAAATATATAGCTTTATGCTAACACATAGAAAAGTCAAATATAATTCTTAATAGTCGGTTAAGTGGGTGAATCAATGTTTGATATTATAATCATTTATGATTAATTATATATGTCCATATAATTTCAATCATTCATGTTATTATAATAGTTAATGATGTTCACTTTATTTTCTAAAGTGAATTGTCTTCTTTGGAGAAACCAAATTCATTTGTCTAACATTTCTTGTAAAAACAAAGTTGTATCAAATTTTTTGTTTGTTTTTCTTTTGTTTTCCACGCATTAAAGAGAGAGTGATTTACAGTCATTTTTGGTCTTGAAATCGCCCTTCTGCATCGTTTTTTTTCTTTATCTTTTTATTTAAATAAATAGTCCTCACATATATTTGGTTTTTCCCCTGCATTTTTCGTGAGTTCATTGTCTGCGTGTGACATTGTTTTATTTGTCAGCTTGGTACACCGTTTTTTTTTTTATTTTCCATTTTGTGCTATGTTTGTAGTTTTTATTGGCAAATCAGTTCGATCAACTACAAATATTGTCACTAACTTGGTTGTCAATGCTACAAATTCAAAATCTTGAGTATTATAGTTACTTTAATTATGTCAAAACATTTATAATTATTTTGTCGTTATATACTATAAATTTGAATGTTGTGAATTTGTTTACATATTCTATGTTGACTTCGATGTACTCTTGAGAATAAAAAATAAACAAACAATGGAATGATATTATGAATTAAATAAGTTTGTAGTCCTAAGAAAATTTTAATGTTTTACCTTTAATCTCTATATTTTTTTTTCAACTTTAAATCTTAAAAATTTTCCATCTTTGTTTTCTGAATGATATTTTAGTAGGATGTTTAGAACATTATAAGAACCTCTCTCATAAAAATTTATAATTTTTAATAAGAGATTAATTAAATATCAGTTTTTAAACACCATAAGTTTAAAAATTATTATTTAATTAATGACCTCTTTTAAAAAAAAAATCTATTTTTTTTAAGAGAAATGTTTATAATATTGAACATAATTACAAAAAAATCATTCAAAAATTCAAATGATGTACATGAGTAGAAAATTTTTAGAACTAAAAGTGAAATAATTTTTTAAAGAGATTACAAACAAAACTTTTAAATTTTATATAGACTAAAACTTACTTAACATCCAACCAATTACTAGAAGAAAAACATAATTATAACTCATAGAAAAACATCAATATATATCAATGAATTTATTTTTTATGATTATTTTTTAAAATAATTTTATAAATATAATCTTCATAGTAAAGTGTGAGACATTAAATACATTCACTAATATTTAAAAGACAAACATTAAATAAAAATAAAAATATTATTTAAACAACAAATACATCTTAAAAGTTATAATTTTTTTTATAAATGAGAACAGAAAAATCTTATTTCTTATAATTGGGACCGGAGATAATATTAATAAATCAAATCAACAAAAATCTTAGAGAAATTATGAAATGTATTATCAGTATAAACTAAAGTAAAAATCTTATACTAAGATTCAATGAGAATAATATATTATGCCATATCATCAAGTTTTTGTAAAAATATTTTAAAATAAATGATATGTTTTTGTAAAAGTATTTTAAAATAAATGGTATAACATAGTAAAATGACATTTAAAGTGTAAAATTATTTTATGTGTATAGATGTTAAATTAAAAATCTAAAGGTAACAAGGTTTTCAAAATATGGATTTAATTGAAATGATAATATAGCGTAGTAATACTACACTACGGTGTGCCCAATTAATGATTCAATTATTATCCAAATATGAAGGGAAAAGGTGGACTTCTAATACCGCGTGAAATTGAGTGAGAATTGAGACAGAGTGAAAGCGTGACTCTGTGCTTGTCTTCACTCTTGACTCTAAAACGCGTTTGCGTTTCACTTGGTTTCTTTACTTTTTTTGCGTCATCTGAAAATTGAAAACAACTAACCATTATATAAAGTATAAAATTAGTTTCTAAGATAAGAGTGTTATTTATTATATAAACAGTGATTGACTTTATTATATATGCTCTGATATCACTCTTTATAACATTTTTATATTTTATATATTTTATTATAACATTTTAAAAAAATTATCTATCATCATGCTATTCTATTACTTGCTCATTGTTGTTGTATTTTAGGTTTGATTGACTTGGATAAACATCCTTGATCCTGTCCATACATTCCGCGTTAAACTCTTACTGATATATAGTTTTATTAAAGAATATTATTTTTAGTAATTATATATTGGAGAAAAATATTATATAACCAACGAGGTAGGTATAACTATAAGGGAAGAGTCTAAATAGTTAGTCTCTTGGAACCTTAAAAAGTGTTTATATTAAATATTTGACGGTACCTCATATAAGAATTTATTATGATGTTTTAAATAATATATAATATTTTTGAAATATCAACGTAGTTAAAATGTCACTTACATAGTTAAATAATAAATAATAATAATTACAATAAGTAAAAATAAATAAAAATATGTGGATGTTTGGTGTTTTACTTTGCCTTTTAAAGATTCAATCTTCACCCTGAATACAATATATGCAAAATTAATTAAAAATAAAAACGCAATCTTATTTTATGGACACAAAAAGTTCCTCAATAATAAATTTTGAGCCTATAAATAAAAAAATAAAAATAAAAAATTCAGAAATAAAAACATAGAAAAGGAGGGATTTTTTCTACATAAATAAAAAAAAAAACATAGGATTTTTCTAAAACAAAAATGGAACAATAAAAAGAAAAGAAACAACGTAAAAAAAAGTAAAAAAATCAAAAAATTCACCATCTTCATTTATCAAATTAAATTAAATGTTAATGATAAACAAATTCAAACTCAATTTAATAACGCAACCAACAAAAATTAAATAAAAAATTGAATACAAATGAGAGAAGATAACTACTACTACTGTCATCTCCGATCCACCGCATGCAACTCCATCAATCTGCATACGACACCCTCCGTCTTCTCTCTTCTCTCCTTCACTTTCTCTTATTTCAACATCTTTCTTTCACCTCTTTTGAACGTACAAGGATGTCTGTTTACACTTTCCCATTTCTTAGTAATAACAAAATTATAATTTTAATAGTATTGGGTTTCGGTTCTCTTTTTTTAAATTCATTTTTACCATTTTTTTTTTGTCAATTCTTTCAAATTGATTCAAGTTGGGCTCTCGTCCCATTTATTTTTCTTTACATTTTTGTTATTTTGTGATAAAACTATAATTTCACTCTTTGTTCAAAATATAGATCCCACTCTCAAATAAAAATTTATTAAATCTTCTAAAAATATAATCAAATATTAATAAATTAAGTAAATTTGACTCTTTTCTTTTTAATCTTTTAAGTTGTAAGAACACAAATTAGAAATTAGTAGTTCTAAAATTCAATTTCACAAATAAATTGATAAAAAAAAAACATTTTTTAAATAAGTTAAATAGAAGTGATATTTTTTGAATATTTGAATTTTTATGACACAAGTTGTGTTCTAAAATTCATTTTTTTTTAACAATTACTTGTAACAATCAAACTAACTCAACACCATTATTTTCTTTTATCAAAACAACGCCATTTTTCTTACCAAACTTCTTATGGCAACAATTTTTTTTTTAAATCAATCAACACATCTCCAGTTTTTATTCAAAGATTACGTAGTTTTGATTTATCAATTACACTTAGAGATACGTAGAAATACAAGACCACTTGTGTTAAGTACGATAATAATTTTTTTTTCTCTATAATGTAAGCATACTTTTATTTTAACATCACATTTATATAAAAAAAATTATATTTGCATTTATTAATAAGGAGAAAATACATATTTTTTTTAAGTTATATAAAATTTTCACAATTAATTAGAGGTAATTATTTTTCAACGGATGTTGTAAAATATTAATATCTTCTCTACACATAATCGACTCATGAACTCGAAACTTGGTTTCAAATATCATTATTTTTTTTATGATTCTAAAGTTTTTTCTATTTTAAATAAACTTTGATGAAAACTCAATTGTTTTCGAGTAAACTCTCAAAATTTGAGGCCACCACAATTAGTCACCGTCAAATGACATAATTATCGTACTCCAACAACCATCAACCACTACTATATACTACCCACCTCCGACTGACCACCTCCATCATCACCGACCATCCACATCCGACCATTGCTAACACCACCAACCATCCATCTCTAACAACCACCACCACGATCTTTGACTATCGACCATCATCTCCTACCTCAACCACCTAACTCCGACTACTTATGTCATCACCACCCACCCCCTCCAATCATCACCTCTGATCACCACTAGCACGACCAACCACCGCCGCCACCAATCACATACTACCACCACTGTAGTCATTGTCGTTACGTTCCGACCACCACCTTCAATTATCAATTGTCTCTTTTGACCGCTACAGTCTTCGACGACATACCACTACAAAATAGTAATCTTCTAGTTCCACAAACCACTTCCAATCATTATTATTAAAGTTATTATAATTAAATAAATTATAATTTTATAATATTAAAATTATTTTAAAATAATTAAAATTAAATATTTTATTTTGATTTAAATAAATTTTTAATCCTTATAAAAAAATTCATCAACTTTTAGTTCTAAAAATTTTTCGTTTTTGTTTTAGTCCTGATTTTAAACTAACTATTGTGTATCATTTGAATTTTTGAATGATTTTTTGTACCAATGTTGAGTACATGTTTAACAACTTGTTTGGAAAAAATTAATTTTAAGGAATTTTTTTTATAATGTGCTAAATATTACTAAAAAAAATTAAAAAATTCAAAGAATACAAAATTTGAGACAGAAAATAAAAACATTTTAAAGGACTAAAAGTTGATTTTTTTTAATAGGATTAAAAACAAAATAATAAAATAGGTATAGACTAAAATTTATTTAACTATTTTATTTTTTAATTTTAATTATTTTTTATATATCAATATATTTGTTATATTTGACAGATTTATAATGTGATGGAATAAAAAAATAATTTAATTGAAATAAAATAAAAATTAATTAAGAATTAAAATTTAAAACTAAAAATTAATTTTAGTTTTTAACAATTTAAAAACAGAAAAACTACCCAAACGGGAAGTAATTTTTTGTGAAAAAAAGACAAAAAGAGAAGAACCTCAGTGCACTGGTTCGATAACCGCCTGTCCTGGAATAATGAAACCTGTTTACTTCTCTCACCTACCCGCAACAACCTCTATTCAATCTTCCTCAACTCTCTTTCTCACTCAAAATTAATATGCATGCGTTATTTTGTCGTTATGCATTGATGTTATTCTAGTACTCCTAGAGGCTAGAAGTATCGTAGTACTATGTAATATACATGCTCATTACTCTCTAAACAAACTCACACCTACTCACTCTCTATTCAAATTATACCTTACATCCTAAAAATATCTTAAAAGTGCTTTTTTAAAAACATCGTAAAAGTAGGTCATCTTTTAATGTTTGTTTTATATTAGTTTATTATGTCTTTATATCTTGGCTTGTTATAATTATTTTGTTGGTAGTTTTGTTACAAAGTTATTATTATAAATAGATTCGTTGTATTTATTTTTCAATTAATAAATGATGTATATTCAGTAATTTAATATAGTATTAGAAGTTTTTTTTTTTCTTTCTCTATTCTACTTTTAAACGTTTCTTCATCTTTTTATGTCTAAAATTCAAAAAACGACGATTTCATTCATCTTATTTCTCGTCTCGTTTTTGCCTTTCTTTTCCTCTCATTTCCTTCTCCCAACTCTTCAATGGCAGGTTCTGATGACGATTCATCCTCAACCACCTCTTCAATTGTTTCTCACGATGAATTGCGAAATCTTACATCGCAGTATTACCTTTATCGTGGCGAAAATTTGGGCACATTGCTTATAAATCAAACTTTACAAGAGCCAGATTATTACAACTGGAGTCGTTTGATGAAATGTGCATTAATCTCCAAGAACAAAGCGAAATTCATCAACGGCAAGTTATCGATGTCAACTGAGAGCGATCTGTTATTTGATGCTTGAGAGTGCTGCAATATGATAGTAATTTCTTGGATTACACGTACTTTTTTTTCTTCTATTGCTCAAAGTACTATACACATTGAGAATTCAAAAGGTTTATGGGATCATCTAAAGAATCGATTTTTTAAAGGAGATCATTTTCGTTTTTTCCGATCTTCTTCAAGATTTACACTATATTTAAATAGAGTGATAAATAGGTCTCTGATTTCTTTACTGCATGGAGTATTCTTTAGTAGAAGTTAGAGGTTTTATGACCCATCGCTGATTGTTCTTTCTCTAATTCTTTTGAGTGAAGTTTACATAAATTAGTCTTAGGTTATCGTTCCTCTAAAGCCTTAACCTGTTTTTTAAAGGGCCTCAATGACAATTTTAATACGGTAGAAACCCAGATTTTGATGATGGATCATCTACTTGATATCACCGCAACATTTTCTTTAATTTTACAGCAAGAACGACAAATTATCGGTCCTTCTATTGATGCCAAGGTTCTAATGAACTCTTCCATCAATGGTACTTCTAATGCTAATCCTAAAAATGGTTCACATCGTGGTAAGGGTCGTGGCAGATCTGGTCGGGGCAGAGGTAGGTCCTCAACGGCAATGTACTTTTTGCAACAGGCTAGGACACATTATTGATCATTGCTATTTTAAACATGGTTTTCCACCTGAATATTCTCTTGGATACAAGAACACCAAATCTATTAATTTCTTCAATTACTGACGATGATTCTAGGACTGCTCCTAACGATCATAGTCCTCCTAAATCCATTCCATCTGATGCTACAATTGAAAGGCACAAGACTAGACTCGTTGTCAAAGGTTTCACTCAATTAGATGGTGTTGATTTTCTAGACACCTTTTCTCATGTGGTTAAATTAGCTACTGCTAGATTACTTCTTGCTTTCGCTGTCACTAATAATTGGTTTTTAAAACAGTTAGATGTTAGTAACGATTTTCTTCACGGTGACCTTCATGAGGAAGTTTATATGAAACTTCTTCCTGGTTATCTAAGTCATAATAGTAATAAGGTTTGTCATTTTAAAAAAAAATTGTATGGTTTAAAACAAGCGAGTAGAGAATGGTTTGCCAAACTGTCTTTTGCTTTGATATCATTTGATTTTCAACATTCAAAACATGATCATTCCTTATTCATTCTCAAGAAATTAAATTCTTTTACTGATTTGTTGGTTTACGTAGATGATATTATTATTGCAGGTAATTATGAATTGAAGATCAATATGATTAAAACTTTTTAAAAAATTTCTTTTCAGATTAGAGACCTTGAGGACTTAAAGTTCTTTCTTGGATTGGAGATCTCTCGTTCAAGGGAGGGTATTCACATATGTCTATGGGTGTACATGGGCGCGAGTCGACCCGCCAACCCGATCATCCAACCCAACCCAACCCAATTTTTACCCGTACCCGATCACTTTTGGGTCTAACCCAACTCAACCCGCTTATATTTGGTTCGGATAATAGGTTCAACAATTTGAACACGTTGACCCGTAGACGCGACCCGGTAACTAGTTATAATTTTTCTTTTAAAATTTTGTTGGGTAGTCTAGTAGGTTTCATTACTCTTTCTGCAGATTTTCAATAGTATTCATATACTTTTTTCTTTGTTCCATATATGTGTCCACCTTCTTCTTATGTTCCATATGTTCGTCCACCTTCTTCTTGTGTTCCATATGTTCGTCCACCTTCTTTTTATGTCCAGACTTCCTGAAGTTGCGCCGCTGCCCATTCTTGATTGGGTCGATTTGATTCAGGTTAAATGAAAAAATACGGGTTTAGAACTTAACTCAACCCAAAAATAATCGATCAGGTCAGATATCGGGTTTTGTTAAAACCGGCCCAACCCAACCCACGTACACCCCTACTACATATGTCAACGTAAATATGCTCTCAATATCTTGTTAGACGTTGGATTATTAGGCGCTAAACCTTGCAATACACCTATGATCAAGGACTGCAAATTTTTGTACAACTCAAAGGCACAACCTCATGATCCAACCTCTTTTAGAAGAATTATTGGACGTCTTCTCTACTTGACCAACACCCGACTTGATATCACTTTCACAGTGCAACAACTTAGTCAATTTATGCAATCACCAACTGAAGATCCTTACATGACAACGATGAGAATCCTCAAATACATAAAAGCTGCACCAGTCCAAAGATTGTTTTACTCATCAGCCTCCAGCTTCAACTACGAGCGTTTAGCGATTCTGATTGGGCAACCTGCCCATAAACGAGAAGGTCTGTAACTAGATTTTGTATATTTCTTGGATCATCATTGATTTAGTGGAGGTCCAAGAAACCAAAAACTATATCTTGTTCATCTTCAGAAGCAAAGTATATAGCATTAACGTCAACAACTTGTGAAATTCAATGGATAACATTTCTTTTGCAAGAATTAATCATGGATTTTTCCATCCCTGCAACTCTTTATTGCGATAATCAACCAGCCAAGAACATTGCATCAAACCTAACATTCCATGAGAGAACTAAACATATAGAAATTGATTGTCACATTGTTCGGGACAAACTACAAACTTGATTGTTCAAACTCTTGTCCATCTCTTCATCAAATATGCTGGCAAATTTCTTTACTAAATCACTTGAACGTACATCATTCAATTAAATTATTAACAAGCTGAGAATTCTTAACATACACTCTTCATCTTGAGGGGATGTTAGTTTTATATTAATTAGTTTATTATGCGTTTATTTTTTGGATTGTTATAACTATTTTATTAACCTTGTTACAAACTTACTATTATAAATAAACTTATTATATTTATTTCTCAATGTATATTTAGTAATTTATTAACAAACGCAATATTACACATTTTACTTGTAGTAGATTTTTTAGTATGCTAGGGTCAAAGATGGTTTTATCTTTTTATTAGTTTTTATAAATTGTATAAATAACATCTTATTTGGATAAGAGCCAATATAGTTTAAGATGTGATTATTTCTTAGCAATACTCAACATATATATGAAATTAGTAAAAAAAAATTAACTAATATAGTTTTTTTTATTGAATTTTACAGATATGCAATTTATATGTCATGAAAATTTTAAAATATTTTTAATAGAGTGATGTAGTTTAATTAGTGACTCTCCAATATTACCGTTGATTGATTGCACGACTAAATTGACACGTTCGATTTTTAAAAGACGATTTAAAACATTTTTTTTACTCAACACATTTTAAAACATAAACTAAAATCATAATAATAATACTAACAACTCATTGTTTAATATATATATTTTTTAATTATATTTTGTTGAGAATTATGTAATTTTTAATAAATTAAATATTAAAAAATATATTTTAAAAAATGTGTTAACATTGATCATTCAGTAATCTAAAGTCATAAAATAGTTTGAAAAACTTAAAATAACAATGAAGTTATGAGTTGAAATTTTATCTCTAATAAAAATTAAACGATTACTATTAATATTCACTATTAAAAACAAAATCAGTTGAGTTCCTTGTCAAACATGTAACCTGACTATGGGGACTGGACGAAAGTGACAAAATTACATGGAATAAAAAATTGTTAATATCAAGATCACATTTTATTTTTTGTTTAAATAAGTATTAATCTTATAAATATATTATATTTTATTTTTAATTATTTTAAAAAAGTTCTTCAAATAATAGTCTACTAAATATTTTTTATCAATTATTTTGGTTATTAGTTTGAAGTCAATTTATGTGTATTATTCAGATTTTTGATATGTTTAGAACACTATGAAAATATCTACTACAAAAATTTAAATTTTATTAATAAAAAAGATAAATTAAATATAAATTTTAAACATTAATTTTTTAAAAAAATTATATTCAATTCGTCTCTTATTAAAAAAAATTAAATTTTTATAAAGCAAATTAAATAACTATTATTAAAAAAAATTAAAAAAACTTAGAACGAAATTTAATATATTTATCATAGTAAAAAACTTATATACAGTTAAATAATACATTAATGGTATAGGAAAAAGCAGGGTTTTAATTAATAGAGTTTCTTGAATGATCTAATTGAATTTCACCTACTCATTTCCCTGCTTAGACTTTTATGAACTAACAAAGAAAGTTTAGTTGTACTATTGTATTTTGTTTTCTTTATTGTCTTGTTGATGTTCCACTTTAATATAAAAGAAGTACGTTGAGTTCATCCGTCAACTTTTCACACAAAGAAAAGAAATCATGGATGATCAATTGATGATGAGTGAATTCTGTGATCCACCTCCTCGTGTTCTTCTCATATCTGCTGGTGCCAGCCACACTGTAGCACTTCTCAGTATGCACTATACTTTTTGCTCCTTTGCTTTGATTTTTTATTTTTAAATAATAATAGAAATATTAGTATACTAGTTGTTAGTATGTTAATGTTTTTTCCATGGAAAAATCCATGTCTCACATTGAAAATAAATACAACTTTAAAAGAGTTTATAAAGAATGACACTCCTCTCACCTTACGTGCTAGTTTTGTAAAGAAGAGTTAGACCTAATATTTGTAGCTTCTCTGTGGTACCTACCAGTGTCCCTTTATATATTTTTTGGTTTTGTTTATGTTATGTTGTGTTGTCTACCTGCATTTGCATGATCCAGGTTTTGATATTTGTCACTTGTCATTGTCTTTGAATTGAACTCCTGGAAATCAACCAATTATTGACACTGCATTTTGAGTTTTGCATCTTGGTCTCCATCATCACAGACACAGAAATTTGGTTTTCTAATATTTCTTTGTAAGAAGTACTTGTTTAATGAATTCAAAACTTACTAGTTTATTTAGATTTTAAATCATGCTCGCAATTGTTTTGTGGTTCTTTTGTATTGCAAATAATTGCAGTTAAATGTGGTCTCAGTGATGGGACGATCGTGTTGCAGGCACAAAGAAACAAAAAATCTTGACGTCATAGTCGAGATTACGATCGCATACCTTATTTTCAAGCCCCTAGTTTCTTATACTTCAATTATTTTCTTTGCCTTCAAAGGTGGCATCCATTTCCAGAGCTACTGTTATTAATTTTATTTGTTAGTCTTCTTTGTTAAGTCTCCGGCTTTCACACTTTACTTTAATGAAGCAAGATCTTGATTGTGATATTTTACTTTGTTTCAATTTTGATTGTTTAACAGCTGGAAATGTTGTTTGCTCTTGGGGGCGAGGAGAAGATGGACAATTAGGCCATGGTGATACTAACGATCGACTATTACCCACAAAACTGAGCGCATTCGATGGCCAAAACATTGTGTCTGTTACTTGTGGAGCTGATTATACAGTGGTGCGTTCTGAGTCCGGCTGCAATGTATATAGTTGTGGATGGTATGCTCTTTACCTTAACTACATTTGGCCGGTGTTTTTTTTCCTCATAATCAGAATCTCATTTGACACTGTGTCTAAGGGGATTTTGAACTCTGTCCCTTAAGGTTGCATAGTTAAGCTCTTACCACTCAATTGACACCTGATACATGATACAATGATATCTTTAAGTTTTCAAGCAGACCATATTATGCTTTTCCAGGGGTGATTTTGGAAGGTTAGGTCATGGTGATCATAGTGATCTGCTCATTCCTCATCCCATCAGAGCATTACAAGGTTTAAGGATAAAGCAACTTGCTTGTGGGGACAGTCATTGTTTGGCAGTTACAATGGAAAGCAAGGTGCTCAGGTTTGTAGTTCTTTGTTGCTCATATTTTTAATCTGTCTTTAATTTGTTTGTTTCTATTTTTTTTTTCTGTTGACTTACATTATTGTATTATTTTGCTGTGATGGTTAAAGTTGGGGGAGGAATCAAAATGGTGAACTTGGAATTGGTACCACTAAGGACTCTCCAGTGCCACAAAAATTATTCACATTTGAGGTACTTTTTTATGAGCTGAATGTATGTTATATATAATGATCATTACCATGTTGCTCATGAATTTTTCAACTGTTAAAGGGAATACACATCAACATGGTTGCTGCTGGTGCTGAGCATAGCGTGGCGATTACTGAAGATGGGGATTTATACGGATGGGGTTGGGGACAATATGGAAATTTAGGATTAGGGGACACAAATAATCGCTCGATCCCCGAGAAAGTGACTGTTGATCATGTATGTTATTGTCCTCAAACTTATATCTATTATAATTCAGAAAAACCGATTTTGACAATAAATATCGTTCGATTTCCGAGAAAGCTAGCATGCTTTTAACTTTGTCTGAACAACAATCCCGATTCCAAACAAAATAGGTACGAGAAATGCAAACATAGAAAGAAGCGCTTCAAGTTTTTAACTTATGATATCATAAATGGCCATTTTGCAGGGCGAGAAGATAGTCATGGTTTCTTGTGGCTGGAGGCATACCATATCTGTTTCTTCTTCCGGTGGATTATACACACATGGATGGGGTAAATATGGTCAACTTGGACATGGAAATTTTGAGGATCATCTTGTACCTTGCAAGGTTCAAGCATTGAGTGATAAGTTCATTTCTCAGGTTGTCCTATAAATTCATGCAGAGTTAGTAACAATTTAGTCTCATTTACATGTCTTCTTTAATATGACATATCTAGAAGTTTAAAGGTCCAAATTTTTCGGCTTTACTCTTTTTTAATATGACATATCTTGCCTGAGTCCCATTTTGGAAGTTGGATTTCTTTTTTCTGAAATGAGATAGAGGCATAGAACTACTTCCCTTTGAAGCAATGTTGTCAATACCGGATCGTATCGGCCAGTCTGTTGATTGGTTCAACCACAATTGGTTCAGTCTTTAAGAACTGGATTGAGTCTGTTTGAACCATGGTTTGTTCAACCGATTTATTCAACCATGGTTGAACAAATTGAACCAATAAACTATGACTTGGAAATCTCGCCAGTTCGATATGTAATCTAATTGTGACAACATTGCTTTGATGAGTTTGATAATGAAGGTTGTCTGACAATATAATTTCTGCCGGCTGTTAAATATAAAGAAAGCTTGGTTAAACAAAATCTTGTTACACACTTTTAACACCGGCAAGACATCTACAATTAATGTCCAGTGTGTCACCTCATATCCTCTAACAGAAAAATTTAATAGAGACTAGCGACTATTTTGATGGACTCGCCTCAATTTCAGGCGTTTTTGCTATATTTCAAATTTTAGGAACGAAAATGACGAACTGTTACAATTTTGAGGACTAAATTGGTGATTCAGTCAACTTTATGCGCACTTTTTTCAGGTATCAGGTGGATGGAGGCATAGTATGGCACTCACCTCTACTGGACAACTTTTTGGCTGGGGTTGGAATAAGGTTGGCAGATTCTCCTATTTCCATGATATTGTTTTGTATCATAAAAACATTAAAATACTCATGACTGCACAAGGTTATTTAAAAAAAAACGACTCTACAAGATAAAAACAAATTTTAAAATACACAAAAAGTTACCCAAAGCTAATTCACGTGATCTTGTAACTAGATTGTTTAGCATTTGTTTGGTAAATTGTAACCTTTTAATTTCTCCCTTTCATTTTAGTTCGGACAGATTGGAGTTGGTAACAATTTTGATTGTTCCACTCCCATGCTAGTGAACTTTCCACATAATCAGGTACTTGAAACTTCTAAAACCTTCTTCCCATTTCTCTCTTTTAAAAATATCCGACTATGTATAATCATGACTCATAGTTTTAAATTTCGGACTCGAATGCGGTTGCAGGCATTGCGATGGCAGCCACTACGGTAGCTGCTACGTGAATTGCAATGTCGCCTGCAGCCGCAATAATGCAACCGCATCAGGTGATGTGGTCTGCAATTTAGATCCCTGATTCATGAGTCACGACCACTATTTTTTATTTATGCAAACTTTTGTTTGGGTTGGTAGAAATTAGTTCAGGTCTCATGTGGTTGGAGACACACAGTTGCTGTTACTGAGAGTGCAAATGTATATTCTTGGGGAAGAGGTGCAAATGGACAACTTGGGCATGGAGACACCATAGACAGGTAATTGCCTCTGCATGAAACCATAATTTTATTTTGTTAGTTGCATGAAACCATAGTTGTGTGTTTTGACTTATGAACTTACAAAGACATTCTATGTACACTTTTTAGGCACCTTGGATATTTTCTTTGATTTGGTCACAATTTGCTAGCATTTTTTTTTTATCGACAACATGTTAGTATTTTCTCCTGATATGTTAGTAGTAATTAACTTATTGATTCACTAATTCAAACAATGGTTTTTTGCAACCAAGTTAATTTCTTCATTTTACTGACTTAATCTATAAAATCGATTGGGAATGGAATTTTCGTCATTTTACCAATCATTCACTTAATGTGATCTCTTTGGGATGTTTACAGGAGCGTTCCAATAATTATTGATGCCTTCAATGTTGATGGATGTAGTGAGCAGCACATAGAATCCTCAAAGTATCCATCATCAGGTGCTATGATTAAAATTCATGTGTGATGTGTTCCTTTCTCTGTATCCATTATTGATTGATACCATTTGGTGGTTTAATTTAGAATTCATTTTTCCCCCTTGGACAATTAAGCATTATTTAAAATGTTTCATTTTTCCTTGAACAGGGAAATCATTTGCCTCCCTATCAGTAAGATATGCAGTTGTTCCAAATGAAACTGTAAGTCTCTTGTTTTAGTAATTAGTACACACTAGATATAAACTCAAGATGTGCATGCAGCATAAGTTAGTTTTAAAAATGTATAATAAATCTTTTTTTTGTTTAAATAATGAGCAATTTTATATTTAATTGTAAAAATAACTTAGATGACATGACATCAATAATTTAGATTAAGTATATGTACTCTTTGTGATTATTAAGAATAAATATGTGTACTCTATCTATTTTAAACTACTTGTAGTGCTTAATAACTCTAACAGTGTTTTTGTTTAGTTTTCAAACTTAGACACAAAGGATATATAATGTTACGTGTTATGTTGGCAATGTCATTTGACATGGTCTAAAAACTATATATTCATAAGAAACTAAGCATATATGGTTGTTGACTTGGTACATATTTGATCGTTGCTTAATTTTTACACAAACATATTTTCAACAGTATTTTGTACACTCTTGTAAACATAAATAAGTTGATCGAATCACACAACTTGGAATGATTTGGCAGGCATTGCGATCACAAGGCAGTACTTCAGATAAGGGTTATAGTACTTTTGATGCCAATGTACCTGAAAATGATGTTTCAACTGATAGTAGCCCAACAATTAATGATCAGTTCAAGGAAATGATGTAGCTCTGAATCAGGGAGACCAACAAACTCAAGAAGGAGCTGGGGATAATGAAGATTATTATGTGCATAATAACAATGTATGTAATGTATGAGGTTATATTATATTCTTTCTGAAATCAAATCTAAGTAAAAAGATACATATAAATAAATAAATACATGTATCTTTTTACTTATATTTCATTACAGATAGAGTATAGCGTATCAATTCTTACGATCATTAGTTAGTATGTTTGTTTTTATGTCATCAATGAAAATATGGCTTGTAATATTTTCGGTGTGCAAGATAAATGATAGAATAGAAAGAGTTTATGGGCAAATGACCAAGGGATCTCTGGTGCAGAGGACTTCGATATGGAAGTGATGGAGGGGACCTCAGGTCTCAACCACTAGTGTTGCTTCGGGTTTGTACTAATTGTCCTAAGGATGGTTGTGTTGACAAAATTGCTAGGTAATCCCTCAGCTACTGTGAAGTTTTAGATATCCTGGTATCGTTGTTGGGGATCCTCCACATCCAACTGTGGAGGTTGATCGATCTACTCCTGCTGTTGCGATTGCCTTGAAGACGTAGCATGATTGTCGCCACGCGACGAGCTTATTCAAAAGTGGTCAATCTAATATGAACCTTGAGGCAGTAGATGTATTCAAACGTAGTATGCAACATGTCTGCACACAAATAGACATACATACTCAACTAACAGGTACATTCAAAATAAAAAAGGCACATAATATTGAAGTGTTGATGACAATCATAAATTCAGTTCATGTAGCATGTACAAACTGAGTTTGAGTATGGATATGTGAATCCAGTTCATGTATTAACACATATATTTTCTATTTTCGTTAACTTAGTTCACATAAGCATACAAAAACTTAATTAGCAGACATACCAAACTTAGTTTGAAATACTATTACAAAACAATAACAATACAATCATGTTCCTAAAGCACCGTATATAAATCTAAATCAACACATAAAAACATCTATAAACCCTAAGACTCAACAAGAAATGAAGATGAACTTAAGTTATTTGAAAAAAAAGGCTTAGAAATCCTTCAAAATTCTTGTTGCACGGTAAATTTAAAGTTTATGATGTACATTTTAATGTACCATAAACTTAAAATTAACTGTATATTAGTTTTTATCCAAAAATACATATAGTCTATCTATTGTAAGGGTATTTTAAAAGTTTTATTTATTTAAGAATATCCAATAAAAGAGTATACTAAATAATTTTCAAATTCTACTACTAAAATAGACTTTACAACATTTTATTGAGGAGGACACAAGATCTTTATGCCTTCCTCTCTAAAAATACATACTCTCTATGTGTAGCCATTGAACAATTTACATATATTAAAGAATAATATAAATATGAGAAAAAGAATAATATTTTTATTAAATCATTTTTATTAATTATTGGAGTATTCAATATTAACTTTAATCCAAAGTAGAAGATAGTGAATTGGAAATGATGTATGTAAATGGTATAACTAAAATAATAATAATTAATATTACATAAAAAATGGAAGAAAATAAATTCATTTTGAGATAATTTTTTTTTGCACATACATCACTGGAAAAAGAAAGTACTAATTAAATTCAAATAAGGGAAAAATTGGGATGCAAATTAAAATCTAGAATGTTATTTTTTCTCTATATTTAATGCTGTGAATTTCGTTATTTCAGTCTATAAAAAAAAGTGACAGTGAATCTTTTGTTGAAAGTGATGTATGTAATATTAATTAAATGACATAAACAAAAAAAAATTAATTAATACTACATAAAAAAGTTAAAAAAGTAATTCTTTTTAAGATAATTTTTTTTGCAAATAAATCAATTATTGTAGGATAAAGAAAGTATTAATTAAATTCAAATAGAGAAAAAAAGAGATTCAAGTTAAATTCTAGAATATTATTTTTTTATTTTTATTTAATGAATTTAATGTGTGAATTTCGTTGTTTTAAATTTATAAAAAAAATAATTAATTAAAAAAAATGTTAATAATGTAAGAATTGAATATCTCCTCAAAACATGATAGCGTGACTATAGAATATGATTAGCAACGAATCAATCTATCTCTGAATCTAAGGAAGGTAAAAAATAAAAAGTGAAAAGAAAAAGTGGAAGGAAGAAAAACAAAAGGAAAGAAAGAAAGAAAGGGTAATTTGTTTGTCTTAGCTTATAATAAAAAAATCAAATAATAAATGAATCCATGATTGAATATTGACAAGCAAGTGTTCCACCCACACAAAAAAAAAAAAAGAAACAAGTTATTGTTATTATTTTTGAATTAAGAATTTGAACAAGTTCGATTGATATCGATATATCCGTGTTGGCAAATTCTCCAAGAAGCCAAAAAGGAAGAGAGGAATCAAAATCGAAGTCGAAGGTGTAACCAACCTGAACAGATTCCCTTTCCTTCTACTATCTAATTCTAATCTATCATCATCACCTCATCCTCACCGCATGCTCTCTCCACTCTCACACACCTGATTCCTTCTTCTCTACCTTCTTCATTTCCCCTCAATTCACCCTTTTCGTCTCAATATCTTCAACCATGAACGATTTCGATGGCCTTTTGGCTTCCGATTTCGCTCTCAAACCTCAAGGTAAATCCGCTCCAATGGCTCCACCACCTAAAGGATCTTCCAATCTCCCTAACTCAACTTCTCTCAACTTCGATTTCGGATCGCGATCCGCTCGCAACTCCGATTCGCTATTCGGATCCTCCACCTCCCGTCACAACCGCGATGCCGGAAGCTTCGACGATCTCTTCACCGCCGGATCCAAATCTCGTGGAGCAGACGCACCGTTCGATTTGGACTCCATGTTTCCAGGATCCAGCAACGATTTCGCTTCCAGGTCAGGAAACTCTTCGCCGCCGCCGGTGTACGATAAACCTGTCTATGATGACGATGTTTTCGACGGCGTGCCTGGGTTGAAGAGTACGGCGAAGGTTAATTTTGATAATGTTTTTGCTTCGACGAAAACGGAAAGTGGCGCGTTTGATGATCTTCTTGGTGGATTTGGTAAGGAATCGAAGGGTTCCGGCAGGAAGGGATCGGAGAAAGATGATAAAGGTGTTTCTGATTTTGATGATTTATTAGCTGGATTCGGAAGTAGTAGAGCACCGTCTAGTGACAGGTATATATACTCAATATTAACAGTGTGTTGTGTTGCTTTGGTAACTGAGATTCTTTTGGAATAATTGCCATTAGTTAGTCAGTAGTGGTAGTGGTGGTGTTCGTGGTTATGCTTAACGTGCAAGCAAATATATATACATGCATGTTTCTAGCTCTTTTTTCGTAATATAGTCTAGTCAATTTTACTTGTATATAACTGATCTTACTTATTTTGGACTTGGATGGAGCTGTTATGGAATATATGTCTATAGGGTTGATTTGGAGGTGGTGGTGTTTTATGCATTATGCTCGTGACTGTTATAATCAGTCAATATTCTATAGATTTCAAGCATCAATGTATTGCAAAGTGTTGGTTTGGGAGGAAGTGTCAAGTTTATTTTTTCTAGGAGCTCTTTAGTGTAGATTATGCATTAAGTCTTCGAAACTTATTCGATGTCCTGTGTACTTCCTAATTAAATCCGTAAGTTTTTGTTCATGTGGTATCAGCCTCTGAGGTAATCTGTGTGATGGATTTTAAGTGGCCATACTCCACAGCACAGTTGAAAGATAAGAATTAGTAACTTTGATTATACTTTTCTGTAATTTTGACAATTGAACAAAGTTCCAGGAGTTTGGTAGGTACCAGTTAGTTCTGAATATAGAGGAAAATAGTGTTTATTGATTTGAAATCTGTATTGTAACCCAGGTATTAGAGAGACTTGGAAACTCCCTCTAACCAAATACTTTCAGAAAACACCTCCTCCTATCTTCTTTTATTGCTTCCTATTTATTCTGTCTTGTATGTACTATCATTTTTTTATTGGATGGTCCCTATTTATTCTCTCCTCAATGTCCCAATTAATTTTCTATTGAACAGACTCCATTTATTCCTTTAATTCACTATTTATTCTCTATTTATCCTCATATTTGGCTACTGACAGCCGTTAGTCCCTATCCTTACTTGCATCCGCATTCATCTTAAAAGAAACCCAGTTTGCAGAAACAGTTTCAACGAGAACCAATGAGCTGATTTTCTTTAATTGTTTGGCGGCATCCTCAATTTGGGTCACCTTGAATTATAAGTGCACTTTGTGATTTAAAAAGAGTAAGAAATTGCAATCTTATCTCGAGGCTAAATTACTTTGAGAGTTTAAGAATGACTCACTCCCTGTGAACATTAAGTTTAGCATTTTTGTTTCTATCTAAGGTTGTTGTCTTCCCGTTAGAACTTAGAAGTACCTCTTTTCTTATGTTAGGCAATAATTTTCACGTGCTGCATGTTTCTCTTCCTATAATGTGAATTCTTCATTTTGTTTGGTCACTGATGCGTACAATGGCTACCATGAATAAATAGATTTATTTTTTGTCTGAAGGATGCTTCATCCATTAGAAGCTAGAGATTAATAATCTTAAAATCGTGTTGTCCATAAATATTTCATTTGGGTAGCAGAAAACAGGAGAATGTGAATAGAGGAAGGAGGAAACCAACCCCCATATTATTATGACAACAACATTATTTTCCCGCTATCATAAGTAACACGTCCTCTTTTCAAAACATATTTGTTTTCCATAAAATAAAATAGAAAAAGGAAAAAGAAGTGAAAATCTTTGTTCTTGTACAAACCTTTTCCATTTTTAAATCTAATTACCACATATATATTTATGGTACGCACACACACACATAGGTAAATGGAATAAACAACTTGATATTTTTCTATGTTATCTTTGACGAGCAATTCATATTGTTTATTTCGTTGTTGATTGATGTGGCATAATCATTTTGTACATATTGTTAATAACAGGCATGCTCCTGATATTGGTTTGTCCACAGAACCAACTGTCAGTGCATCTAAAACAACCTCCACTGCAGCAGAAGACCCTTTCAAAGTATTTGAATCTACTTCAGCCCCAATGGATTCATCCACAGGAAACTTTACAGATCCACTGGAAGAAATTAGTAAATTTAGTAGTTCTAGAAGCACAAAGAATAATAGTTCGTCAACTTCAAATGGCAGAGTATATGAAGACATTGACCCTTTTGATGGGCTTGGAAAATCTGTACCAGCATTCTCATCCGAGAGAAATAGCAGTAAGGGTAACACTTCTCCAGGGTTGAACACAAGCACAAGTTGGACTAGAGATAAAGAACCAGTTGATAAGTTGTCTGGGATGAGTCCTGAGAGGCACTCACAAAAAGACATTCCTGTTGAAAGTGACCAGGATTTTCTGCAGCCCCCATTTTACATGCCTACATTTTCATCTGATTCTAATAAACCAGTTGGCCAAAGGTCTACTTCCCCTCCAAATAGTAATACTGGTTTTGGACAAGCCAATATTCAGGTAGATATGTCTCCGAAATACGAAGAAAACTTTGAATCATGTGAGGATGTATGGCTGACTGTGTCAGAGATTCCTCTTTTTACACAACCAACTACTGCTCCACCGCCTTCAAGACCCCCTCCTCCACGGCCAGTTCATATTCCCAAGTCAGGAACAGGTTCGTCGGCTTCTGCCAATGCTAGAAAGAAGGCTAATGAGTTTTCTTCTTTCCCAAGTTCCACTCGATTCTCTCAGGGTCCTAAGTCTGCTCCAGCTGCAGCAGCGGTATCCCCAACATCTCAGTTTGATGAACTTGATGACTTTGCCATGGGCGGTGGTCATGGTAATGATGTTGAGAGTGGAAATGGTCTTCCCGATGATGAGTTGGAGATGAACACGGCTGCTGCGGCCATGAAGGAAGCAATGGATAGGGCTGAGGCTAAGTTCAGGCATGCAAAGGAAGTTAGGGAGAGAGAGTATACAAAGGCTGCTAAAAGCAAAGAAGGTGGGCAATTGGAAAAAGATGACAGAGCTATACAAGAAGAGAAAGAAAAACAGGAAAGATTAGAACGTGACCGGCAGCAAAAGGAGAAGGAGGAAAAGGAGCAAAGAAGATTAATGAAAGAAAGGGAGGAGAGAGAAAAGGCTAGACAGGCTGTAGAAAGAGCTACAAGAGAAGCTCGTGAAAGAGCAGCTGTTGAAGCACGCCAGAGAGCTGAGAGGGCTGCGGTTGGGAAAGTTAATGCTGAAGCTCGAGAGCGAGCTGAAAGAGCTGCAGTGCAAAGGGCACATGCTGAAGCCCGAGAAAGGGCTGCTGCAGAAGCAAAGGGAAGAGCTGAAAAAGCTGCTGCGGAGGCGAAAGCTGCGAGGGCTGAAGCTGAAGCACGAGTTAAATCCGAACGTGCTGCAGAAAGGGCTGCTGCCGAGGCCCGGGAGAGGGCTGCGGCTGCTGCAAGGATGAACCAACAGAAGAATGAAAATGATCTTGAATCCTTCTTTGGCATGGGTTCACGACCCAACAGTGCTCCAAGGCCTCCTAGGGCTAACGCTTCTGTGAGTATCCCTTTTTTTCTTTCTCTTTTCTTCTTTAAATATAAATAGTTCTACATTCCTAGGGCTAACTCTTTGAGTATGTCTTTTTTCTTTCACTTTTCTTTTAGTATATCTTATTTTTCATAAAATGACAAGTAAATGATTATGTAGTATTTAAAGATTTTAAATTATTTTATTTAAATGAAATAAAATACAAAAGGAAGTTTGACGACCATGTTTACTCTTATATTCTATTCAAAACTTGGTTATTAAGTGTCTGAACCTGTATGTTTTCAGGAATTTGAAACCCAATTTCAGTCGGATGCAACAAGAAAATCTACAAGTGTATCTTCAAATATGAAGAAAGCATCATCATCGACTAATATAGTTGATGATCTTACCTCAATCTTTGGAGGTAGGTTTGCATTTTCAATGTGTTACTTATTGATGTGATAGTGGTTTCTTTTTTGGTTAAGACATGCAATGCTAAAATATTGAAGGAGAAGAGAAAGCCTGAGAGAGCAGAGAGCTGAATGCTAGGGTTCATTATTGCAATAGTTATTATTACTGGAAGAGTAAAGGAATATATATATATATAACAAATAAAATGACTAAACTACCCTTAAGAAACAATGATATTCTATTTTCAGGGGCTTTGCTCGCATTTTCTATTCATGTCTTCATACAATTTATATTTGTATACTGTAACAGAGGCTCCCTTCCTCTGAGTTCAGTGACTATTTTAATAAATGTAGTACTATAGTTTCCTAAATTTAATTTGGTTCCTATCACTTACCTGGTTCTTTTTGTCCTATCTCTTTTATGGATTGAAGCCGCCCCATCATCATCTGGAGAGTTTCAGGAAGTTGAAGGGGAAAGTGAAGAAAGACGAAAAGCCAGGTTGGAACGCCACCAGAGGTCTCAGGAGCGTGTGGTATGTGTTATTGCACTTCATGTCTCCTTAATTTGATTTCTTTTTTCTTCTTGATATTTGATGCAAAGAACAGGTGAAAAATAAACCATTTTTTCAACCAACTTGTTTATGTTATTATGACCATGATATTTTGTACTAGGCAAAAGCTCTGGCTGAGAAGAATCAGCGGGACTTGCAAACTCAAAGAGAGCAAGCTGAGAGAAATGTAAGTAGTGTTGTTTTTCTCTATATTTATGGGTGATGGGGTTTCTGTTTGTATACTTGCAACTACTGCATTTCCAACACCTATCCCTTCTTTATCCTTGTCCTAGGCAAAAATTTACACTTTTGATTGTAATATGGTATTGTTCTTGTCTGTTCAATGATTTCAGAGGCTTGCTGAAACACTGGATTTTGAAATTAAGCGGTGGGCTGCAGGAAAAGATGGGAACTTACGAGCTTTACTCTCCACCTTACAATATGTATGTACTTCGTAAGAGCACCAAATAATATCTCTGAATGTTTTCTATTCCAGATCCATATAGTGCATGGCAGTATGTAGGCATGCATCAACTCTTTTTTCTTTTCCTATTTAAATTCTTTGGTCCAAATTTTAACATATGCCATATTGGAAATCTTGTTTTGTTGGACATATTTTCTCATTTGTCTTGTCTGATCGTCAATTCACCTTATAGGGATAGAAGTGAATGGTTGTGCTTACTTTAAAATTGTCCTGCTGGTTTATAGATTTGGGTTGCTCTGCTCACTAAAGGTGCAATTAATATTTCTATTTCCTGAACAGACATCATCCATTGTTGCAATTTCTGATCAGAGATTAGCTTACAGAAGACCACATCCTTATGAAACAAGTTTGATTTTGAAAAGAGTGTAATGATGTACTCATAATTCAATTGGGGAAAGATGACAATCAAAGTAACTTGTTTCCATATTTTTTTATACCGGATTCCACGGTGGACCACAAAACACATGGTCCAGCTATGGACAACCAAGTTTACTGCCTGCCATAGGTTTTTCAATATAGAAAATTCACCTCAGTCCTTATATAAGATACTTGCATTTGCATGGTGAGGTATTTATGAATAAAAAATTGCAAGTAGACAGGGAGGTGCACTCCCTAAATTGAAGTGGTGTGTGAAGGGTGAATCTATCATTTCCTGTTTTCACTCACCACTTCCAACCGGTGAGAGGGTAGGGAAGCGGTGACGGAAATGCCATCTATTTGGATTTTGGACTTATTTCTTTTTTTGTCGTTTTGAAGGGAAAAAGCAAATAAATTATTACTCTTAGAAACTGGCTTGTATGGTGAAGGATGTCTCCCACTTATAAACACTTTTTTAAGCCATTTCTCATTCAATATAGGAATCTTAACACACACCCCATGCCTAGGATTGGACATCTGGAACATGACCCGAGTGGCCTGGTACTAGGTGGCTCAACGGATCGTAGTAGAATTTGATACCATCTTAGAATTTGGGTTGGACTTAACTCAACCTTACAAAACCAACTTTTAAGGTGGGGGATGTCTTGCCCTTGTAAGCATTTTTTAAGCTATATCTCATCTAATGTGAAACTCTTAACAATTACTAATAGCTGGAAAGATTTTCAGTTTTTGTCTGGATTGCTGAGTTGAGAGTTTTCATTGAGAAGGGGTTTTCACTTTTTATTGTGGAGAGAGAATTGAAGACGGTGATATTGCAGGGATGGTTTTAGTGGTCTCCACCGCGATGTGCACACACTCACGTTGGTTTTAGAGTTGCTGGAATCTTTGTTGCTGTAACTAGACCCCATGTCGAGACCTCATGTCGAGACCTCCACGTTCTAGTTGTGGAGGTTGAAGAGAAGATGGAAGAGCCTGAGGAGATCCAGCTGCCACTGGTCAAGGTTCCCTTTTTGCAGCTCTTTGCATGTGCAACGGTTTGATTGGTTCCTCATGCTCCACCACTAGAGATTTTGGTTTTGATGCACTCTCTGTTCAATGGTGAGCAAACCCTAGGATGAAGGCTTGAGGGGAAACAAAAAGACCTAACAAATTCTCAGCATCCAAGTTACCAGACAGAGATCTTAACCATTGAATAGAATAGCCAAATATCCAAAACATGGTCCATGCAGAGCATTTTTTAGTTCACTCTAAAAAGTTCATGCATTTGAATTTTGATACAGCCAAAACAGTGCTTAATTTTGTGTATTTATTCAATGTGTTATTGTTTTTGCTACAGACTTTGTCTCATTCTTTTGACTGGAGAATTTGTGTCAATTATACTAACTTATTTCCTTCATGAATGATGATCAGGTACTGTGGCCTGAATGTGGTTGGCAGCCAGTTGGTTTGACTGATTTGATTACAGCTGCTGCTGTTAAAAAAGCTTATAGGAAAGCTACGTTGTGTATCCATCCTGATAAAGTACAGCAGAAGGGTGCCACTCTTCAGCAGAAATATATTGCAGAAAAGGTCTTTGACCTACTCAAGGTATTTCTTATCAAGACTCTATGATAGTATAATATATTGCCAAATTCAGAATACTCCGCCTTCACGGCTTCACCTTTTCCTGGAAGCTTGATCATTTATTATTAACAGGAAGCATGGAATAAATTCAATTCTGAGGAGCTGTTCTAATCTTTCATGAACTGATATACTTCGAGGTAATTTGTTTGATGGTTCTGTTCAGAGGAGACCACAACCCTGTTTCTTCTGCCTGCCTCCCCAATTGCATAATTGTTTTGATTGAAGTTATAGTGCGTTGTTGGTAACATATTGCTTCTCCTTCTGGCTTTCTTGGGTGTCATTGATGTTCTTCCTGAGGGTTGTTGTGTTTCTACAGATGTTTTATAAATGTAGCATGTTTTGTTGATGTAAAATATCTTTTTGTGCTATCAATTTTATTATTCATTATCCTTGTCTAGTGAGGGCTCACAAGCCGACAAGCGATCCATTTGATTTTTCTTCTCTTAATTTTGGTTCAAGAGAGGGGCCATGATGTGGTACTGGGATGCCCTCCTTTTCTACTTGTGATATATAGCACGATGTCTTGAATATATTCCATCCTGTTGATTTACCTCAAAACTGATAATTAATTATACATGAATCTTCGTCCTCAAGTTTCTGCATTTTATACATTAAAAATAAATGTTATCAAATGGCATACCAAATATGGAATAAAAATTGCATCGTGCAGGACTTAAGAACAGTAGGGAGACTAGTTCCCATAGGTCCTATTGAAGTCATTCTCTATATTTAAACTTAAGGGCATATATGTTTGGTTCTGTGGCAACAAAAAGTGATTTTAAATTGATGAATTGTGTAAAAATGATTCTGGCTAAAAGTCTATTTGGATAAGTTTGTGTAAAAGTGAGTTAAAACATACATTTGTGTTTAAAACTTTATTTTAGAGGCCAAAGTTTTAAATTCAAACTCCAAGTTAGAATTAAAATTTATTTTGAAGGCAAAATCAAATCTGTTTGAATAATGTCAAAACCAATTCTACATTGGTAGAAAATATCATGTATAACTGAAACCAAACATAAACTAAATTAATGGACAGATGTTGTAATTGACTATTTATACAAGTGATGACAATTGAGAGAGTTTGGCAGAGACGACAAATTAGTTTTATTATCAAAATTCTAAACTGCTACCAAACAATTACTTTTTGGCTTACTGTCAAGTATTTTCGAACATGTTACACTTTTTTCATATATCCATCTATTATGTCTGCGCCTTACTTTATGTGAAAATGTGTTAGATATCAGAAATAAGTCGCAGATTAAAGTTGAAAATGACATGCGGTACTCTAGACCTCAATGGTCATAATGCAAAACGAGTAGTCGAGGACAGCATGTAATAGTAAATTGGTAGTATATTCAAATAAATGATTGAACAAGATAATAGATTATATAACAATCATCAAATTGATTTATAAGATAATGGTACACACAAAACCCAAAACCATAGCCATCATATCATTGCTGATGCAGCTTCTTACATATACATGAAGCTTAATTAATAGTTTGACTGGAATGGTTTGTATTTCTTTAAATCAAGCAAGACACCAGCCACTGATCCAACAGCAGCAACAACTGATACAACAAGACAAGCCACACTAAATATTTGTAACCAAATCCATCTGTTACTCCATTTTGGTATTCTCTTCTGTGAGATATACATCTCCACAGGAAAGTAAACAGTTAAAGGCCAAAATCCTAATGCACCTATCACTCCAACAATGTCATTGAAGAATGGAAGCAACATCGATATCACAGTGGTTAATACAACAAACACTGTCCTCCAAACCAATCTAAATAAGTTCAGTTTGTAAGGTGGAACACCAGGAACTGCAATTTTGAACTCTTTTTCAATGTTGGGCCATCTCTGTGTTGCACTTTTTTCAACAAAGGCAAAGATGGGTTGGGAAAAGACTTGGTATGCTCCTACAAGGTGAACTACTATAGCTGCATTTGCTATGTCTATTAGCCAATATGGGTTGTAGAAACCAAAACCAGTTAGAAGATTCCCAGGTGATGCATCTCCAAATGCTGCATAACCCATGCAGCCACATAGCATGTAGAATGTTGTGGTCACTGCTATACTTATCTTTGTTGCTTTCTTCATTGATTTTGCTTCTGATGGTGGGGATTTCAATGTGTCCTGCGGTAAGAATATTGCTTGGATAATAAGTTATCTTCTGATTTTTAAAACGCTGCTCAAAGATCCACACTCCACACACTCACAGTAGTAAATTGATCTCAACCAAAGATTAAAGTTGTTTTTAAAATATAAATTTGAAATATGAACCGTATAATCTTCATGAATTTTTGTCTATATTAAATCCATTTCCCAAGGTGTACCTGAATTTCAATGAGAACCACAGCATATGAATATGCAAATGCTATGTCACCAAGAGCTTGAGAAGTCCTCCATATCTTTTGAGTCTCTGACACAGTTCCAATGCTGATTCCTGTGAGGCTACCCATAATAGAACCATTTTCTGTTCATGAACCAACCATACTATTATCAGTCTATTTTTTTATACCGGAAAATGTTAGTATATTAGTTATGCTATTGTTATTATTGTTATTCGTCTATTTAAGCAGAACAAAATTCTAAGACAATTATGAGTAGAGGAATATAAATATAACCTGCAACTTTGGCAATTCCAAGAGCAAGACCAATTATGGAATATGTGAAAGACATGATTGCAGCAACTGATGAGAGCCACCATATTTGATCAAAATCTGGAATTTGTGAAAGGAAAATTTCTGTTATGCCAAAAATGATCATGTATTGGTTGCTTGACATGTGACATGGGTTTTTGCCCCCTGATTGATGGAAACAGTTTGATCTTTTGATTGCCCTGTTAACCAAAATCAATGAAATTGAAACAAAACCCATCAATTATTTATCATCAATTTACATAAACCAATTCCTGTAAAACATCATATTATTTGAGTAAAAAATATGCCACATAGTAATTTGCTATTCTATGTTTTTTTTTTTGGGTACATGCTATTCTATGTTTTACCAAGCACAATAATAACAAGAGCGCCCCAAATAAAAACCATGCTTTTGTAAAATAATTTATGTAATATTTTGGAATTTGTATTTTGATCTAATTCATTTACTAAGTTCAAAAGCTAACTCATAGAATATAATAAAATAAAATAGTCGACCACTTTATAATTACTTTAAAATATTCATAATCTAACACTTTTAATACACTCTTTCAC
>NC_021165.2:6662735-6698518 GCF_000331145.2 Cicer arietinum | reverse complement strand
ATCCAAATTCTTTAAGAAATCACTCATACTCAATTCAAAGTTGAAGATTTGAAGCGTTAAAAGTTTGTAGAACTAAATATTTATATATTACCCTATAGATATTTAATTGACTTTTGTACACAACAAATTACCAAATGCTTCAAAAGCTACTTATCATAGGATAAAAGTTGTGTCCACTTTTTTATTTTTTTGAAAAAGTAAGCTGTGTCCACTTATAACCCCTACTAAAACAATATTCTCTCAACATTTATATGTAACTTCTAACACACATCTTTTCTTTAACATCTATCAAATCTAAAAGTGTGAAAATTATAATATAAAGTAGCAAATGAAATATATTTGTGTGTTATTATAAAGTATAGATTTGAACTCACGTCATGCTAATAGAAGCTGCAATTGTGTATCCTATGACAATTCCAAATAGATTGAGGTACTGAAATATCCCACAAAATGTAACATTCACTCCACCTGTAAAATACATTCATAGTTCACGTTATCCCACATGTATTCAGGGGCATATTTTGTCATGGCTAATTGGCTATACATATGAGAGAATAAAATTAATACTATTTTCATTATATGAATCGTTTTACTATTTTGTTTTACATTCATACTAGTTTATGACAAGATTAATTGGCTATATATATTTGTGTTATTTGTTTTACATATGAGAGAAAAAAATAATTTTCATCATATGAATCGTTTGAACTTTTTTAGAAGTGTGTCTCCTCACTTTTTTTATTCCTTATATTGGGTTTACATATGCTTAGGTCAGATAATTATATGTACATCCCTTTTCTTCAAAAAGTATCATAGCCATTAAGATCAAACTATTTAAAAGTTTTTTTTTAACTTCTTTTTTATGAAACTTTTTAAAACTATTTTTTTAAAAACTTTTTGTTATAACATGTTATAGGTATGGAGGAGTATTATTGTCATTTAAGAGCAACTAATTTTTGCTAGAGAACTTGTTAAGTACATAAAGTAGATTATTTCCTCCAACTAAATTGCTTTAATATACATGATTTAGAAATTGAACTTATAACCACTTGTTTAAAATGTCTAAGTCCATTAACAAACATAGGTCATGTTTACTTTTTTACTCAAAATTAAATTCATATAATATTTTAGCACGTTTGGTTAGATGTTAACATGATAGTAATAAAAAAATTACAAATTGCATTGATGATAGATACAAACTAAACCCTTTTTGTAAAAGAAAAATTCCTTTTATGTTAACTGAAAAAAATTCCTTTCTTTTTTTTTAAGGCAAAAATTCTTTTCTTTTAACTAGAATATAAATAAAAGTATATTTAATATTAAATTTTAGATATTTGAATCTGGACAAGACTATACACTATGTGCATGCATTGAATTTGAATCCCCTTTGACTAGTAGTTAACTCTCTCCTCATATTGTTAACTTATTAAGTAACCTCATAAGACCTTATATAGCATCAATAATAATGAAAGAACATAAATATACTTTCACTTTATATATATAATTTAATTTGACACACATGAGATCAACATCATTTGCCAAAAAAATAAAATATTTAAACAGTGTATTTGAGTATCGTAAATTTCAGTGTATGAAATTTGATTTCTACTTATAAAAAATGTTACCTAAAATAGATCGAACTGCATCCATATAAGTATAGTTTCTCTTGCCAGAATTGAGATCGCCGGAGCGATAACAATCAGCAAGAAAGGAAGAAGTATAGATAGTAACCATAGAGAATAATATCATGACAGCAGGACCAGCAATCCAACCAAGCTGAGCTATGGCCCAAGCTAAAGATAACACCCCAGATCCTATCACTGCTGTTATTATGTGTGAGCTTGCAGTCCAAACACTTCCTGCATCATTTCAATCATATTTACATAATTATATGTGTCTCGTGACATGATAATTAATCTAGTTTTATACCGTTACTACAAAAAATCACTATTAAAATTATTTGAATTAGCTAGGGAAATTTATGTTCAATACTAAACTAAGTGATAAGGCAATTAAAGAATGTTTTTATTTTTTCTGTCACTATTTTTGTCGCTAATTTTATTTTTTTTAGTAGCAAATTAAATCAACAACAAAAGTTAGAGACGGAAAAAAAATTAATTCATCTCTATTTTCTTTTTGTTAATTCAACTTCTTTTTATATGTATGTAGTGAAGTTAATCTTGTAGAACATGTTATCATGCATTTTATTATATGCTTTTTTTTTATATATAAATATGTGTATTAAATAAAATATTCTCTGAAGTGAAACTAGCTTGAATGAATTTTGTACCAGTTCGTTTGAGACGACCATCATCATCATATGATTTAGAGGTGCTATCCAGATGTGAAACCACGCCATCCATCGAGCCTTCGATGTCGAACGCTTGATGGTGGCCTAGGCTAGTTGTTGAGTTTCCGGGCATCTTGATATAAAAAAGCAGAGTAAATATATATTTGTTTGTGAATGTGATATTGTTGATAGTAGAGTATTTGTTTACACAACTAAAGGACTTGTTCAAAAATGATCCACAAACACATGAAAGAAAATAGTATAGGAATGAGAATGAAAAGATGGTTTTGGCACAATTATATGCACCACATATAAGTTATATTTGGGATATGTTGTTATTGGCACATATCACTTATGAGGAGAATTGAGGTATTTATAGTGGTTTTGGTTTTGAAAAGTGAAGTTTATACAGTCTAGGAATAAAGAAAACAAGATTATGGAAAGTTGAAAGGGATTGAAATGCAAAAAAGATAGAAAAAAAGGTTAAAAAGTAAAGTGTAAGAAATATATACCTTTTATTTCATGACTGTAGGAAATAATACTTAACATTGAGCTATTTTATATAAGATATTCTGTTATTTTGAAATTTTATAATAATTAAAATTTATTTTATTCTTTTTTTAATTATTAAAATTGCATCTAACATAATCTCACAAAATCAATTTATTAGATGAAAATTGCTTCCACTTCTAAATACATGTTACGGCCTTAAGTTGTCGAATTTGGAAATCTTTAACAACTAAAATTAACTACTCAACATATTAAGTATGAAAATTATATCATGTTGAGCACGTTTATCTATTCCTGAAATTCAAAGTTGTTATGTTGTTGTAATTTATTATGAAAGCTTGTTGTATGTGTTATGTACATCAGAACTATGGTTTGGTCTAGCTTGGCACTCCTTGTTCTTTTAGCTAGATGTTAATTTTATCCTATTATAAAAATAATCGAAATTATTGATCATATTTTTTTCTGACCACTTGAATGCCATACACGAATCTAAGAAATGTGGTCCATATGGCACATATTCTAGTTTTCAAGCATATCATCAAGCATATAAAAGAACAAATTTGAGACATTTGAATTCAGTTTCTCCTTGCACAATTCGAGAACATTACGTAAATAATGCTCATATTAATACATGTGGCTATATAAGCATTTTATTTTATGTGTAATGTTAGACACTCTTTTTCACACTCTCTTTTTAACATTTATTTTTTAATTAGGTGAAATATATATATATACACACTTTTTTGAAAATAATTAGACCCACGTATATTTCATTCAATAAAAGAGAAAATATGCTACTTTGTTGGCACTACTCTTATTTTATCGATATTAGATACGTATGGGATATATAATACAAAAGCATACATGAAAATGAGTAAGAGGGAGGAGACATATCTTACCCCAATTTGCTTTAAAAAAACTGCAACACTTTTTAGTGGACTATATTCTAGATCAACAAAAATAGTTGTCCAAAATAACTTATTTCTAGTATTTTGTTTGGTTAAATAATAGCTATTACTTTAACAAATCGTAGAATTATTATAGAACTCTTATAGCATTCACAGTAAAAAATTATTATAGAATTATTTAATGTACTACTATAGGATAAAGGGTAAACTATTTTAGTCCTGAAAATTATATGACATTGACATTTTAATTTTTGACTAGGTAAAAAATATACATTAATTATTAAAATATCAATAAGTTTAGTATTTGATGTTACAACGATTATATACTATTTTAACAGTAAATTGTACTTTTCAGTGACTATTATAATAATAAATTATATATTTTAAAGATTATTTTGATAATTCTAGAATTGATTTAAATTCTTTTGTTGAGTCCACTATCAAAATAACAGTGTCATATACTTTTAAAACTAGAATGATAGTTTATTCGTTTATAATTTGTGAAAATTACATTATAGTTTGTTTTCCACCTGTAAAATATCCTCTCAATTATTTTAATTATGTATATGTTACAAGAATCTATTCCTCTTGCTCCTCCTTCCTAGCTTTGATCTGTCATCTGTATCTTATCGTTAAATAAAGCTAAATTTTGTTAAACAAAGTTAAATTGTGAGAATAAAACACCACACTATTTTCCTTTACTTTGCTTTATAATTAAAGGGAAATAATTGGTCACCTTTTATTTTGTTATGTTAATTTTCATGGAATATTTGGCTTGATTTTGAACTCTTAATCGATAAAAATTGGAGAAGATATAAAAGTTGGTAATTTAATGTGTTTCAGCATTGGTTTCAGCTTAAGGTTCTATTTGGTAAAATATAACTTATAGCTAATAGTTGGTAAGTTAATTAAAATATTTGACAAAATTAGAGGTTAAATTAGTTTAAAAACATAAAATTACATTTAATTTAAAAAATATATATTAGTTAATGTTTAAAATATTTTATATTATTTAAAATATAATAAATAAATTATTTTACATTATTTACTTAAAAATATTAATTATTTTAAAACTTCAATTATTTATAAATAATTTAAAATTATAATAAATAAATTAAATTTTAATTTGATATATTTTTTATTTATATAGCTATTTTATTTATTTTAAATTATAATAAATAAATTATTCACTATAGAATATTATTTATTAAAATCATTTTAAATTTTATATTATATAAATTATTATAAAAAATTTAAATTATTTACTAATTTATTCATTTTAAATTATAATAAATAAATTATAAAGAGTAAAAAATGATTTTAGTTACAATAATAAAAATAAAATTAAAAGAAAATGATAACTTTAAATTATAAACTCAAAAATTTATTGAAGTAGCTTATCAAAAAATACTATAAGCACACTCGAAAATAAGGGTTATCACATAGGTTTTATAGTTTATAGCTTATAAACTAGTTTATGTGTCTTGCCAAAGAGACTCTAATTATGTGTGTCTGCATTGCATTTCTCAATAGTTTAAAAGCTTCAAACTAACTTATTTAGTATGAAAATTAATTACAAATATATGAAAATTTAGCAAAAGAGTTAGACTCCTACAATAAGGTAAATTTGGATTTATACCTACAGATCTCGTGTAATATTATAAGTTGATTGTCTATAATATAATTTGAACGTTAACATAATTTGACAAAAGAGGTAGTTAATACATATCTCGTCACAAAGTCATGCAAATGATATTAATATACACACTAATCCTTCAAAATAAAGAGCAAAATAGATTACGTAACACATCCATGGTTCAAAATAATTTCTTATAAATTTTAGCCAAACTATAACATAAACATCTATGCTCCATTTTTCAACTCTTGATCTAAGTCTTTTTATTTGTAAAACATTTAAATAACGTGAGATGAGATTACATCTCAGTTGGTCTCAGAGGATGTAACCAAATCAATTGAAAGTCTAATTCAAGAATATATTTGTCATTTAAGTTTATATTACTTTGTAAACTACTTTCGAATTATCTCTTCTACCTCTAACTTTTAACTATTTCTAAATATTTAGATCATTAAACTAAGTAATTTAATGATTTAAACTTTACCTAACAATGTGCGTCATAAACACTACATTAACTTTACCAATACTCTATTCTTTTTAGTAATTTTATTTTAATAATATTGAACATAATTATGTTTGTAATTAACAGTGTCTCACCCACCGTCGTTTTCGTCATATATTAACAGAAAATTTATTTAATTATAATACATCTTATACTTCTCACCTTATTCAAATATACAGTAAACACCTTATTCACACAAACACACACACACACATATCACTACCTATTAATTACAACATCAACTACTAATGAAATACATTAAAAACTATAACAGATTCAACCTTGCAAATTCTTATGATGTAAAGCAATATAACATAAAACATAGATCATTCATATGATAACATATAATATTAAGTTCATTATATCATACTAATCATATAGTGTAAAAGAAAAATCAAAGAAACAAGATTATGATAGATTTTTTTCTTCAAAATCGCCTCATATTTATGCTAAAATAACACAAAACTGAGTCTAATTGTAGCATCAATTGATATAAGTTTATAGGTATTAGAATTTAGTAAATGAGTACTCTTTAGAAAATTTATAATGTCTAGTTTATAGATAAAAATTTATTTATTTTCAATTAAGCCCCCAATATTTTGCAATTTATCAAAACAATACACAATGCCATAAAACCATAACAGCAACTTTGGTTTAACTTGTAGCTCATTTTTAAGCATCAATACTTAATCAAATATGATAAAGTTTGTACTCAAATTGAAAGTAATTGAGTCTAGTTTCCATAAAACTAACAACAATCATTCAAAAGTAAGGGCTGGAGAAAAAATTATGACCAAAACACCACACATACGTCATACGAATTTTAAACTAACATCACTCATTCAATCAAACTAATTTCCTAATGAATTTTTCCAAACACAAATGGTACAAATTATGAATAAGTCAAACAATGAATACATCTAAGAATCAAATTGAAAAGAAATCATTGACATACAATCCATCAAAACAACATCACAACGTCAATTCACTCAACATAATTTGTCACAATAATGAAATCCAAGGTCTTTAATTTCAAATAAATCAAAAGAACATATTTTCATGCCATTAAAGAAATTCAATTATACTCTAATCTATTCTAAATTTTAGCCATTGAACTTCACAAGCATGAACTATTTTAATCATCTATTCTAAAATCTCTAAACCTAACATAAAAAAAATCTATTTCTTCCTTTCACGCCCTTAAACTCCATATGGTAAGCAATATCTTATACACGCATATAAATATTTTAAAATTTGAAGTTACTAAAAAATATAAAATAAAATAAATAAATTTTAAATACTTTAAAAGAAATAATTTAAATTATAATTTTTTAATACATATAAATAAAATAATTAAATTTTAATATATAAATAAAATAATAATAATAAAAATAAATTAATAAGAATACTATATCATCAAAAATAAAATAATTAAAAATACATTTAAATCTATTAATTAAATATATTAATAACCATTTTACAATTTCAACTTCCTCCTTTGAAATTAAAAAAATAAAATCTTGCTAAATTGCACACGTGGTCTCATGGTGTGATGGCGTGAATGTGTGGTGTTGGAATATATCAAATCAAATAAATGGTGGTGAGGAAAACGCCTGTATATTGTACGAAGAAAAAAGTAATTAGGTGGAGCTGTTTATTGGGAGAATTTTGATGACAAATGTCAAGATTTTTCAATGATTGCGACAGTTCATGTTCAACATATTAATCATTAATTTGTAGTGAAAGAAAGGAGGAACCGCTGAATGTGGAAGTTAGAAGATTTGACATTTAAATTTGATAGTGGTGGTATTGGTTTCCCTATGTCTCGCCTCTCATCATCATATATATGTGTGCGATAAATCTATTTCACACCTCAATAATTAATTCATTTTTTTTATTTCTATAAATTTATTAAAGTTATAAAATAATTCTTCTATTATTTTATTTAAAATGTTTAGAATAAATACAAAATTTTCATTAAGTTCTGAATTTTTTAAAAATAGAATTATTCTGAACAATTTTTATTTAAAGTATTAAATTTCATACTTAGTGTTTGACTAGTCCATGTAATCCTTGGCGCATCCAACAACTAATGAATCCAAATGTATTTTTTATTGGAAAAATTAATTATATTTTTCATAATTTCTGATATCTTTAGTTAAAAATTTTGTATTTCTTTTTTTTCATTTTTTATTTATTTGAAATTTTTTTAAATATATTTTAGCTTTCGGATAATTTATTTCTTGAAATATTTCGAATTTCAAAAAAAAATGATGAAAATGAAATTGTCAGAATAAATTTATATTCTGAAATATTTAAAAAACAACAACTCAAAATAACGATTTTTTGAAATGATGAGGAATTTGAAAGAATTTATAATTATTTTTTGTTAAAAAATTAATGTTAGTGTTGGTCAGGTCGATGCATATACAGATGTTATTGTTGAAAATCTAGTATGTTTTTTTGGTTTTTAATAAAACGTCAAAGTTAGCATGAGATAATCGATGCTACTATATTTATTTAAGTGCGAAAATTTTGAAATTCGGAATTTTTTTTTTTGAAATATTTTGAATATATTTCTTTTTAGTGAATATTTTTTTATAGATAAAGTGGTGGATAAAATTGAAGTTTAATATAAATATAGAAGTGTAATGTTTAAATATTGGGGTGGCTAATAAATTTCTCTATAGATACAAAATACGCACGCCCTGGTGCAACAACAAACCCTAATTTGACTTGGGAGCTGGTAATTGATTCGGTCCATCATTCATCACCATATATAATATAAATGAATTTATGAACAAGGACTTGTGAATAAAAAAAATGGTCTTATAATTGTCCTTGATAAAATAAAATCATTGATCTATTAATTATTCCTAACGTTAAATTTGAATCACAAATTCTATTAGTTTTGATGAGTTGTCGAATTTTTTGACATGTTAAATGAACATCTCACAACTTTGTGAGAACTATTATGAATCCCTTTTATGAGAGATCAAAATCACAAAAAAGTATTATTGCATCTTCTTAAATAGAATGAATCCTAGATGTAGGATCCCTCGTTTAACATTTTTATGAACAATAGAGAGTGACAAAGAAAAGAAACTTAACCTTGACGAGATGTTGTACATCATTTTCAGAGTATGGAGATGAAGAAAGTTTGTGCTAAAGAGTGTAGCCGATCATCTTCTTCTATGTTACTTTTTTGCAACTGTGATAAAATAATTTAGTATTAAATAGGTGATAATGTTTAGATGATAAAATTCATGTGAATTTGTTTATGTTATTTGGTATGGTGCGCTTGTGTTTATTTGAAGTAATTTATTTATTTTGTGTTATTTTATCTAGTTGCGTAAATCTATTTCAAGAATCTAAATTTAGTTTGTTTGATTATGTTTGTGTGTTCATTATGTGTGTTTATTCAACTATCTAATATTATGAATTCAATTTGCAGTTTGTGCATTTACACCTTTCAACCATCTCTTCATAGCAATGTGTTCCTTGCAGCAATGAAAAACAGATACCCAATGAGTTTGGTTCTTCAACTATGGGGATCAAACTTTTGAGAACACACATCAATTTTTAAATCAAATTTTATCCTAGAAAAACAAATTAAAAATATGTATGTCACGTTGATGAAATGTAGATTGATTGATTTCAAAATTTTGAAACGCATGGAATCAAAAACCAAAAAGTAACCAGCATGGGCAAGGGACATAGGTATATCGACATGGGTTTGAATTAATGAGCTTAATTCCACTTTATAAAGTAGTAGGGTATATATTATTACCACAAACTCAAAAGGTCACATGCAGCGTTTTCGTGTCCCAATTATATATATGAGATGGTTCTCGAAGAATACATGCATATATCTATATTCAATTATTATAAATAGACTTAATTGCAGTTGTGTCCTCCTATTTTAGCTGAATCGCGAAAGTAGTCCTCCTATTTTGTTTCTCCTCAGTTTTGGTCCCCAGAATTTTGGTCAAAAACTTAATGAAATTTCATTTTTTAAAGCCGTACTACACCATTTATAATCATAGATTCTAGGTACAATTGTTGCAAATGAGATTTTGAAGCATAATGTGACTTAAATAAATGTAAAAAAAATAAAATTTTATCAAGTTTTGAACCAAAATTCTGTTTGAGAGACCAAAACTGGAGAGAAACAAAATGAGAGAACTACTTTTGCGAATCAGCTAAAATAGGGGGACCAAAACTGCAATTAAGCCATATAAATATTGTTATAAAACCTATACAAATCGGAGTATATGAAATTTAAATAAATCATACTATAAATTAAATGCATTTTTAAAAGCATAATTCGAGATTACGAAAGATTTTGTTAATATGGGTGCATTGGATTCAAACGCGCAGTTGATATTTCAAATTAATATATGCTAAAGCTGTCTATATAAAGAACAACTTTGTAATTATACGATATTTAGAAAGCTCAAGTGGTTTCCAGCATATATGATGTGGTCATAATACTCATGCTATGGCCATCTTAGTTTCTTCTTTTATAGTTTTATAATTGATTCATTTGTTACTGATTATAAAATAAATTATTTTAATATTTGATGGTTTAAAAATTATTTATTAAAGATTCTTTTGTAAAGAAAAATTGTGTTTGTTTATCGCAATGAAATTATTTTTTAATGAAAAATTATTTTTAATTTTAAGTTGGTTTTATATTACTTTTATATTTTGATTTTTTTCAAAAGATATAAAAAAAGATAAAAACACCTAAAAATATATTTTTTTTAAAACTGTAATTCAGTTAAACAATATTGATACTTTTACTAAGCGAGTTAAATCTTATGGATATTTTTTATTATTATAAAAAAAAAAAAGCAATGGGATAATTCTTTTTATATAAAACATAATGGGATAGTTAAAAGTAAGAGATGAACAAGTTGTAACTATCATGCAAGGAGGGAACACAATCTGTTTTATTATGTTATCTTCGTATTAAGCCTAATCTTTAATTTTTATAATACACTTAAATTTCTAATAAGATTAAGTGTTAGGTCAGTGGATATCAATTCTTCATTAATTTGGCCACAAAATACTGGCTCATCAATGGTTAACTAAATACGGGTTTGGATATTTTCCCCCACTATACACTTTTTCATATAATTATATATATCTATCAACTAATTAATCATTATTAATGTGTAGCTCAATTATAATATTCTAGCCTCCCTGAAAAAGTGCACTTAATTAATAATATAGCACTTAATTAATTCACGTATCGTTTTTTTAAGTGGTTCTTTGTGTATATAATAGTAGTTCTTTTCCCCCACAAATTAGAGTATATTAGTAAGATTGAAATGATGATAGATTGATAGTTGGAGCAAGAAATCAACTAGTTGTAAAAATCGTGCATATAAAAGATAAAAGTGTTCCAAAAGATAATGACCAATTCCCATGTCATCATTTTGGCAAAGTTTGCCTTTTAAGCGTGTAACCGTTTTTGTAAATTTAGAATTCTTCTACTATTATTTTGGTGTTTTTCAAATTTGAACCACAGTTATCTATATGGAGCAAGATTTGCTCAATCAAGTTGAAATAAATTGTAAAGTCTCTAATCGAATAATGCTTGTACATGGATAAAAATGGATAAAAATGTGGGAACTGAACCTCATATAATTGATCAGACTCGTATATTTAATATCTTTAAATTTTAGATTAAAATACAACATCTCACTTGTTTAATTATTTATTTAAGGTGATGATCTCTAATAATTTAAGTATTGTGTAATATGTATGAATTAGAATATTCATATTGGTAAAAAAAAACAAAATTAAATTGAACAATATATTAGAGGAAGGACTATACAACTCAACTTATATAGTTGTTTTTGATTCAATATAGATAATTTTCAACCTCTTCTCATGATCCAATATTAAGCTCCCCTCTAAAGGTTTACTACCAAATCAACTGCTTTAGAACTCAATTTTTTAGAAATTAAATCTATTTTCAATTAAATTAATAGCAGGATTAATTTTATTCGTATCTATAGTTTTAGTTCTTAATCACTTTTGTTACTAATTAAATCTTGAAAATTTAATCAATCAAATAAATATATTTAATTTTGCAAAGTTTAATATTGTAAAAGACATTCTTTCAAAAAAAAATTGTAAAAGACATCTATTTACAATATATAATTTTATTGTTGATAGTTTAAAAAAAAAATGGCTACAAAAGTAACATATTGATGGTACTAGCAAAGTGATTTTATTTGAAAGAAAGAATGTATAAGGTGATCCTTGGGTATCACTTTTATGGTTGCTTGTTGTTACCTTTGAAGATGGCATAACCAATCAATTTTGGAAGATGAATTGTAAGTGGCATTCTTATACAACTGTGAATCTGTGATGATGCTACCATATGTATAATATTATGGATGCTAGATGTGCCAATATAATACAAAACTCTAACGGTCATAGGTTAAGGGATTTCGTTCGCCCCATTAGCATTCATCAAATAAAGGAATTTTTTAGTTTTCTGTAAATAAAATTAATATTATTAATATTTTAAAATATCAAATATAATATTATTATTTAAAATTAAATAAATAATTAATAGAAAAAGAAATGACGGAATTATTATTTATAATTATGTTAAAAAATTGCAAGAGTCAATTTGTAAAATTGTCAATGGATACTGATTCTTCGTTGACATCATTATTAAACTTTAATTTAATTAATAAATATCGATATTATTATATTAAATATTTTATTTTGAATTTAAACTTGAGATTTTTCAGTTTTCTGAGTTTTAATTAAATTAATAAATATCAATAATATTAAATTAAATATTTTATTCTGAATTCAAATTTAAAATATCTGAATATAAATTTATAGTAGTATCTTAAAAAAAAGTTTATTGATTCAATTGGTTAACTGAGTATTTTTTGCCAACCAGTTTGGATAACTTTATGCTATCAACTTACAATTTTGTAATTCAATTATAATCTTCACGCCTCCGGATGAGAATGAAAAAGTACTTTTTTTAATTAATCAATAGTGGATGTGGAATGATTATTTCCCTATCCATTATTTGAGATCTTTCACCTGCAGGTAGCATCAAAGAAAGTGTTTGTCATTTTATGGGTTCGTCAAAGTGGTGATAATATTGTGGATATAAAAAACATTAAAAGTAAAAATAGATAAATTTATCTATATACTAATATTTTAATAAATGAAAATATAAAGTATTTTAGAATTTTTACTACAATTTTTTTTTTACTATTGTTTATAAAGTTAACCTAAAGGTATAGCTACTAAAGCGACGGTGGTGTCCGTGAAAAATAAAAATTTTACTTTATCAAAAAGTCTACAAAAATTTACTTGATAAAAAGATATTAGATTTTAATATTTTTAAAACTAAAATATATATATTTTTTTAAAATTTAATATTGTCTCAATGATATTAAATTAATTTAAAAAAACATTACATGACATCAATTATATTAATTTAGTGATGTCATGTTAAAATTTAGAAAATTTACCTTACGCTTCATATTAAAATTCGTTTTAGATCTTTACATGTGTTGAGTCGGTTCTGATTGTTTATTACTTGTTATCTCATACATATTTTTCACCTCTTTTATTCTACACATAAATAAATATTATTTATTTCATTCTTCATAATTTCTCTTTACAAAAATACACCTATAAATATTTCATTAAATATTGTGTTATGAAAGTTGAAGACTAAATAGTTAAATTACATATTTTTTATAAGATAAATTTAGTTTAACATGTATCATATTTATAGGAAATGCAACATGAACCGACAAATTTTGTTTTGTCACTAGGTTTGCTTTATTACCTTGTACTATAGTTTTATCCCTTAGCTTTTTTTTTTTTCAATTTCCTTTCATAATAGTTTTATTCCTTAAATTTTTTTAAGTAAGGTTTTTTTTTTTATCTTATAAAATATAGTAAATTTTATCATAATTAACTCATATAATTATGAAGTTTCGGATTCAAATCTGACATCTAACCTAACAATATCGGCATTTGTGAGTTGAGTTAAGATTTTAAGACTTTTCAAATAAAGTTTTTAATGAGACATATTTATTTTCTTGGATATTGACTTAATCTTCCTATTATTCAATGATTTATTATAATATTATAAATGATGGGTAATATTTTTATAATACCAACATACTCGCGAGGTTCTTGGACTTTAAATTTTTATTTTAAAAACACACCCATAAAGAGTTATTAAATTTGGCGTAGTAGAAAACTTATATTTAGTGTAGAGAAAACTATTTTGATGCAATCACCAAAAAGAAATGGCACCTTGGTAGAAAACAGAGTATCATTATTAAATGATAATGTTTTATGTACGAGATGATGTAATGTTGAGGAAAGTTTAATTTAAGAATAATTTAAATGATTTAGTATATGTCCATTTGTGTGATTAGTGAATAGTGGATATGACGCAAATCAATGGATTCCTAATTCATTCAACCATCGTAAAAATTTCACCCAAAAAAATCATGCAATCCTAACTCCTTGGATAACATCATAGCATTCAATATGTTTGTCTTTGATTGCGCAACCTAAGCGCCAAAATTCGTTGTTCAATCTCTTTATTCTTTTTCCATAAAACCTACTACAAATGAAAATGCAATATTGCACCAGATCGATCCAATTGCTCAACGCACAATCTTGGATATTCTCAATTTCTACTTAGCACATCTTATTTTCATATTGCAATGTCAACATTCTACAGAGTTGCACAACTTTTTTTATTTTTTGTTATGGAGTTCCACAATATTATATATCAACCACGATCTCAACCTAGTTCCTGCTATTTATGTTGTTAGATCGTTTAGGTATATGAGTATTTTTCCTATAAATACTCTAGTAAGCACTTCATTTGAGAAGTTTGAAATTAAATAGAATTTTTTTAATGAAAATGTTGAGTGAGTTAAGGTCTATGATTTCTTTTTCACGATTTCTCGTTGACTTATCAATTTTCACCTTTTGGTTATATCATAATCTCATATGGTAGAACTTAATTCTATATCAAGATCCTATTTAAATTTTCAACTACCTTACTTATTTTCTTTAATTAATTTATCTCTAATCAATTTACATTTTTTTTAGAACTAACAATAAATAATATAATGACAAGATTAATTAAATCTCTATCTTGAATTATAAAATTACAAAAGCAATATTAATTATAAACAAACTTAATATTATTACCAACTTTTTTAGTTTTTGATCCGGTTGAATGAGTCTTATATTTAGAGGTAGATGTCGTATAAGTTAATGACTCTCGTGTCTTTACAACATAAACAATGATTTGATTGATGTCGTTCGAGAAATTGAGCTTTGAAATATATTTGTGTCTTCTTTATTTTTATGTAATTAATATCGACCGAGTAATTGTTTCATTTTCATAATCATCAAGAAGTTCGTTAGCTTATACATTCAAGAAGTGTCATTTGTTGTTATTAAAGTGTAAATTGACTTTTAAACACCTATATATAAGAAGAGTGTTCACCGGTTGAGTTTGGTTAGTGAATCATGAATAAAAAATATTTTTATTCTAAAAAGAATGTAACTAAATTTAAATACTAGAACATCTCAAAAGTCATGAAATTCTACCTCTAACATACAATTCAATACTTAAAATACATCTACAAATACAACAAAACATCTAAATTAATTAAATTAACTTAAAATAAAATTTAATAACTAAACTATAAAAATAAATAAATATATTTACATCATATCAATAAATTAAGTTCACGAGTTCAAAATATCATATCAAATACCATTAAATTTAAATGAATTAGTTCAAATTAAATTCAAACTTAAATAAGTTGTATTAAAACACAAATTGTTTTAATTTAAGTACTATGATTCGCAAATTTACATTTACATGTGAGAGTAAATAAACACCCCTACCTAGATACAATAAATCAGTATGGTTGATGCGGATATTTATTTATAAAAAAAATTAGAAATGTATTACTAAACCAGATTACAAAATGAATATTACAGCAGCCGTTTTAAAATAAAATAGAGATAAAGTTTAAGAAAAAGCAAATGAAATGTAAAAATATTTTATATCATTATTATCCAAAGGAAGAACGATAGTGTGCTGGGGAAAGGGGGAATGGCCTCTGCAGCGACTACATCCATTTTCAAGTTTTGTGTCTCTTTGAAATCACCTTTCATTCCAATATCATTTTCATTTCAAAAACCTATTTCCTATTCAACTTCTCCAATTTTCTGTACTCTCAATATCAAATCAGAAACTCATCGTGTCAACAAGAAGAAAACTTCCTCTCCTACTGCTCCAAAAAAGAAAGAGAAAAAGAAGAAGAAGAAGAATTCTGTTGTTGAAGTTAACGATTCGGAATCTTTAAATTCAAATGATTTTGAACTTTTGCGCAATTTTTCCATGGATGCAGATCTTGAGGATATGGAGTTGCCGGAACCTCCCACCGGATTTGTTTTAGATGATAACGGAACCGTTACGCTTTCTACGACCAATAGACTTGCTACCATAGTAAGATATTTTTATCTTGTAATTACATGAAGGTTGTTCTATTTCTAAGCTAATAAGTTATCTTGTGTGTGTGAACTATTGCATTTGTTAACAGGTTGATCCTATCAGTAACCTTCCATTGGAATGTGTGATACGGAGAGTGTTCAAAAGTTCTGATCGAGATGAATGTATGTTGCTATGTCCTGTTGACACGTAAGTAATACAAAATAATCAATTTCTAGAGTGGTATCTCTATAATGGTCGTCGTAACTGTTGTGGTAGCATCGCATCCTTTATATTGCGGAGAATAAAAATCTGTTAAGTCACGACCTAGATTGCGGTTGACTATGAATATATAACTTTTCACCGCAGGCCTGTGCAAATATTGAAGAGCACACGTGATGGATGGTCAGCGGTAAGTTTCTGCCTTGCATTTTAAGCCTCCAATATTCATTTGATGTTCCTATTTTTGGTACAGCTACATTTAATCTTGATTTATTTAGGACTTATACTTTTCAATGTTATCTTGAATGGATTTGACTCCCGTAAATTGAGTTCACTTTACAGGCCGTTGTATATTAGGACTTATACTTTTCAATGTTATCTTCCTTTTGTATATTAGATTAGCGACGAGGAAGATGAATCTGTTCTACCTGCTGCAGCTTATGCACTTGCCAAGATACATATGCATCTTGTTTATAGTGGGTATGTTTCTGATTTCCTGTTATTTAGAAAGCTGCTTGTGACATTAACTTTGTATTTTATCTTTACAAAATAATTATGTCTCCATATCAGGTACTGTTACACAGCACGTGGCGGTTTTTGCTATACAGATAAAGATATACTTGACTTCCACACAGGTGAGGATTTCTTTATTTTCCCATTCAGTTTGGAATATTTTCTTGTTTAGATGTGGTTGTTAATGCACTGAGACTCTATAGGTTACAAGAAGCTAGTCACAACATGCCTTTTTTATATACTACTTGGTTAGAGCTTGAGCATGTTAAATTTCAACTTTTGTTACTATGTTATTTTCCCTCCAGCTTCAAAGCCATGTTTTTGGCGAAGAGATAAAAGCTTTCTCTGTTATATCCGTTATGTTCTTTCCATTACCTCTTGTAGTTTTTAATTACACTGCTTTCTTGGGAAATTGGATCCCTTTTTACTAAGGAGAATGAATTTGCTAGGTCACTTATTCTTGTGATATTTTTGGGGGTGTTTCGGTAATGGCTTGAGTAAGTGCTTATTCAATAAGCACTTATCACATTAGAATTTATGTGTAAGTTGTTTCTACGATCAAACAAAGTAGGGATTCTGCATAAGATCTATATAAGTTATTTTCATGTGCTATTTTAGAGTGCTGATGAAAATTAATTGAAAACGTATGAATATGTATCATAAGCTATTTTGATAAATTCTTCCAAACACTTTCGCAAGTGTTTATGTTATAAGATAAACCCAATTAAGCTCTTCCAAACGCCTTCTTGATTGGTTGTTGCTCATGTGTGCGTGCAGACCCTTGTTTCGGTCATATACTTTATATCCTTGCATAAAATGAATGCAAACATTGTTCTATTTGTTATTTGTCCATCTCATAACAATGTTATTATATATATTTTTTCCGAAGTAATGTATATCACACTACAAAACCGAAAATTTATATATACAATACTAGACTCTGAATTTGGAGATAACTTGATTTGCTCTTATATTCTAATTTCATGTGCAAGTTAGGTGGACCATGAATTGTTGCATAGTTATAATAATATCTTACATGTCTTTTCTTTTGATCTTAAAGACATGCCATAATATTCGTCGTTACTCCATTGTATTTTGCATTTTCTGATTTTGATGCATTAGCCCTAAATGTTGTGCATGCTTCATTTCTACTATTCATTTTTCCAACTGCCATGTCTGATTTTGATTTCACTTAACAAATTAAATCAAAGGTTAATCCTTAGGAAACTATTATCAATTTATTGACAAGGTGATGAGAAACACATTCTAATTGGGGCTTACTTCTTGAGTGATAATCTAATGCATAACTATTTGCATCTTATGCTCTAAATATAACATAAGTTGTTATTACCATTTTGCAGATGATGGTAAAGAAGTGGATGGTTTGCCAAGCGAAGGTGTAGAAATTACATATTTTTATCTGGTAATTTTCTTATCTCTAATTAGACATTTTCACAAATATGTTTTTATATTTTTGTTTTCTTTTGAAGGGTTTGTTTTTAATACAAGAATTTCTTGAAGTGTTTTCACTAGTATGCACTTTGTAATGACCAATTCACTGAAATGAATTTAATGTTTATTTCATTTTTATAAGTGTTATTGTCATCCCCTGTCTGTCTATTACTATATGAATGTTGCTTTTGTTCTCCCATCCGTTTTGATCAAGTCTTTTGGAAGCACGGTTTTAAAGTTGTGGTTTTGCTACGAACCTTTTTATTGCGGTAAAATATGGGCAAATGCAGCGCAATTGTGGTTATCTGTTGCGGATACCAATAAAATCGCCATATTGCAGTTGCGTTCTGCAATTACAAACCATGTTTGGAAGATGCCAGACTATCTATACATTGTTCTTGTTTGTCGTTTTTTTTTTCTGTTGTACTGATTGTGCTTTCTTGCAAACACATTGTATTTATATGATGAAGAAGTATGCTTTGCTTGTATAGAATCATTTTTGGGTATTTGTCATAATCCAATATTTAAATTTAGAAGCGTGACAAAGGAACCTCTATCTGATATAGACTTCGGCACAACTATGGACATTAAGATTTACCATGCGCTAAATTATAGTCCTTTTGTTTCTGCAGAAAAATACACGCTACCTGATTTATACACCGCCTGAGCCAGTTCAGTTTGTTGTTGTGAAGGTAAGCTTTTACTTGTACAAGCTTCCAAAAGTAACTCTGTAGCACTGACATTTAAGTTAAAGGTATGTTTAGTGTCTGACACGTGTCATTATTTGACGCAAACATGATACCAACACATGTAATTACATTCGATTACTTTCATTTTCTCAAAGTATTTTATTAAATTCTTATCAGTATCTATATGTCTGTCGTGTCTGTGCTACAAGCAGCTATTGCCATTGAAGAACAGTCACAATATTCTGTATAATCTTAAATACCCCACTTTGTAAATACCAGTGTGAATGTAGTGTTAAAGTTATTTTAGTTCCGAATTTGTACAATTTGATAACAATATATTATGATAATTATTAATTTGGCTCTTAATTTTGTGTAGGATGAGAATGGGATGTTTCAAATGGCTGATGATGTAAGTAGTCAATTAGCCAATCACTTATTCACTGCACAATTTCCTTTCTTAGTTCCTATCTTATGAATTTGGCTGCCTTATTATTTTATGGTCGTGGCATGCGCTCCAATAATGTTGATCAGTTTCAACTTTTATTGTCCCTATATAGTTATAGTAGAAGGTCAAAATAAGAATTCCTAATGTCTATCATACATACAAACACACATACAATAATTAGTGTGCGTGTGACTTAATCTGCCATGACAACATATGTGGACAGGACTTACTTGATGATCCTGCTGTTATTGACTCCATAGACGAGGAGACTGAATTTAATGCCCTGGTGGTATGTGACTTTATTCATCGAGTTAACATTTTTTTAGTTTAATTGTTGTAGAAGTCAACAAATTTTTGTCAACAAACTGGTATGTAACAGTAATCATCACAAGTTTGACAGATAGCATGCCTTCTTCTCTACAGGAAGAAGAAGCTGCAGTTATTGAAGCATTGATGGATGATGAAGAAGACTCTGATGAAGAAGACTACTATTGATGGGTGATGAAAACTAACATGATATACTATTGAGTTGTCACTTAGCATTTTTTTTCTCTAAGACTACATAGTCACCTCTTAGCGTGAGGATAAGTAGTGATAGAATACTCTCCATTTGTGTATATTATCAATTTTGATTTCACCGATCTTATCTATCTTTCTTTTTTAGTTTTGGTTAATGAACGTAGATCAGTTTAATGACTAATTAGTTTAGCAGTTGCTTTCAAAACAAAATAAAATAATCATTGATCTAAAAATATAATACCTAAGTCTTATTTAAAGTATTACTGACATAACGGAAAGCTATATGCATATCTTAGATGCTATACACACACATCTTAGTTTACAAGGGAAAAAAAAAAAGTGCTAAGCTGTTTGGAATAACAAGAGATGTTTGAAAAATTAAATGCGTAAATTTGATGATTCTTTATGTGGTACATTGGATTTGTCTATGACCCCATGTACTTTGTCCTCAGCTGCCTTAGCATAAACCTCTCCCCTCTCTTGGAAATAGCTCTTGAAAGCTCTTGGAAGGAACCTTGGGATCAAGAATCCAAAGAGATTAATGGAGAAATAAACCAGGTTAGCCACAGCCAGAACCCTCCCGAACCCAAACCATGCTTTGTCCTGCACATGCACCAAAATTACAATTCATACACACTATGGAAACAAAATAAGAATGTTTGTTTTATGCAGTTTAAATATGATGGCATGGTGTTGTGTCAAAATAAGATAGCTCCAAAAATACATGTCTACATAGTTTGATGAAATAAAAATAACCTTCAAGGGTGCATTTTCTGGCAAAGTAATGTTGAGCCAAACATCATGTATCCAGTTAATATCCACAAAGATTCTCCTTACTGTATAAATCAAAGGAACCAATGCTCTAACAGGAGGTGAAAACATTGACAACCCACTTACTATATTTTCAGTAAGTATTTGAAAAGATATAAAAAATAGGTGTGGGCTCGCAGATCTCACTGCAAGTTTGTCCCCTCTTCCAAATCCACCCAACACATAAGCCAAAGGCAAGAACAATCCCACTGTTGTTCCAACAATAACATAGAGTTGAAAAAGCTTGCTACCATGAAAAATATTCTGGGACAATCCGCGATGGTACGAGGGAAATGTAAAATGTGAGAGTGTTAAGAGATAAAAAGAGACAAAGAGAGGGAAGAGTAGATCAAGAAGAGGGACAAGACCACTTGCTGAGAAAACTAATACGAATGCAACAAGTTGAAGTTCTATTACACGTAATGAACCCATCATTGTCATGCTACCATGTTCTTGCCTTTTTTCTGCTTCAATTCCACCACCAGACACAGCTTGGGATACACCAGACATTGCTTTTCCTTAATTGTTTCTCTTACTCACAACTTAATTATTCTTCCACTGAAAATCTTGGGAAAAAAAATTGTTGTTGAAAAGTATGGCAGAGTCCAGAAAGTAGAAAAATAAACAAAGAGAAATTATTTTAGAATTGATAAAGAGAGAAATTGATTACATGAATATTGGATACACTTATACAACCAAATTACAATTAATCATCATTACTAAGTTAAGTAACTTGTAACTGTCTTAAACATATGAAATTTTAACAAAAATTTAATTAAGTAGTTAAATCATTAAAAATAATAATTTTTATCATAGTTATTTATAAAATTAATTTGAATTGTTAAGTCATTAAAAATAATAATTTTACTATAATAATTTTTAAAATTATGTATATAAATAATTGTGATGTACTATTAACGTATACTATATACATACATATATATATACTCCCTTCAGCCTTATATTCAAAAAAGTTTGATTAAAGAAAAATACATCAACTTTAGTATGTGCACATGTTTGGTTGACATGATTAATTTGATAACAAATCAATGACAGGATCTAGCAATTAAAGTAAGGTACATTTATATGTATATAAATTAAATAAATGGGGTTACAGGTTTATTTGGTTAGTATAGTTATAAGAAGAATATAGTGAGGTGAAATACATAAATAACTGAAAGTACATACCTACAAGCTGAACTGAATTTAAAAAGGTGTGATGATAATGACGAGTTGAAAGGGAGATGTAGAATTCATATATTGAAGTTGAAGTATTTTGAGAAAGAAAAGACGGAATTATTGATCTCATAAACAAGTAAATCTGCAATATAGCATACAAAAAAAACGTGTAGAGTAGCATGTGTGACACTTGCTTCCTCTTACATGTGGATTGGGTCATTGCTCCGCACGTGTCATTGATTTAAATAAATTTGTTCTATACCATTATTAGTATATCAGTCATATATTATATGAAAAGGTTATGATTATGAAGCCAATTTATTTTTACTTTTTTAATTTCAAAAATATGTCTGTAGTGAGGATTCAATATTAATCTATTATATGATCATGTTCAAACCTGTTCACAAAATTGACAAAGCTTGATCATTATTTAGTTCCAATTTTACGATAATTATTCAGCTATATATGTGAAGTGTACCAAAGAAATCTGATTTATCTTTTGTGAGAAATTATTAAAGGTAGTTTGCGGGGGTATGAGTACAGTGTGTAGGGATATAATCAGTATGTTTTCTAACATATGGCCCAATCCCAAATTGATATAGTTATGCAAAGCCCCATTAGTTGATGTGAGTCCAAAACCCATTTAAAGGCTTCAATTTCAGGCATTTATTTTGTTTATTTATTTTTACAATAGAGATGTAATCCATATCATATATTTCCAAATTGCATTGCAAATAATAACATGTCTATAAATTTGGATTTTAATTAACGGATGGTAGATGATTTTATTTTATTTTTGAGATTTTAATGGATTGTAAATTGATTATGTATTGTTTTGATCTATATTTATGATTCAAGTTCATTCAATCTATTAGTTTGCCATCGTTAACGGCAAAGACTACTGTGGACAATATCAGGATCGATACGAGGATTTGATTACTAAAGCATCTGTTTTAGGTTTCTATAAAAAATAATTTTTTTAATAAAAAGTAAAATAATAATTTAATAAAAATTTTCAGATTTTAATAATTTTAGACCTTATATTAAAATTTGCATTTAGATTTTCTAATATTGCATGGTAACCGATCTATAAAAATTCAAATAAGTCTTCACTAGATAATGGAAATAAATAGATTCAGCAATTAAATAAAAAAAAGTATCTTTTTAAATTGTGTTTTATTTTTGATTTGGGAAGAGAAAGTCTCATTGTGGGTCTCAGATCAATATTTTGATCTTTCTCCAATTTTCCATCAACAACTAATTATCAAAAAGATATATTATATTTCTTTCCTTTTCTAACTCAACATTTCAGCTCTTGTTTTCTGTTGAAACAGACAAAAACATACTGAACAACAATGTTCAAGTGAGGTGAAGTCAATGTTGGCAGCTAGTGTGAAAGGTGAAGAAAGTTCCCAGAAGGTAGCAAAATTACTTGAAGGACAAATATTCATTCCTTTTGGACTTGTTGGCAACTTGCTACACCAATTGGGTCCATGGCTGATAAAGACGTTTTTTATCCATGTTCATTAAACTATATATATTTCTTTTAAATCTTTTTAAAAGTAATATTATCCTTTTGGGTTTTCATTCTTCCCTCGAAAAGTAATTTTATTTGGTGCATGTACTTTTTTCATAAAACTTTGAATTAGATTTATCAAATTGTGGGAGTTTGACTTGGAGAAAATTTTGGTTATTGATATAAAAAAATATATAGTTTTAAGATATATTTATTGTTTAAATGTTTACACTCTTGTAGAAATATAATTGATGTTTATATTAATGGATGTAAAAATATTTAATGTTAAAGTTATTTCAATAAAAAAATTAAAAGCAATATGTTAAATAAACTTTTTTTGATTTTAATGTTTTTTTTTCTTTTTATATATAGAATCAAAGAAGTATATTTATTAATTAACTTTTTTTAAAGGGTTCAAAACACATTGATATTAGATTAAAAACTCAAATAACAATGTCCTTTATTCTGAATAATTGTTTTAATTGACGTTTATGTTATAGTTTTGTCACCTAAAATTAATTTTTCTTTTTTTCAAAAATGATTATATTTTTTATTTAATTCTCATTTTTCCTCCTTCGTCATATTAATCGACAGAAGTTTATTTTTTAATATTAGTTTCTTTTTTTGTCTTTTTGATATTTGATTATTCTCTTTTATATATATATAAGACACGGAAAGAAGATAGCGGCGAGCATGCATACAGAGTAGAAGGAGCTACTACTAAACTTGGGGCTCAAGGGTTAGACTCCAACTTATTTTTTTTTTTTTACTAATGCTTAGAATCAATTTATAACTTTGACAAAATATAAATTTCGATATCCACCAATAATAATATAGAAAAATATTTATAAAATGTTACTTGTTTTTTTTTTTGTCAAAACTATAAATTATTTTTAAATAGACAAATTACGAATAAAATGATTTGATTATTTTCAATTATTATGTTCATTTTTAAGTCAATAGTGAATGTCAAGTGTTTAATCGTAAGTCTCTAGTTTACATATATAATATTTTTTTCTTTAAATTTACAATGTAAAATTGTAAATATCTCTATACTTATGTTAAATCTTAATAAAAAATGAATCAGAAGTCAATGGAATTTCAAAGGGTGGGTTAATGGATATCCAAAGTGGCAAAGTTGAAAAAGGAAGAGACAGGAACTTGACCAAAGGGAAACCAAAAAGTAACAATTCAATACCATGGCTTGAAATATCATGCTTAACCTTAACCTTTGGTTCAACTGAAAAAATATTTGTCAAGTGGTCTAGATAAATCCTTTATTAAGAGCTAAGAGGTAACATCCAGGTAGCTTCCACATTATGCCAGAGTTCTTGTCCACTTAAGACTAGGTCACGTTCCACGTCACGTATATATAAATTATATAGGTTTCATATCCACTTTACTATTTTGTGAATCCACATTTTCTAATCCCCTAAGATGAGACAATTAAGAATGTTCAAGATTGATAAATTAAAGGTAAGTAAAATAATAGGCAAATAGGTAAGGCACACAAGCCAAATGCAAAGACTTTTTAAAAACATGATTGTTCTCTTATGTAAACTTATCCAATGTTTTTTTGCTACATAGTTTTTTAATGAACCGGAAGCCATAGGTCACTAGCTAGATTTTTTACTACCCATTTAGAGTTAATTACTTCTCGTCAAAAAATAGTTATTGTATAGATTTTTATTATCGCTGCTATAATCGCTAAATTTTATTTCAACCTAAATAAATTTCTTTTCGATGATATTGTCGTTAAGTTTTTTTTTCTTTCTGTTTCGGTTATAATGTTGGTTTGATTTTGATTATAAATTATTGTTAATTCATTATAAATTTAGTAAGTGGTTTGATCGTCAAATTTACAAATTTAAAAATATTAATATTTTAATAAATTTATTTTATAATTTATAATTATTTTATTATTTTATACTATTAATAATGTTAAATTTGTGTTATTTTATCACATGACATATAAATAATGAGGTATCACAATAATTTTATATAATAAATGAAAAAATTACATAAAAGTTAAAAAAACACATACTTTATATATGAAACTCAAATAACAACGTAATTGTACGTCATTCTACTTCATTTTGTAAGAATTTAAAATTTGTATTATTTTTTAAAAACAATCAAAGTGACATCCACAAAATTTATCGACATAGTATTTTTATTTAATTATTTTTATAAAATAAAATAATATATTTATACAATTGTAAGGATTAACTTTTTAATATACTTAAAAATTATTTAAAAATTAATCTCTGTTAACATAAATATCATTTAAAAATCGAACCTTCAATCAAATAATTAATATTTAAATATCTATTACATAAGTATTGTTTTCCACTCCAAAATTTAATACTGCTACTATACTATTGAAATGATATTTCCAGCAATAAATCAAGACCCGCATTTATGGTGTCTAAGTTTTTAGAGGCAGTTATATTAAAATCAAACAATAGACGTATATTTTGATTTAAAAAAATAAAATATAAAGCGTTTGATTATGAATAAAAAATGTTGAGGTGAATATGGACAATTTTTACCGCAGAGAAGCGCAATCCCTACACTAGTAGAGAAAATGAAGGGTGAAAAAGTGGTACATGTGGCAGAGAATATTTGGGCAGAGAAAGAGAAAAGAGATATTTGGGAAGGTGCAGAGCACTAGACAAGTACTACAGTAGTGTCGACCTTATAAAAACAGAGCCGCTACCATAACAGTCAAATATTTTACCAAAATTGGCTATGCTATATTGCTGCTGACGAAAGCAATGACACACTCACCTACTGCCACGTGCCGACTGCGTTCACCTTCTATTTCTATATACACCTCCCCTCGACATCACTCACCCACGCACGTGTATATTTTTTACTTCTCATCTTCCTATAAAAACCCCATTTCTTCCTCTCTCGCAACTTCGAACTCCAAAATCGCATACCACACACCAATTCAACAATAACTAAAACAACACACTAATGCAAGGTGCTTTAGACTTACCACCTGGCTTCAGATTTCATCCCACTGATGAAGAACTTGTCAATCACTACTTATGTAGAAAATGTTCTTCTCAACCCATCGCTGTTCCCATTATCAAAGAAATCGATTTGTATAAATTTGACCCATGGCACCTACCCGGTAATTTTTTATTTTCATTACAAATGTTTTACTTTTAATCTAACTAATTCTATTGTCTTAAATATAATTTTAGATTCTTGGGCTTAATTTACATTTTTTTTTATTAAATACTAATTTGGGTTGTTAAATACAGAAATGGCACTTTACGGTGAGAAAGAATGGTATTTTTTTTCTCCAAGGGACCGTAAATATCCAAACGGTTCAAGACCGAACCGGGCTGCGGGAACCGGTTATTGGAAAGCTACTGGAGCCGATAAGCCGATTGGAAAGCCGAAGCCGCTTGGGATAAAGAAAGCACTGGTGTTCTACGCTGGCAAAGCTCCTAAAGGAGTTAAAACCAATTGGATCATGCACGAGTATCGCCTTGCCAACGTTGATAGAACCGCATCCAAAAATAATCACAACTTGAGAGTATGTATATACATTATCAACTTTAGTTTTATTTTTTTATTATATTGTTTTTTTAGTGGTGTGAATATGAAATGATTTTTAAATTAATGTTTATGTTATGTGAAATGACAGCTTGATGATTGGGTTTTGTGTCGAATTTACAACAAGAAAGGGAAGATTGAGAAATACAACAGCGTCAACAAAGTATCAATGTTTTCTGAGGATGTTCACTTTGAGAATGAGAAGAAGCCTCAGATCAAGATGAACGGCCAGGATGATTTCAGGATTAATGATCACACGGACACGTCGGATTCGGTGCCACGTTTTCACACGGATTCAAGCTGTTCGGAGCACGTGGTTTCGCCGGATGTCACGTGCGAAAAGGAGGTCCAAAGCGAGCCCAAGTGGAACGAATTTGTTTTGGGCCCGGACCCAGTTTCGGCCTTTGATTTTCAGTTGAATTTTATGGACGATGGAGAAGATGACCCTTTTGCCCCTAATGCTCAGTACCAAATGAATCAACTCTCGGGTTGGCAGGATTTGTTAATGTACCTACCCAAGTGATTTGGATTGGTAAATTATTTTAAATAGGTCACGGTCATGGTCATGGGGTTTGAATGAAAATGACCATTTGGGAGCATGGGAACTCCTGATAAGGAAGGGTCCCATAGGTATTTTTTAAATTGGTTGTAGACAAAAATCACATTCACACCTACCAAAACAACTACTAACTCCAAATGGTGCATGCTTGTTCTAGGGTGGGTGATTATTAGGGATTGTTGAATTTGGCTGATATTGATTTGTTGTATGGTTGAACTTTAACAAAAATCTCAATTCTCATCTCATTAGTCATGTTAGGGGTATATGGTAGTGTTAATATGTAAGGACTCCCGTAGAAAATTCTTGTTCCATTCATATACTTGTAGTATGAATTTTTCTAGGTTCGTTATTTAAATTATTTATAATCTAGTGTATTTTCACTTCTACTTTACAAGGATAAATATATAAAGTTGCAATTCATTGGTAAGAATACTTCAAAGGAATAAACTATTAACTTCTGAGCCACATGCCTATGCCAAACCACTATTGTTCTTAGCAGCATCTATCCCACGTAGGTTATATATATATATATTAAAAAATTCACTAAAATATCCATCTTAAAAAATATATATAATGTCCTGCTTTTTTTCATTTATAGGAGTTTGCATCTCCGTCCTTCAATTATTTTATCAACTTAATTTTATTTTGTTAATTACTGTCTTCTTACTTTTATTTTGTTAAAAACTCCCTCCTGTTTTTCCTTCAAATCTAATAAATAATAATAATAATAAATTATATTAATAAAATCAAACAAAATATGTTAAATTGAAAAAAAAATATATCAAATTTAAATTAATGATATCCACTTAAATAACCTCCGATTTCAGTCGAACTTGTCTCTTTATTCTGACCACCTTCTTCATTTGTGTGTTATCCATTAACTTTTACCATAGCACTATAGTATAAGTTCTTGTGGCTAGTATAAGTAACCAGTAATGAAATTTATATCGAGTAAATAGTTAAATTCATCCTTAAAATCGTAAACGTCTGTTAAATTAATCTTTGAATTTTATAAATTGATAAATACATCTATGTGAATCTATTTGTTACTTAGTAATAATTACATAATGCCTAATGAATAAATATAATAATTTCTGTTATATTCAGATTCTAATGCTATACACAATGCTGCATTCACAAATGAATCACCATGAAGACAATACATTAGTGGTTTATCATTATCCTGCTCTATAATCTGCATTAAAATATTGTCTAATCTCTCCATGAAATTAGTCACATGCATGTGTTGATTATGTACTTTTTTATGATCATAAGCTAACATCTATGAATCTTGGGTCACGGTTGCAATCTGCAGCTCCCCATCCAATCAACTGCTTCTCGTTGTCGAATACCATCACTTTCTCTAGCATTGATATGTCTGCATAAACAATACCAACACTACTTACATAACATAATAATAATGTTGATATGGATATTGACACTAATAAAAATTTGCAAATATAAAAGTAATTGAATATAAATGTATGTATCTAAAATGAGATAGTAACAATGTAACTAAATTATTACCTCCAATTACGTTAAGTTCACCCAACCCTACTTCAAAGCCATTTAGAATGCCTAGACAAACATTTCCCATGTTCTGGCACACAAAAACACATTATTAGCATTCACACATGAAATGTGTCTATTATTCACTCCCTCCGGAATGAAATATAAACAAAAAATAGTGTTGAAAAAGTTGATGTATTTGGTCTATAAATTTAGATTAGATACATCGACTTTCCAAATGTCTTTTTGCTTATAGTTCATTCTGGAGGGAGTATTATAGAAATTAACAAGCATAGAAGAGTTTGATAAGTTAGAACTCACTGATATTATCAAATAAGCTTCAGGAGGGATCTCAAATTGAGGTTTAACTCTTCCACCCTTGGTGAAACTAAGTGCTAGTGGCTTGAAGTATTTCTTCACTTCGTTTATGTTTTTGAAAGGTTTTTTACCGTGCCAGCATATAGGTAAAGTCTGGTCATCAGGTGCTGCTTTTATAGGCTTTCTATTTAACTCCTTACTCAGCTGCATTTGGAAAATTGAACAAAATGTTATCTTAAATAAGCTGCAAATATTTTCTAGTATAAAGGAAGAAAGTACTTTTTTAGTCATCATACAATTTGAGTCTCCAATAATGAAATTGGCATGAATGATCTTTTAGTAGAAATGTCTAATGTGTTGTGTTTTTAAGTGTTTGTGATATTTCAAAAGTAACAACAAGTCTCACACAGGAGAGTTTAGGGAACTTTAGTGTGTAATGTAAGCTTCCAAACAAGCTAGAAAAAGGGACTCCTCTTGTGCTCAGCAAAATGTTTGTTTGCGGGTTGTTGCTCGTGGGTATTAGGTTTTTATATTGGGTGTAACTTATCCTTACGACACCAGTTTGTAGCGTGAGTCTTCAATGATGAAATTGGCATAAACAATCTTATACCATAAATGCCTTGTGGATGAGAAAACAAGAAATTACATAACATGTATTATAGTGGACCTACAAAACCGGTTTGTAAGGTAAGGTTCCTTTCATTTCAATGTAAGACTTAGATTTTTCTCAAAAGCAGGGTTATGCTATATTTATAATGAATTGTAATTGATACAAAATATTAACACTATCCTATTTTCTATATAAACCATAACTAGTTTGTTGTTTACATTATTTCTAAGAGGGAGTACAGTGAAAAATGTTTTTAACTGACCAAAGAAATCAATACTTGGTAAGCCTGAGAGTTGAAGTAAGTGTAGGAACTTCCTGTGTCAAAAATAATATTCAGATTTCCTGCACCACTCTTCCTTCCTCCAAAAACAAGTTCAGCTGGCCCTGCAGAGTAATGTTTTCCCCTGACACAAATAACACACAAGATTTAAATCGGAAGGTATCACAAAATTATGAGTCACTACTAACTATAATACACGTGGATCATCTTTTTTTAAATGACAAATGTTAGTATTATGTTGTGGACGTGGATCATGTAAAATGAGGATCTGACTTCGGAAAGTGTACTCACGATTCAATAGATGAAAATGAAGTCCAACTCATACGAGAAGAATCATAAACATTTCCAAAGAAGATATATCCTCCTCCTCGCAAGCTTAAACAATGTCCGATCACATTTCGCACCAAGCCCTGACTATTCAGCTGTGATATCAAGCTGGCCTTTCCTCTTCCAAGCCCAAGTATTCCATCTAAAGGGTGGTAAGAAGAAGGTGAAAAAAACTGATCATATCCACATCTGTATAAAGGAATCAGAAAATAGGTGCATTAGATGATTCTTTCAAAACAGCTTAACAAAAATACATATGGCATAAATTTTGGTCATCAGGGATATATGTCATGTTGATAAAATCAACTACATATGTCAAATAGTAGATCATGCAACAGTGGTTGTGGAATCTTCTAGCCTTCTAGGCATCACTGACTTCAAGTGCATTATCTAATGAAAGAATATGTTCAAAATAGTCTAACTCACTTATTTACTTGTATAAATCAATCTAGCATGTATTTGTAATTTCTATTGCAGTTTATGTTGTACTAACACTTCAGACTAAAGACGTGTCTCGTGACAAACACCAATACATCTTGTTACACTCAATCACTTTTATTTCTCAAATTATTAGCAGTGTCTGTGCAGATACTTCAGAGATTGGAGTTGAGAAGCGTAAGCAACTTTACTGAGATTATTTTAGTTGATATCCTTTTCTGAAAGCTTGCTATCAGAAACGCAAACATTACAAAAGAAAATGCAAGGACAGAGAAAGTAAAAAATGTTTGAAAAGTGGTAAATAAAAGCTTGCAAAGTAAACTAACCCAAGTGCCATTCTAACTTTAAGTTGGACTCCATTGGTGAAGTTGAGAAGGTAGACATCATTGAGAAGTACACCTAGGGTTGAGTAGTGATCAGCATACTCAATTTCATAGTCACATTGATTAGGGTCTTCACATGTGTAGTCATTATTAGGCTGCAACGAAGCACATAGTGGATCCTTGCAGGGCACAAAGTCATTGCTAGGCCGATACAGCGGATGAGGTGTCTGCAAAAATTGATCAACAAATTCAAATCAACATGACACACATAGCTTAATTAAGCGCTTATAGCATAAACAAGTCAAACTATTTTCATATAAACAATAGGTTGTTTTTATTAACTATCCTAGAGAGCTGGCTAATAGAAATAAGCTCAAAAACAACTTATAAACATGTGATAAGCTATTTGCATATGCTCTCTCGAATAATCTCGCAAGTGTTTAGGTCTATACATGAGTAAATAAGTCTATCTAAACATGCACTTTATCTATCTACAAGCAAGGATGAACTTTTCAATCTCATAAGATTGTGTTCTTCACTTTCTTTGACAATTAAGTTAAAAAATGAAATAATTGTTGTGAGATTTTTCACATAATGTAAATATTACCTCAGAACATTGGGAACAAGGGGCATCACATTGGAGCCATGTGAGGTCACTACCAGTGTCAACATCAAAAAAATAGGGCCTTGGTGGTTGGCCTATGTTAAGAGTAACATTATAGAACCTGCAAAAAATTGAAATTTATGTTTGGCTAATATCAGAATATCAAAACAGTTTTTTATTTTTTTGAATTAATTATTATACATTCTATTTTTCCCCCAAACCATACACAGCAAAATTATATGGCATTAAATAATAGTTTTTTTCCTTTTGCTTCATCTTCTGATTGAGTGTCTTTTTTGCCTTTCTTTTTGTTCTTGAAATAAATTAACTAATTTCAAAGAAACAGAAAAGGGACTAATCATTGAAAAACAAGAAAGAAATATTCCAGGTATGAATTTGGATACTCACATCTTTCAAAAAATAAATGAAAATGTCACACAAAATACTACTTTTGCTCAGAACACACAAAAAATCTATTCATAAAATATTATTAAAGAAACTATATCTTGTTAATTAAAGTGATATTAATGATCATTTTTCAATAGTCCCAATAGTCTGCAACAGAATTTAAACTCCAGAAATTACAATGTTATACTCTTATCTGGTAGCACTAAGGTCGTACAATTAAAGAAACTATATAAAAAAGGGAATTTCTTCTTCTTTTGTATTAAAGAAACTAAAGAAAAAAGCAGAACATTTGAGAAAAGTTGTTTGCTTTATGAACAGAAAAAGATAATAAAAATGAAGTCGAAAAGATGAAAGAGAATAAGAAGTGAATGATCGTACCCAACAGGATAAACGTTACCAAAGACAGGGAAAACAATTGAGGAACCAGCAATATTCATGAGACTTGGCCTTGAAGAAGACATGGCTTCACTTGGTAGAATAGATTTCCTTCCACTTTTACGTTTATTACCAAACCAAGCTGAACAATTACAAGACAAATTCAACAACATCATCAATGTAACAACCACCATCACCCCCCATCTCACTTTACCTATCTTCATCTTCTTCTTTTTTCTTCTCTCTCAGTAATGAAAAAAACTATTTTATTTTTTATAATCTATATGGATGAAAGACATTGAAAAGTGGTGGGATTGAGTTTAAAAATTAAATTTTTATAATCTATATGGATGAAAGATAGCTTGTTTTATTGGTATAAGTTTGTAGGGGGAATTGGGTTTGGGTTTTTGAAAAAGGAGAGGAGAGAATGAATTCAACATTAGAAGTGGGATTGCTTCTTATGCATTTTATCCCTTTCTTATTCACAAGGTATCATCTCATTTACTTATGAATGTTGAAAATATTATGAGCACCCCTTTAAGTTGATATTGTAGAAAATAAAAAATAATTGGGAGAGTATGTTTTGAAGATAAAAGATGGAGGTGGAAGTAATGGCCAATGAGATTTATGTGTGGTTGTTTATTTCTTGGAAACTTCTTCCATGTCCCTTGTGAAAATGATTGCCGCAATAAACAACAAAAGAATATACTAATATATAAATAATGGTTAATGGAACTTATGATGTCTTTGACTTTTGCTAACATATATTTCTTAATTAACATATATTTCTTCTTCTTAAGTTTTATTTTTGAATTGCTATAATTAGTCTAATTTTATCAATTTTTCAGAAACTTCTTTCTTTATCTCATGTTTTTAAGTTTGATTTTCTATTCAAGAATTAGAAGTCTTTGTAATGTTTTTAAGACAGTAGATAATATTGAAAGTTCAATCAAATATCATGAACATAAATTTGATAAGATTGAATAGGATACGAAACAATGATTTGAACGGATGCAAATTTGAAAATTTTTATTATAGATTATAGTTTAAGTTGTTTATCTATGTTAATGAGTTTAAAATAGAAAAATAATTAAAATAAAGTTAATTCAATTTGCGAAGAAAAAAATTATGAATTTGAGAATTTGGATAGTATTTTTTTGATTAGGAGAATTTAGAGTAGTGTGATATCCTATAAAGGAACTTAGCTGAATTTCACCAAAAAAAAAAACTTAGTTGAAGTTATTAAGAGATTTAAAGCTACATTTGAGTAAATAATCATGTGAAAACGCATTAATTAATTACAGAAAAGTGAATGTTCATGAGAACACATTAATTAATTATTAATACTAAGAGTTGAAATTTTCTTGGAAAACAGTTGTAAAAAGTTAATTAATAATTATTTATTCCTAATTTTTTTATAAAAAAAAAATTATAGTAAAGTGGTCGGTGTAATCAAACTCAAAATTACTTTTATACTCCGATTTTCAATAATAAATTGTGCATGAACATTTTTTATGTACAAAATTGTTCTCAATCCTTGTATAAAGATGGTATTTTTGGGGAAATTTAATTTAAATATATTGTGAATGTAAAATATTTTTATATTCAATCATTCACAACTATTAGATATCGTAAGTGTTTGGTTGAATTTCCCAATATACACACACATCCATAAGTTTTTTACTTTTTTATGAGTCAAATGATTATCCATTATACATGTACAATAATACATTGCCGGTGTAAAGTAGAAGAGAATGAGGCACCCCATCAGAGATGATGAGAGACTAGGGAGAACAAGAACATTACATTTACATGTCCCTTGGAGACATCATCATTTAGACCATCCAAATAAAGCAAGAATTATGTCAAAAATATTGCCACCTAAAATGGCCCTCAACAATTTTTCCTTCTGAGGTGTATATGGTGGGTACCTTATGGAAGGATCTGCATCAAAACTTTTATACAAAACTGATTTCTTATGGCTGAAACTATCAAAAGTGAACTTTCCATGGTAACAACCCATTCCACTCTCTTCAACTCCTCCAAAAGGCAAACCACGAGTTGCAACCTGCACCAACATTGTGCTGTACATGTCACTCTAATGCCATCATGCATGTTAGCCATACAACATTTAGGTAGTAAAGTCTTGAGAATCTAAGATTCATACTATACCTGCATGTGTTTCTACCTTTCATGAAATATTAAGGGATTATTTGTACTAGTAGAATAAGAAAACCAATAGCACTTGATTCAAGTCAACATTATTATATTAGTTAGACTTAAAGGATATGCACCGTAAGTGTAAATTAGTTTTACATTAATATCTAATAAAAATATATTATTTTGTCTTATCATCTCATTTTGTATCTGCATTTTGAAATTGACAGTATTACATGAAAAAATAAAGGTTTCTCATTAGATGTTAGTGTGAAATTGATTTACTCTCGACGTCATAAAATCTCTCAATAGAACAATAGATTTATGAAAATGGGAGCATAATTTTTTTGAAGATGTTAGAATTCAATAAATTTTCATGTATAAATTAATTTCAGAAAGAGAATATCTACATGTATGACAGCGTCGTTGATGAGCATCCCTCCAGAAGATATCTTATCCACATATTCCTTCTTCAGCTGCTCATTGTTTGTGAAGAGATATGCAGCGAGAGGTTTTGGCCTTGATTTTATTATACTGAAGCTATCTTCTATGTTGTCTACCTGCAAAAAAAGAATGTTAG
>NC_021165.2:6637964-6662378 GCF_000331145.2 Cicer arietinum | reverse complement strand
AGGGAAAGATATAAAAGACTTAGCTTACTGTCAAATATAAAAAACATATCAAGTCCTTCCTGATGTATAATTTCTCTATTGCAAATTTGGTTGCAAATAACTGGTTGATGAAAAAGTACATTGTAACATAGTGATTATATATTTAAAGCCTGCAGTTAGAAAATTTCCGTTTAGAACACTGCCATTCCTACATAGTCGTATTCCTTGGCAACAAGTCCTAAATGTACTTTCTGTTATGATATAGTACTCACTGTGATAATTGGCATTATTGGCCCAAAAATCTCCTCTTGCATTACCATAGCTTCTTCTGGAACATCCAATAATATAGTTGGAGCAATCTTTCTGCAATATAGAGGGAGAATTGATGTTATGGTTATTGTTATATATGATTAATTCCAATCCTAATAACCAAGATGGGAGTGCTAACTTACAATTTCTTCTCATCCCTCTGACCTCCTAAAACAATTTTGTCAGATACCTTATCCTCATCCAAGAGTCTCACGAGTCGTGAGAATTGCATTGGAGACACAATACGAGACATGTCTTTGGATTCCATTGGATTTTTCCCAAAAAAAATCTCCAGTTCTTCTTTTAAAGCATTTATCTGTTTAATGATAGCATATCAGAGTAATATACTGTAACAGCACAATGAATTTTGTAATATAGAGGCAATCTTACAAGCTTTGGAGCAAAGTCTTTTCTTGTGATGATATGATCAACAGAAATGCATGCTTGTCCGCTATTGCATGCCCACTTTCCAGCTATTATCCTCCTAGCAGTGACCTGAGATTTCATGATTATTATTATCGACGAAAATATGTTATCGTATGTTTAAATAATAACAAGCTCAAGAGATTAGTTACTTGTAAGTCGACATTCGAATCAACAACAGCAGGGCACTTTCCTCCAAGCTCCAGAATCACTGGAGTAAGATGCTTTGCAGCAGCAGCCATAACAATGCGACCTACTCTAGCACTACCTGAGTAAAAAAAGGTTTATTATGCATAAAACCTTATAGTAGAGTTGGCCTGCTAATTGGGCCAAATACAAGCGACTTTTTATTATAAATTTAAAGTTGCGAATGAGTGAAAAGTCACTAATGTCAACTCAAATTTCTTGATGCAAGTTATAACAAGTACTAAGTTTCAAAATTTGTATGAAACAGCTTCAAATAGAGCCAATTTTATCACTTCATAACTGGAAGTGATGCTTCATTATAGTAGGAATTAAAACTGGAAGTTCAGAAATTGAAGTGAGTATTATTTGTTAATTCTATAAACAATCATTAACACTTATAGTTCAACTTATTAAATTCTATACAGTCCAAGAGACTGATGAATCTTTTAGATATGGAATGATATTGATACGAAAAATTTACCTGTGTAAAGTATCTTATCCCACTTCTGCTCAAGGAGTGCAGTTGTTTCAGGAACAGCACCTTCAATAACTCTTACTGCAGAGTTGTCTAGATAACTTTCTAGCAAATTAGCAAGCAGGGAAGATGTTGCAGGAGCAACTTCTGATGGTTTCAAAACCACTGTGTTACCCGCAGAAATGGCTCCGATGACTGGATCCAACGATAACACTGAAGGTAGGAGATAAAATCTTTATCAATGGAAAGGGAAGATAAAAAATCCAATTACAAAAAAAATAAGATAAAAACTGATGAACTCATTAGACAGTGACAGTGAAAAGTCATGAATACCAAAAGGTTATGCAGAAGATGCAAAAGTATGATTCACTCAGCTCTAATCTATTCATAATTTTGGCCAGTGTCATGAAACTTGTGGTCAATTTCTTATACAGAGAAAGGAAATAATTTTTAAAGTGAAATTTGAATACAAATTTTATTTGAGACTTAAACTAACTAGTGAAATTAAATTTCAACAAAAGAAAAGTGTCAAAGGGACATCCCACTACATGAGACTATGCTATTGTGCATATTACAAAAGCATTAAGATGTATATTTGGGTGATTTTGTAAATTGATGTTGACATATCATGATTTTGTAAAATTACATTTGATTGAAAATGAAATTGACATAAAATGAACTATGTTTAGAAATTTTTCTCTTAAAAGGAAATTTAAGGAAAACTTCATATAAAATTTTCAACTCAAATGCAAAAACTAGATGTTTATCAAGACGCGGATTGTGTGAAAGATGAACATCTTCTAATGCAAACCCGATTCACACAATAGCAGTTAACAGAGAACATCTTCTACATACACATAGGAAAGTTCCATGTTGATATGACCAACACAACTCCTAGTGGTTCTGACACAATCTCTGCTGATGATGGATATGCTGTGATTGAAGTGCTCACCTTAAAGAGGGAGAAAAAAAAGTGTATTACTAATGAAACCAAGTTGAGTCATAGTCATTATTATTCTTTGTAATTACCTTTTCAGGCTTCATCCAATGTTTAAGTTCTTGAAGTGCTTCATTACATGAAGATTTCGCCTGGAAAATCTGCGTTGAAAAGTACACAAATAGAATCTGAGACGACTAAAATACTAATAATGAGTAACAAATGGAAACACATTAACTAAATACCATCATAATAAAAGGGAATAAGGAGAATTCTTATGCTACTTATGATTTTGTTAACAATAACTTTTAATAGAATTACTACCATTTGCTACAAATGGAAAGAATTCTACAAAATAACAGTTAGAAATGGGTCCATCCATTGGCATAAGTTTGAGAACCGAAAAATAGGCACTTGGAGAGTTTTGTCCTTTTAAATAGGTTCATCAGGATCATGTGTCTTATTTGGATAAATAGATGAATGTGTTTATAACATAAGTGCTTATGCGCTTATTATATAAGTGTTTATTATATAGAAGTTATTTCAATAACAAAAAATAAAATCAAATTGTTTTCATATAAGCTATTAATTGTTTTGGAAATAAGCTATCCTAGAGTGTATGAAAATAAGCTGAAAATAACTTATGGACAGATCAAAAATTGTTCTCATAAACTCTCTCAAACAGTCTAAAAAATAATTATGTCAATATATAAACTCAAATAAGTTAATTCAAACCATTAAAAAAAATAGAAAGTTGATTGAAGACCTCAGTTATAAATGCTTCTAGTGGAGGTTTAGAAATGTCCTTATTAAGAGCATCCACAATTTCCTTCTCTTTCTCTTCTAACATCTTAGCTATGGCCTTCAATTGTGAAATCCGCCATTCATAACTCTTTGTCTTGCCAGTATCAAAGTTGTTTCTGAGCTCTCTAACAAGCAAAGCAGCCTTCTCTCCATCAAATACTTGCTTCTCTTCTACTTTTGATTCCACAGATAGAGTTGCAGAACACCTTCACAAATTCAAAACCAAATAAAAAGAACATTATTATTCTTAAGCAAATACAATCAAATACACATGATCAAAATGTGAAGAGAGAGAGAGAGAGAGAGAGAGAGAGAGAGAGAGAGAGAGATTACGAGTATGAAGAGAAAACAAGAGTACGAGAGTGGAAATGAAGTTGCTTGGGAAAGCACTTTGTGGTTAAATTGTTTGCAAAAGCTCTGCTACCAACTACGCCACTGTTACTCATCATGAAGAACTGAAGTAAGACAATCTCCAATTATAATATGATTAAATTGTGATATTTTTTTGGTAATTCTGTTATTCATTCAGGTGATTTTGCTTCCAAACATAATTTTTCTTTCATATCTAAGATATAATATGAAGTTTATAGTTATTGGTTTAATTTGTTTATGAATTAAAAATAGAAGTAAAGAAACACAAAAATTGGAAAATGCAGATGTACCTAGGAGCAAGCAGCGGGCGAAGACAGAGTGTTTTCATGGTAGTAAGACACAGAGAATCATAAAAATTGTTGTCTTCAATTAATTAATTCAAATAGAAAATAGTAATATGAAATTTGCATTTAAGGTTGTTGATGATAATGAGGTGAACCTTGACTACGAGTCAACGGGTTGTGTCTCAATTAATCTAAGTTTTTTTGAATACGAGGAGTGTTTCAGTAATGTAATGGGTAGAACTTTTGTGGTACGAGAACTCACGTAGGTCGATAATAGAAGTGAAAGAAAAGATAGTCGTAATCGTATCATAGCGAAACGGCTCATACAAAAGCATAGGACAATCATGATCCACACATTGTTAGGTCAAGACAAAAATGTAACTAATTCACCTTATACAAAAGCGACTTTTGTTTCTTCTGCCAATTTTAAGGCAACAAACTCTTTTTTTTTTAATAAAAACAAAGTCCTTAAACTCGTCTGAGTGATAACATATATCATATATGATATTTCAGTGGTAAATCATGTTGTAAAATGGAGGAAATCTTGGCTGCTTCAGTTGTGGTTCTAGCATATCGAATGTTCCACCTAACTAACTATAGGAATAAGACGAGCCAAATGGACCTACTAGTGGTGGAAAGACGAGCCAACACGTCCCACCATCCACCACCCTAAAATAGGTAGGCTTAAATAAGTGTATTAAACTCTCATCCTACCTCACAAATTGGTAGGTGGGCCCACCAATAACAAAAATCCGATTAAAACATTTAAAATGTATTTATTTGTATTGAAATGTTATGAAAATGTGTTTATAAAAATAAAACCTCAAATTAATAAGTCTAATAATTTTTTATTATCATTAAAATTTGACTTTCATTAAAACCAGAATAATATATGCAACATAATCCAAGCATTTAATTATCACTCAAGTATTTAAATAAATTCATATTTGTCTCTCCAACAACATCAAATTTATCAAATAAATACTACAAATATGAGTTTATTTGATCTTTGAATTATGAATTTGATAAAATTTATATTATGTCGAACATGATAATTAATTTTATAAATTTTACTTAAAAATTTTGATGAATTATATGAATTTATGTAAGAAAATAATAATATTATTGATATTTTAAGACAAAATCGAATCAAAAAACAAAAAAAAAATTAAATTATTATTTGAAATTGAGTTAAATATCGCATGAGATATTATGTCTTATATCTATTAACTTAAAATTTTATGGTCCCCTAGACTCTTAAGTTATTATGATATACTTTAACATCTCCGAGTCAGAACTGAACATTTTCCTTCAGCTCTAATCTGTAAGACGGAAATTGGTTAGTTTCTTTCACCCTTATCTTCTCAAAGCTAGAAACAGCTTGCCCTCGTTACGTTTCACATAATAACATAACTCTCAAAGAAAGAAGAGGATATTCTATTGAAGAGGATAAATGATAAAACATTTCAGAAAGAACCTCTTGGGATGTCTTTCACTTTGCTGGGATCAAGAAAGTCTGAATATAGATGCATAAATAATCATTGAGCACATAGAATTCACTTGGAACCCACGCCATAGCATAAGCAAGTGCAAATACTTTTGACAGGTGTCGCCGGCATGTGAATATTCACAATTTACACTCACTTTCACCACGTAACAATTTATATATATTTTGTACATTGGTATATCAATATTCAAAACAAATCTTATCAAATGTACACTTTAGCTGCCGTCCATTGGATATCACATATTAGATATCATTGAATGCCATAAAATTTATCATTGTAGTTGATCTGTAACTCACTGACCCCAGCCACAGTATCGTGACGGCTGTCCCATTGGCAAATGGCAAGTGATACATTGCTACTCATTTGACCAATTGGGTCTGGATATTTTTCATGATCGTACTTACAGAGTAGTGTATACACATGTTTAGCCATTTATGAGTGTGTGTACTGTGTACGACCTAAAATCTAAGCTAAGGAACACACAAGTGTTATTTTACATTGCACAAATACGAGGATCTATCCGATAACTCTGTAGAAGTTTCATAGTGAATAACTGAATATCTATTACCTCAAAATTTAAGATAGCAAGGAAATAAAACTGAAGTGCAAACAGATGGGAGGGGAGGGGAGGGCTGATAGGAAGATAGAACTAAACAAATATGATAAAGCTTTGTACCAAGGGATCACGTTGTATGGGCACTGTGCGTCCGAGAAGCCCATATTCCAAAAACAAGAAACCAGAAAACAAACAATATTGCCCAATAACGTGCAGGTCCATACTTGATTCTGGTAAGCACAAACTGCAATAATCAATTACACGTGTGAAACAATCAGATTCAGATTAGCACCGGAATTGAAATAAATAAACCTTGCAGATCAGTTATGTATATGCCATTAAGATCACAAGCATCTTCTGTATTTTGTTTTTATAGTTCCTGGCTACCTGCTGTCATAATTTTGAAAATGATTCATTCAATTATTTAAAGCTCTGTGCTGATTGAAATTGAACAGTGAACAACCGCATACAAATGATACAATCAGGATCTTCTTTTTATATTCAATTACTTCTAAATGAATAGTCAAGCTTTAATCAAGCCAAACAATAACAAAATCAGAACCAAATTTATTTAACAAAGTACAACTAGGGGGCCCAAAAGGAAGGTACATGAAATACTTACAAAGCGGAAAAAAATCACCACTGTTAAAGCACAAATCCCTCCAAGCAGGATATGAAGACCACTTCTTGCAGTTTTCTGGACAACAAATATAAGTTGTAGTAGTAGTATCAGGCACATGCTTCTGACCAAAATCTATAGAATAAGAAGCCAATACATATAACCACAATTCCCTAATACAAACAATACCACTATATTTCAAGATAATACCTAAAAAACAAATGCAGATAATTAATTATATACAAGGAAGTGTAAGAAATAACTAAGAATACAATAAGGCTGTGTCATCACTTTTTCGGTCCAAAACAAACAGTAACTATCTTGGAAGTAGTCATGACCCAGTGAACCACCAAACAAATTTTAGGGGCAGAAGCACCCTTAAACATACAAGCATTATGCTCCTACAACGCAAACTGAAGGATAGCCAAAAAAGGCACAAACTGTAAAACCTTTATAGTTAACTATAAGTGAAAATTTTATTGTTAACTAAAAAAAAAAACCTAGCTTTCTGGGGTTGAGGCACACATCCACTGCTCTGTAAAGCTTCAAAAAGGCTGTTCCAAAGGAAAGTAACGCAACTTGAATTGCAGAAACAAGTGACATACTTACTCTTGGCTAGAATAGATTTGCACATATCACACATAAAAAATGAGATGTGAGGCCCACAAAAATGCAAAAGTGATTTGTAGTAGCTTTAATGAGAACAATCATCCAATCAAAAGACTTATCTTCGAGAAAGATTTGGGCTTCCAAATAGGTTTGTCAAGAAGGAAACTTTGCAGACTAGAAGTGTGTATCTCTTGGAAAAGTAACTCTACATAGAAGTCCAAAGTCTAACTCTCCTATCATAATCAACTGATAGACGTAAAATCTAGTAGGAACAAAGAGGATTGTAGTTCACCTATTTCCCTGTCATTCAAATATCCTTAGAAAATCATACCCCTAAATAGAATAGAAGCAGCTAATGGTAAGCTAAAAAGTAGAAGGATAAAATAGGAGAGGAAAGGTTTCTAAATAATAAACATTCCCCTGCCCAAATGTTCTCCCAAAAAGTAATCTAGTATCATCACCCGATCCAAAAGAAACAAATACTTACGTACTGCTACATTGGCATGGCACCAATTTATTATAGCTCATTCTTGCTAGTTACAAAGCAGAAACCAAGACCTATTTCACTAGATACCTTACAGACTGCACGTAAGTGAATGCCTTACAGTAGTAATCATAAAACTGAACATATTTCATAATATACGATACAACCATAATCTAACCATTCAATTTAGTATACATAAATGAGATTCTCAGATAAATCTTAAGAGTATATGGTTAGATGCAGGAAAATGGTTAATCTGGCCCTTATTAAGAAGTTTATTGAAAAGTGAAGGAAAATGAAGGAGTATTATGTAAAACATTAATGTTCTGAAAAATTAAGATGCTATGAGTCCATGCATGCATATAAGGGCACATTTAAGCAGAGAAAGAACATTAAGCAAAACCCTTTTATATAAACATGTTAGCATGTTTGGTTACATATCGCATTTGATATTTGATATTCAATTTTACCTACCTTCCCAACACGAGGAGCTATAAGCCATGCAAGGGTGATGGTAAGAAGCCCTGTAGCAAGCAGGATCCCTGTACCTTCTACGGCCCACTTAGTTGCAGTATTCTGTTCAGGGCCAGCTTCTTCGTGGACAATATTCAAAGCCTGCTCAGAAACAACCTGTGAAAGCGTGTCCACATTGCTATTGTTGTTAATGTTATTGCTATTATGAGGACAAAACCATAGTGCAATTTCACTTAATCGTTGCCTCCGGATAGCAGCCACAGCATCAGGATCGACACCAGTATTTGGTTGATCTTGATTAGGACCAGGATCTCCATTGACAGTTCTTTCCCTCAATGCTTCGTACTCTTTTATAGAACCAACAACCTTGTTGAAATCAGATATCCTGATATTATTTGCTATATGTCCACATATTTCACAGATGGTAGATCCATGGTTGATAAACCACTTGAGCGCACAAGCATAATGTACTAAACCAAGGTCATTTTTACAACAACAACCAAGTTCAATTAACGTATCTTCATAAGACAAACCAATTTCCAAATCATTCTTACAGACGAAAACCTCCCCATCAGGGCTTACAAATTCCATCATCCCAGGTCTGCTTTCTAAGTTTTTGTGAAGAGTCGTATGTTTTGGAATTCCCTCGCCATCAGACTTTACTTCCCTCTTCCTTTCTATTACTGGGGTAATGCCCAAAAATCCTAGAGCAGCATCTCCCCGTTTATCAGACTCAGCACACTGGCACACTCGACAACTCGGTAAGCCCATCTCCCTCTCCAGACTAAGTCGAGAATGAGATTCTAAATCCCCAGCCTCGACACTCGAGGAACCATCATCACTAACTTCCTTTGTCATACCTAACTCATTTTCCTTAGCCATCTGATCAGTTTTGTCTTTAGATTCAAACATACAATTTGAACTTCCAGATTATTGGCTCATTCTGTTTCAATAAGATTTATTTAACTGAGTTCACAATGCTTCTGCATTGAGAACTACGAAACCAAAAACCGGCACACCTTTCAACCAAAATACAACCACGCACATAAAACATGTTTTTTCTTCAAATATAACTCAAAGTATAGACCTCTAGCAAAACAAAAACAAAAAATCAGGCCTAGAAGCAAGTTGAAAGGGTGGATGTATAGATTCTCCAGAGTCCGGCAGAATACAGAATTGCAACACTGAAGTGCAGATCCAGTTGTTGATAAACCTGAAGCATGAATGTTGATTGCACTTCAATTTAATCCTTAATTAAATAATAACAAAAAAATAATATGTGAAGAGTGAAGACAATGACAAGTCGAAGAAAATTAGTGTTTTCTCAAAGTAATAACCAAATCAAAGGGCTAAACCAAATTAGCTATTGTAAAAAGTAAATATGAGGGAACAGGATCAACAAAATCCGAACAGTACACGAGTTCTTTGAAACTAAATCAAAATAATATATAAACGAAAATGTGAGATTGATTAAAATTAATTACAAGTAAAATCAAATTTCATTTGAGAGTAAAAAATCCTAACACTATCAGCATACTTGAACCATGCACTGAGAATCAAAAGGCAACAGAACACATTGTTGGAGTTCAATATCGTAATGGCAAAAGGATTAAATCGTCAATTTGAGTTAAACAAAAAAGAAACCGAAGATTGAGTTGATATTTGATAACATAACAGATAACAATAATAAAGAATGACATTGAATTGAAATGAACGAAGAAGAGTTTTTTGATCTTACCGTGAAATCGAAGCGGCGATAACGGAGAAGGAGAAGCAGAATTCAATTCCCTAAATTTCCGTGTGTGTTACACGCTTTTGTGTTCTTGTGTGTAACTGTGTATTATTATTACTCACTCATCATATCACGTCACGTCACAGACTTACCCACTCCACACACGGATCATTGATACTGTTTAGTTTAGATTACTAGATTAGTGTTAATTAATTATTATTATTAAATATTCTCCTCTTCGCGTTTTTAAGTCAAAGAAAAGTCCTTTCGCGTTTAACCTTTTCCTTTGTTGAGCCGCGATAGCCGATAGGTAACTTTTCCGTTTTCTGTCAACAAAAAACGTTATAGTAACTCATACATTTAACGTTTACCATTATTTAACTAACAATAAAATCTTTCAAAACTAATAATAAAATCCCTCGTGTCAAAACGTGTTTTTAGGGAGCTTTTACCGGTAAATAACTGCGTATTTGGATTTAGTTTGAGCAACCCTTGGAGTTTGACATTTTTTTAATAATGATAAAAAAGTAGATTTTTTTTATGTTTATAAGAGTTTTTTTTAGTTGATCTAAACACTATACATTTAATCTTTTAATATATAAGGATAACTCATTTGATTATTAATTTTAATTATATAAAATTAATTTTCTACACACAAAAATTATCCAATCATTTTACACTGTTGTATTCATTAGACTAATAAAATATAAATTCAATTTCTAAGTACTATCAACTAATCGAGGTAATAGAGTCACAAAACTTAAACATAAATAGAGAATATATTATTTTGATAACAAATTTCGTCTTTTAAACATTTTAAACATTGATTTTTATGACAAATTTGAGATTTTTTTTCTGAAAAAAAATATAATCTTCGTATATCTTTGTATAATAATTTACTTCTATAAAAGAATTTAATATAATTTAAACTTTATTTACTATTCTTTCTTTAATTATTATCCAATCATTTTACACTGTTGTATTCTTTAGACTAATAAAATATAAATTCAATTTCTAAGTACTATCAACTAATCGAGGTAATAGAGTCACAAAATTTAAACATAAATAGAGAATATATTATTTTGATAACAAATTTCGTCTTTTAAACATTTTAAACATTGATTTTTATGACAAATTTGAGATTTTTTTTCTGAAAAAAAATATAATCTTCGTATATCTTTGTATAATAATTTACTTCTATAAAAGAATTTAATATAATTTAAACTTTATTTACTATTCTTTCTTTAATTATTATCCAATCATTTTACACTGTTGTATTCTTTAGACTAATAAAATATAAATTCAATTTCTAAGTACTATCAACTAATCGAGGTAATAGAGTCACAAAATTTAAACATAAATAGAGAATATATTATTTTGATAACAAATTTCGTCTTTTAAACATTTTAAACATTGATTTTTATGACAAATTTGAGATTTTTTTTCTGAAAAAAAATATAATCTTCGTATATCTTTGTATAATAATTTACTTCTATAAAAGAATTTAATATAATTTAAATTTTATTTACTATTCTTTCTTTAATTATTCTTTGAATATAAATATATTAACAACTGGCAACCCATTCTTTGTTTAATTACACATGTATTATACTAGTTTATATTTACTTAAAATAAAAAATAAAAGCAGACTCGTATTACAGGCCATTGTGCCCGGTAACCTATTATAGAAGAAAAAATTATCTTATATCCCACTTTTATATTTTATATTTATAGCCCACAAATTTATGAAAATACCAAAAAATACCTTCGTTTTTTAACATTTTATTATTTTCAGAACTACTAAAAAAGATTTTTGGTATTTTTGAAAAACTATTTAGAATAATTTCGATACACAGAGTATTTTAGAAAACTTTTTATAAGTTTTTCAATAAAAAAGGTGTTTATCGGAAAACTCAAAAAGAGATTTTCGGTGCAGAATAAAAATATGTATTACCGAAAAATTTTCTTTAACTTTTCTGGTACAAATATTTTCGAAAAACTTCATAGACAATTTTTCCGATACACGCCCTTTTTTTTGTACATCATAAATAATATTTAATAATTAATACACCATAAATAGTTAATAATTAATACATCATTAAATAGTTAATAATTAATATGTCATTAAATAGTTAATAATTAATATGTCATAAATAATTAATACATCATAATAATTAAGAATTAATATCTCCGAGATACCGTGTCAATTCACCTCACGTCACCCGCATTTTTCTTCATCAGTTTCGAGTACGAAATAGGTAGAATGTAACATTCAGACATTTTATTTTATTTTTATATTTTATCTTATAGATAAGTATTCTATAAATTTTTGGTGATAGTTACTATTGTATTGTGTTATTTTAATTTTTGATAATAATAATAATAATAATAATAATAATAATAATAATAATAATAAAAACATGAATCGGGAAACGTTGAAAACAATTTTCATGGCTTAGGTTGAAATATCACGTTCTCCATTTCTAATGATAAAAAGGAACAAGATAAGTGTGTTATATCTAGGAACTCTTTAATGTCGGTTTCGAGGACGAAACTGTTTTTAGGTTGATAGAATGTAAGACCCGCATTTTTTCTTCATCAGTTTTGAGGACTAAACTATTTAAGGTAGATAGAATGTAACCGTCATTTTATTTTATTTTTATATTTTACCTTATTAGGAGTTGATATAAGTATTCTAGAAAATGTTGGTGATAGTTATTATTGTACCGTGTTATTTTAATTTTTAGTAATAATAATAATAATAATAATAATAATAAAAGCATGGATCGGTTGTTGGAATTCAATTATGAGTGGTTAATCCCACATTGACCAGGAATGGATGCTATATTTGATATATAAGGAGAATGACCCATAAACCTAATGCCGTAAGGTTTTGGGTTGAGATGTGGTGTCTAAGTTTCTTATGAATCATTGTTTAGCCCATTTGGAATTCAATTATGAGTGGTTAGTCTCACGTTGACCAGGAATGGAGGTTATATTGGATATATAAGGAGAATGGCCCATAAACCTAATTCCTTGAGGTTTTGTTTAGCCTATTCCGAATGTCAGGTGACGCCTTATATTCAAAAAATGCTCTGCGAAATATTTAGGAGAGAAAAAGGAAGATATTCAAGAATTAGTGTTTCATCCCTCAAACGTACTGTTGTTATACTGATTGTGCTTGACATGATTTTGGACGCTCTGGTTGAGTGATCTATATTGTTAATCCTTGTGGGGATTTTGAGTCAGTGGTGTTGCTTGGAAGGACCCACGAAGCCCTTGCGGGGGAAGTGATATTTAAGAAGATTTATTTATATTTTGCTATAACAACTATATATGCATGCAAATTTGCTATGTGCTTGTTATTTGGAGATGACCCTTATATATGACAGGACGTCATATGTAGTGTTACTTGAGTGAATAATGTTACGGTCAACCTAATAGGAGAAATGCGAAGAAGTACAATAGCATGCAGTTGGGGACTATGAGATACTTTTGTGCCGATGTTATACTTGTTGGGTGAGTTTTCCACAAGTTCAAAGTTTATGACCAATTAGGATTTATGTTTTGGTAGTAAAACATCAATAGTTTTGGCTCTATGAGTTTCTTTTGTTTAACGTATTAAATTTACTTTTAGTGATCGTAAATACTTTGATTTATTATTTTTTAAAATATAACTAAAAATGTTATTAATTAATTTTAAGGTAAATGAATATTTAAGATAATCATAAATAAATAAAAACGAATTTGTATTTTTACGTTTAGAATTTCGTTAGTTAATGTCTCGAAAAAGCGAGATGTTACAACGTCCCTCTTACTGTACAGTGTTACCTCATCATATTGTATCTAATACTCGTCGTGTACTCATCCTCCTTAGTGATAGATATACGAGTCTGCTCCTCTAAGTCATCATCTTCCAGTATAAATTGTCGCCTTCTACACGATGTTGTTGGACGAAACATTTCTGAAGCAACATCCATAGACGATGAAGATTCAAAGTCACAAATTATTGCTACAACTTTGTTGTCTACCTATCCACTGAAAAAAAAATAGTTAAACTAAATGAATTAATTAAATACTAATATAATAAAAAATAAAAATAAAAACAATTTAATAAATATTTTAAAAAAATAAATAAAACAACTATCGGAAAACTTGTGGATGAAGTTTTTCGGTAGCTTCCGAAAATGTAGTTTGCTGGTAGAATATTATTTTATGGAAAACTTGAAATAATTTTGTCGATAATTCCGAAAAACTTCAAAAATAATTTTCGAAAGTGATGTTCTGTACTGGAAAATTTGAAAAAGTTTGTTGAAACTATGTATCAAAAAACTTTAAAAAAAAATCAGAAATAAAAAAAAGACCATTTTTAATATATATATATATATATATATGGATATTTTAATCTTTTCCTTTATATTTTAGGGGTACATAGATAAATAATGAGATACATAGTAAATTTTTCACCGTAAAAAAGAAGCCTATTAACCCAAAAAATCAAAGAGGAATGTACCGTGCACTCCCACAGTTTTACCTTCCACCCCCCATATTTTTTTATTGACCAATCTACCCTTTTTTATCTTATATAAAATTTTTCAACAAATTTACCACACTCTTTTTTCACCCCCACTTTCGAAAGTTATCCAAAAAAATTTACTATTCGAAAGTTTTAAACTTTCGAAACAATCAGAGGTGAGATTTCAACAATATTTTCGAAACTTTTGTCAAAAACCAAAGTTTTGAAATGTAATTTTTCCAGAAAATCAAAACTTTCGAAACTTTGGTTGAAGTTGAAACTTTCGAGGCTTTAGTTTGATGAAACTTTCGAAGGTTTCGTTAAATTCGAAACTTCCGAAACACAAACTTTCAGAACTTTAGTTGAAGATGAAAGTTCCGAAACGTAAGTTTCCAGAACTTTCGAAGGTTTTTCGAAACATGTTTTTTTGTAACTTTCAGAATATTCGAAACTTTTACGTTTCGAAAGTTTCGCATTGTTCGAATGTTTCGAAAGTTTGTACTTCGAAACTTTCAAGTTTAACGAACCTTTCGAAACTTCTGTACTTCGAAAGTTTCAAGTTTAAAGAAAGTTTCGAAATTTTGAAAATTTCTGAAAAAAAATATGTTTCGAAACTTTCATATTCAACGAAAGTTTCTAAAGTTGCCTTACTTTTTCACTTCGGATGTTTGAAAGATTCAAATTTTTGGTAGGGTGGGAGAATCGAATATTTCAGAGTTTCAAAAAAATGGGTGAAAAAAGAAAAGTATTTTTGTTTTAGGGTTTTATAGATGAAATAAGGGGTATAATGACCTTTTCTTTATGGTTGGGGGTGGGAGTTAAAAGAGGGGGGTGAACAGTATAATTCTCAAAATCATATCGGGCTTACCCAAAAATAATTAAAATGGGCCGGGCCTAATCCAACTCCCCTTTGTAGCCGTTGCCACGTTACCCACCTTGTAAGCTTCTTCACCGTTCTTCACCATTCTCCAAAAACCCTAAAAATGGCGTCGCTGCAACTTCGAAGACTCTTACTCCGATCCGTTCGTTTCCGTTCTCTATCCTTCCTCTCTTCATCTTCAATTGAACCACCACCTTATTTCCCTCACCAAACCCCTCCCAAATTTTCACCAAACTTTTTTCCTCCATCGCCACTCTTCCAAATCAAACACTTCTCGTCGAAACCCGTTTCCCCAACCCAAACACCCCCAAACGAATTGGATCCGATCGCTACCGCACTCTCCTCACAGCTTCTTAATGAATCGGACTCCGATCCTTCATCTGTCGCTGAGCGGCTTCATCTTAGTTTCTCACACATTACTCCAACGCCTAATGTGATTCTCCAAACCCTAGACCTCTCTCCCGAAGCTGGAAGAATTGTTTTAGGGTTTCACCAGTGGCTCGCTTCGAATCCCAAATTTACACACACCGACGAAACTGTATCTTATTTCGTCGACTATTTCGGTCGCCGGAATGACTTCAAAGCGATGGACAAAGTCCTCACCGCCGGCGGCGCGGGGCCGAAAACCTTAATCTCGGCAATTGACCGGCTTGTTCGTGCTGATCGTCCGAATCAGGCGGTTCAATTTTTTGACAGAATGGAGAAAGATTACGGGTTGACGCGGGACCGTGGTTCATTGAAGGTGGTTGTTGAGAAACTTTGTTTGAAGGGTTATGGTAGTTATGCGGAGAAGATGGTCAAGGATTTGGCGAATGAGTTTTTCCCCGACGAAGCGATGTGTGATTTATTGGTAACGGGTTATTGCGTTGATGGGAAGATCGAACAAGCTCGGAGACTCGCCGGAGAGATGTATCGTGGAGGATTTGAGCTTGGTGTAGGAGCTTACAATGCTATGCTTGATTGTATTAGCAAAATATGTCGCCTAAAGGATCCTTTTAAGCTTCATTCGGAGTCGGAGAAAGTGCTTGTGGAAATGGATTATCATGGTGTTCCAAGGAATGTGGAGACATTCAATGTGTTGATAACGAATTTGTGTAAGATTAGGAAAACCGATGCTGCTTTAGGGTTGTTTTATTCGATGGGTGGGTGGAGATGTAATCCAAATGAAACTACTTTTATTGTTTTGATTAGGAGTTTGTATCAGGCTGCAAGGTTGGAAGAAGGTGATGTAATGATTGATGGAATGAAATCTGCTGGGTATGGTGATTTTCTTGATGAAAAGGCTTACTTTGGTTTTCTAACTATTTTGTGTGGAATTGAGAGGATTGATCATGCTTTGAAGATCTTTGGTATGATGAAGGCTGATGGGTGTGAACCTGGAGTTAAGACTTATGATTTGTTGATGACTAAATTGGGTGCACATAATCGTGTTGATAAGGCAAATGCTCTCTTCAATGAAGCTTGTAGTAAAGGATTGGCTGTGACTCCGAAAGAGTATGTTGTTGACCCGAGATTTTTGAAGAAGAAGAGGGTTGTTAAGGAGAAGAAGAGGGAAACTTTGCCTGAGAAAATGGCTAGGAAGAGAAGTCGCCTGAAACAGATTCGGTTGAGTTTTGTGAAGAAGCCTAAACGATCAATGGGTCGAGCAATTTGATCTCATTTTTGCACTTAGAAATAGAAGACTTGTTATGAACATTGTTTTCATTTTGTCATGATTAGTTTTACTCTTACCTTGTGCTTGGATGGTGTAATTTAAGAATGGAAATAATTTGTTGAAGGAATTTAAATGCCATACATACATCCCAGTATTTTTGAACTATTTCTGGAACCAGAACCAAAGAATTTCAAATAACACTTGATTGCTTTTTCATCAAGCTCAGTTAACCTGCCCGGGTAGCAAATCATGTGACTACAATCATGTAATGCCACATTATCTTTTATGTATTGATGAAATTTGTTCAAGGTATTTTAAGAGTTGCCCGAGAAATGTTAATCAAGTGTTATAAATATTTTGTACTATTGCTGCCTCAGAAGAACTGATAGAAACATTCAAACTGGTTGATTATAAATCCATGCTGTGTTCCAGCGATTTCGTTCATAGTTTTGTTTGGCTTTGAAGGGAAAAAAATATTTACTGATGGCAAATCTGTTGTAATGTCTTTTATTTCAAACTCTGGTACACTACATATACTGATTTGGAGTCATTAGTTTGCCATCAATAAATTGGTTTAATATTTATGTACTATGTAAGTAGTGAATAGAGCTTCAAAGGCTAAAAGTTTCCAATAACATTTGGAAGAAAAAGGTGTAGTGGGGTAGAACATATATAATGATTTCGTTCCTTCTACTTAACTAATACTGTAACACATTTTTTTTATTTTTGACGAAAACTGTAACACATTTTATTGTAAGCTTGGATAGTGTAAACATCAAACTGCTGGCATGCCTGTGCTTGTCATTCTAATCACAATTCACAAATCAACCTTCATTTTGATTTCAACCTTTCAACCTTCATTTTGATTTCAACCAAAGGTTTTAAACAAATACTTATATTTTTTCCTGGAAGTTCTTATAACATTTGATTTTTTTCAGACTTCTATATAATGTATGACCATGACGATTTAGAATTGAAGATAAAGGAATTTCAATTTTTTCATAGTGTTATTTTATACTGTGTGGTAAGTTCTCTGTATCTGTACTTGGTTTGGTGGTGTTGAGAATATCCTTATATAATAATCTTTCTTCTCATTGTTGTGTTAAAATGTTTTCCTCAATTCAATTAACAGCTTTTCTGGGTGTCAATCAGCAGAGAAAAACTTGTCATTCATTCATGTTGAGGATTAAATTTTCATCAAAGAACCAGAGTCAGTTCATAGGGGAGCATGCAGCTATTTATAGAGGAAGCTGCAGTCCACTAACATTCCAGTTATACTTTTGCACGAACTTTCAATCAATTAAAACGAAACATTGGATCGATGTATATGTACACCCTGGAAGAATATCACTATCAGAACCTACTTTCTTCAACAAAGTTCTTAATATTCAAAATATCACGGGCACGCATTATGATTTATGATGCATCACAGTCAAATAACTTCTAACAGACAAATGTTACTAGGGAGTAAAGTTATACACTTGTAACGTTGTAGCAGCGAGGCAACTGCTGTGTAAATTGACCAAGCATTCTTGCAATAGAAGACATTTGCTTTTGTAATAAAATAAAATAAAGAGGAAATTTGCTTGCAAATTCAAATGGCCTCTTATGAATATAAATGCAAAGATTGCCATTGTAAAAAATGTGAATGAGTGGACTAATCAAACATGTTTTTGATTGTCTAATTTGAAATTGAACAAAAGTTGAAACCTAAACTAGGACCCCTGTTTCAGATCATGGGCCTCTTTTTCTAAAACTGTGAGAACTAAAAAGGAATGATTTAATCAGTTTCCTACCTTAAGTGTCCTTATTTTTCTTCATCTCAGTCATAATAAACATCACATCAACATAAAGTCCAAGGTAATGCAACATCCATTTTTCCTATTGATTGAATCCAATTAATTGCTGCTGTCATGAACCATTGCTTTCACTCTCCCTATTACCCCTTTTGGCATCATCCATCTTCTTGCCCCACTCATGCAGCCTCAGGTGCAGCTCTGCAGCAGCAATCAAGAAATGAATCCCTTGTTGTGGAGTCAAAATACTAACAATTCCCTGCAATGTTCTCAACCTTAAATCATCAGCTCTATGCAGTATCTTCTCCAAACCTTCAACCTTTGGTTCCAGAGTTGATTCAATTCTCTCTTCCAACTTCTTCTCATTCTCTTCTCCTATTTGGTTATCATCTCTAATAATCTCAGAAACAACATGTGACAACTCCACCATGGGAGCATCGGCAACCGTTTCCTGATGTTCAGCCATTAAACCAGTTATTTCCCTCTCCTCTTTTATAGTCCTCTTTTGCAAATCATCAAACTCAGCTAGTTGAGATGATGAGAGATCTCCCAAGTCACATGTTTTAAGTCCTTGAATAAGATCATTCAACCTTGCTTGAAATTGCATACTACACTTAGAATATACTAAGTGAAATGCCATGCTTGGTCTCCAACCACCAATCCAAAGAAAAGCCTCTTCTAAAGAGCTTATCCATGATGGTGAAAACATGGACAACACATCTTTTTTTGCATACCTTGATTTTTCCTTGTAGTAAAACTGATAATGTTCAACTACTTTATCAATCAGCGTATGCATTCTGTCAATTGCGAGCTGAGGTTGAGATGATTTTGCTGCTACAAGTTCATTCAGGTGTTGGTTTTGTTCAACTAGCCAACACTCAAAAAAATTGTGGAAGCTTTCACCATCAAAGTTAATGTCATCAGTGGCATTGTTTGGATGCAAAGACATCTTTTTTTGGTGGTGTAGAATACTTTGCTCAATGTATTTCACCAATGTGTTCATGTTTTTATAGGCAAGTGGGGGGTTATGAGTGTGTAACATTTTATGGCGGCTTTTAGTTTCAGGGGTTTTCGCCATTTGTTTTATAGTACTAGCATTGATTCACTATATTTAATATTTAATCTGGAAAGTTGAAGGACAAACATAAGAGATAAAAATTAAATTAAATCTTGTTATATATATATATATATAGTTGTAACTAAAATCGCTTGGTAATAAAATGTTGACTTAGATAGTAAGAAGTTAACTCATATTTTGTAAAAATATAAGTTTAATCTTTGCTTTCAGCGTGAAAATTTCGTTAGTCGTTAATCACTAGTATATAAATAACTCTATCAACATTCTTTGAGACATATTTTCATCAGAATTAATTCCGATATCCAAGTGACCTAATTTTTTTCTTCATAAAACAAAAAGTTGAACAAGTTTGATGTGTGTGAGTATGTGAGTGAAGACCACTTGCTCAAATTGTTTACTCATATTAGTATATGATGATATAATCATAGTAGATAGATAAGATATGGAGATTTGAAAATGAATGGCATAACTTGAAAGTTGTCAACTGCAGGGAATCATGTGCCACTGTGCCAACCTTGCTTCCACAAAATTTTGATAACAACAGCAAGTTGCATTACACTTATACTAGCAAGAATTTCGTACATCCCACTAAATAAAAAATATGGAAAAAAATACAACTGTAATTTAACGTCATTCAAAAACCAATTAACCTAACTTTATATTATTTTTTTTTTGAATTTTTTATAGCAATTTACAAATGTAAGCTGAAGAAAAGTGAACTATTTTTTCTCTTAACCTTTTGTTCTCGAGACTTGATCCAAAGTTTGGTCAAGAATTCAAACTTTAATATTTTTTATGTTTTCAACTTTAACAAAATCTCGTTAGTTAAAATTAACTAAAATGCAAGCATGAATTCAAATTTTGCTACTTGAGAATTCATTGGTAAAAAATTCATATTTACGATTCATCCATATCACATCATGTGTCTCGTTTAAGTTATGTATCTTTTTTTAAAAAATAATTATGCATCTTAACTTTTATGATAAAAATGAATTTTATTTATTAAAATATTAATATTAAAGTCGTTAATGAAATAATTATATGAGTTGAGATACAATAAATAATTATAGTTGTACCAAATATAATTAATATTTCACTGATAGATTTATAGAGACAAATAATTAAAATAAAAAGTATTACAAATAAGACATATAATATAAAATTTAAATTTTTAAGCATTGTCAATGTAATTTTTTTTTTACACAATCAACATATCAATGTGTGTGATTTTAAAAGAAATTGTGTCAAAAAATCAAAGGTTATATAATATAATATAATATAATATAATATAATATAATATAATATAATATAATATAATATAATATAATATAATATAATATAATATAATATAATATAATATAATATAATATAATATAATATAATATAATATAATATAATATAATATAATATAATATAATATAATATAATATAATATAATATAATATAATATAATATAATATAATATAATATAATATAATATAATATAATATAATATAATATAATATAATATAATATAATATAATATAAGTATTTTCTAAATGTGTTTAAGGGCCTTGAAACTTTCTACTTTTATTTCATCTTCATGATGACTATGAGCGGAAATAGGTAAAACTAATCTACAACACTTACAGTTTAATCTAAGATTTGGTCAGATTAGACCAAACTTTTTTTAAATTGACAAAGTAAAGACTTCTAAATTAAAAAATCAATTTAACTAAAAGGGACATACTATAATCCTTAAGTCCTAGCTCAATTTTCAGATGCTGATATTGTTAGGTTAGACGTCTTGTTCTGGTTTGAACTCGGGACTTGTATGAGTTAATTATCATGAAATAAAATTTATCATCTCTTTAAAAATTAAAAAAAAAATTATACTACAAGTTACATAAAATATTTTACAAAGTCGACCTACTTAAATAAATACAAATAATATTTTTTTTATTAGTATTATAATTATTATATTAAATTTTGAATGTTTTATTATATATTAAATATTTAATAATTTAAACATATTAATCTTCTTTATTTCTTTGATGTATTTAAATATATTATTATACAATATAATTAAAATAGAACGTCATATAAATTTGTATTATTTAAAATATAATCTCAAAATAAAATTTAATTTTATTAAAATATTTTATTATTTAAAAATAAATAAATATATTTATCACCTCATATCAAACTTCTATTAATCGTATGTCGAGTCAATCTTTAAAAAAATTTACAAATCAAATTCATGTATTGCAAAATTTATGGAAAATACTTTGTTAGGAGTATACTAATGGAGGAGGAGATATTCTAAAAGAGAGGAAAGACTAGGGCTATGCTATTCTAAAAATTGACTTTTTTTCCTTATTTTTTTAATAATAATTATAATCCATCAATTCTTTATTAATAGTAAAATATAAATAACATATTTTTCAAAATATATCAATGACTTATCATAATAAATTAATGTAGACTTTTCTAAAGATTTCTCATAATCTAAAATGTTTAATATAATTTGAGTGTAAATTTATTCTATTTAAAGTCTAATTTGATATAAGGCTATTTTCGCTATATGAGACCCGGTTGCACCAAAACAGCTAAGCATGTATGTTGATGTTGATTAGATAAACATCAGCAATAAATGTAGATTTCAAAAAGGGAAAATGTAAAAGCGGTCCAATGTCGACCAGAGAACGTCGGCAATGTGCATCATCGGCAACAAAATAAAAAAACGTAAAGTCATTGGGATTAAAAGTGCTACATTGAATAAAATAAAACATAAAGAATAATTGGAGTATCTTCATTTTTTTAATTTAATTTTATTGAATGAAGTAGACGAAATATAAAAACTATAAATCGTGATTTTCCACATTAAGAAAGTTTGGCTCGTCTCAACACTAGACTTACTTTTTAAGTTTTAAATTTTTCCATTTTCAAATTTCCAACCATGCACTTACATTTTTTTATATTATATCTAAATATAAATATATAAAACCGTGTTTGACTATTTGAAGTTTGTTGTTCTTAATCTATGTTGCAGTTGCATGTTACTCACAATCACACCTAGTTGTATTAGAATCGGATCCCATTACGTTGAAGACAGTAACTGTCATTGCTTGCAGCTGAAGGCTCCTGCTCTAACTCAGCAGTAAATTAAGCCTTTATTAAATCTTTTCATATTTAAGTTTTTTTTTTTCATTGAGATAATATTTTAAAATTGTAATTGTTTTTTAAGATTAAGTGAGAGGAGTTTATGGAATATTTAGCCAATCGAATTTTTTTGAAAAATTGAATATTTTTTTTAAAAAAATAATTATTAAATCATTTATTTTCTCATGAAAATTTTGATTTTTTTCGCATAAAATTTTCAACGTATAAAAGTTTTAAAATTTTTACCTGAAAATTGATTTTTTGAAAAAATTAGCATATAGACTCCATTCAACCCATAAATTTTTGGGTCTTCGGTTAGTAAGATTTTTTTAATTAGAAAATATTTTTACTCTTTCATACGTGAATTGAGATCAATAATTAGTAAATTTATGAAATTGACATTCATACTCAAAACTACTGCCGTCGTGTGAAAGTTTTAGAGAAAGGAAATTTTTTTTAGAGGTGGTTATGTTTTAAGTGTAGTCAATCTACACAATTCATCTAAATACTATTAAATAAAACAAATATTGGTGAGACTCTTCATAATGATTCTCTTAATTACAACTGATACGATAACTCAATCGAAGTTAGTTTAGTAAAAATAATTTTGCTTCTTAAAGTTTAACTTGTTGAACCAATACTAATTGAAACAATATCTTAGTCATATAAGAATAAGAATAGTTGTTAACTTATATCAATACTTATGAAAAATGTCTTCAATCATCATCTAAGTTTTAAGGATTTTTATTTTTTATTAATCCTCTAATTCTTAGGGAAACATAGTCCTAATAATCAGAGTTCGATTGAAGGTAAATATAGTTTGATAAACATTTTGACTAATTTTTTAACACAGTTATCCTAAATATATTTATTTTTGTTAAAAAAAATAAAAGTTATAAAAACTATTGTTTTAAGGTGCATGCTATGGTGGACAACTTGGTCCAATGTAAATAAGTGCTTTAAAATTATTAAAAAATTTAATGAAAGGCAATTATACTATTCAAATGTATAAATTAATAGTCCTTTTTGTCTTTACAATTAAGATAGTGAAACAATTAACGTTAGTTCGGTAAAAATAAAAAATAAACAAATGTATATTTTAAATTTCAACTCGTCGAATTAACACTAATTAAATCGCATTTCTAAGATACAAAAAAATCGTTAATTTATACTATTAAACTATTAAAGAATTTCGTCGATTTTCATAAAAATTAATTAAATTTTATACAATGTATTATCTAGAATTAGAATTTTGAGAATTACAAATCTATTTTTCAATCAATTTTCTCCCTTTACCAAAACTCAAGGTTAGTAGGTACTACTTCACTAATTATTTTATTTTCTCCCGATTGGACAATCCACTTTAAGTCTCAGTTTTTTTTTTTCATAATTAATTTGATTAAATTGAAATATAAATCATCTAATATTTGTTTGTCGGTCAAAATCATGTAACCACGTCATACCAGTACTTCTTCAACTTTAAAATATAAATAAAATGGATTAATTTTCTTTTAATGTATAAATTATCTTTGATGTATTTGTTAACATATATTTATTGACTGAGGGAGTAGTTCTCTATTCTAGAGAATTTGGATCCT
>NC_021165.2:6573899-6637954 GCF_000331145.2 Cicer arietinum | reverse complement strand
ACTCTTTCATTCTTTTGTGCACATTCTAATGGGTGCCCTAGTCAAGCCCTAATATAAACGGCAGCATTTTGGTGAGCAAGTAGAGACACACAATTTGATAATATATCTTTTATAAATAATTGTTAGTGATAACTACTTAATAATGGTAGGAGGACATTGTTAGCATTAGAGATTAAAATTTGTAATTTGTTTCATAAAATTTCTTCAAGATCACAATTTATTTGTTATTTTTTCATTCAATGTAGAAATTCTTTTATCGAAAAAAACTCATTTCGTAACATTTATTTCATAATATGTAATCGTTTTGATTTTAAATATAAGTAAAATATATACATATTTAATCTATAATTGGAGGAAGTATAATGCAGACAGAGTATATAACTCATAGACAAGACTATTATGATGCACGAACACTTTTACTAAAATATATATACATATAAACTTAATATGTAATGAAATTAACTAAAAAGTTTAATTTAGATTGAGAACTAAAAATAGTCATGCAATCACACAACTCGTCATCAATCACAGTTAAATTTTATTTTAGCTAAATATCTCGTAGTTTTAAAAATTCTACACATTTATCTTCCAAATAAAATAATCTATATTGAACAACTTGAGTTGTCTTAAAAAATGTACTCCTTTTTAAAATTTCTGCATTCCAACGTGTTCTTAAAATGTGTTTGGATGAATTAATTAAATGAAAATTTTATAATTTTTTAAAATAAAAATTTAAAGTTGTAAGCAATTTAAATGTTTCAATTGATTTTTTTACATTTATTAATTTGGTTCTTTGAATTTATTAAGTGTTTATTTAAAGTTGAACAATATGAGGGACAAACTACACAAGGTCCTAAAAATATAATTACCAAGTTATTTGGTTCTAGTTTATTTAATTCAACTAACACAAATAATCTACCGGAGGAACATCAATATTCAAATATGCATATTATTGATTCTTTGAGTGATTCAATGTTAGAAGAGAACAATGTTTAAACTATCAAATATCTTTTAATTTGAAAGTAAACTCAAAGTCTATGGCGATAAATATAACATATCCAAATGTTATTGTTATTAATGATAATTTACATCTCAAAATTGTTCAAAACTTGAAGAAATTTAGGGATTTTAAAATAGAGATGTCAGCCAAACAAATAGTAGAGATTGACGCGAAAATAACATACTGCTCTACTACTAATAAATAACCTTTTACATAGATTATTTCTAAGGCAAGAAAACATAATATAAAAAATGACGCTATAGTATATAATTTATGTCCAAAGAGCTAACAAATCTACGTGATTTGAGAATTTTATTTTTTTACATTTTTTCTTTCTTTCATGGATTAGATTTATGTATCCGGTCGTTTATCTTTTTAATAAATTTTTAGCGTAAATAAAAGTGTTTATTCAAAGTTGGTCATTTTTAAAATTTTTGAAAATTTTAGAGAAAATATAAAAATATCAAAAGAAAATGGTTCAAAACGGAAATAATAAAAATTGGGCAAAAACTTAAATTTTAGAAAATTTAAGGGACTAATTTACATAATTTTAAAAAATTCATGGTGTCCGGTTAGCAAAATTTTAAAAAATTACAGAAAATAATGTGAAAATTTTGAAATATATTGAGACAGTTATAAATAATGGAAAAAAATATAAAGAGTATTTTAAGATTCATCTATACCTTTTTTTATAAAGAATGTATGATTTTGGTGTGATTTTTTTCTTTCAATTTCATCATTCATTTAAACTATTTAATTTATAATTTTTATTTATCTTTAACTTTATATAAATGAAATACTTTTATTTAGTGTGACATTTTTCTTTCAAATTATATTTCATTTAAACTATTTAATTTACAATTTTATCTTTTTATTTAATTAAATAACTAATTTTTTTTAAAACTTCAACTTTAGGTATACATTTATTCTTTCTCATTTGAAAAATTCTATTATGGACCACAATCCACCATAGATTAATAATTGAAAGAAAAAAATTAAACCCCAACAAATAAATATATGTCATTTCTTATAAACAATGATTATCTTCATTTCTATAACTAAATTAGTTACTTAAATAATACAAAATCAACAAAAATAAAAGAAAATAAATCTATATTTCATGTTGAATCGATATAAATCATATCATCATTTTATCCATAAAGACAAAGAAAATCGTGAACTATTACTTTCGAATAATATCATTGACAATCGTTAGAATCTCCCATATTTTGTAAGGATTAAGTATTATATCACTCACAGTATAATTGACCTTCAATTTTATCATTTCATCACTTTATATGAAAAATAACGAATAAATAATTTACTTTAAAAAAAAAGAATTTATCTTTTTTTTTACATGAGATCATAGAAAAAAAATTGAGTAAATTGTCAAATTGTCCCATGAAATTGTAAGGGTCGGGTATTTATCTCTTGAATTTTGAAAATAGGTAAATAACACATTGAAACTTAAAGATACCATTCAATATAATTCTTTAATGAATGAGGTTGACATAGACGTTAATTGCTAATGTGACAAACTCATACGTTAGCCAACTCACTGTCACATAAGAGAGCGGCTAATTTGTCCGATTTTAGAAACAAATGTTGAAACCCAATTTAAAAAAAAAACTAAAACTATGTAATCGTTGCAAGGGTAACATCTTCATCTATACAATTTATTCTTGTTATTTTTTCATAATGTAATATCTTATTCTTCCAAAACCTTCATATATATAATATATTATTCTTCGTCTTTCATATTGTTTAAATTGTAAAAAATGAAATAATTAAAAACCACATCTCATTATTCTTCCTCCACAAGTAAAAACTTGAATCCAGTGATTCTTAAATGTCATTGTAAAAAAAAAAAGAAATCGTTGTTATAGTTGCTAATTTCCTTGTTTTAGTTTGATATAAGACCACCATCCATCAGGAGACCTAAACTACCATTTATAAATGCACCACTACCCATTATAAAACTTATGTCACCACTCATGAATACACCATCATCTTCACCCATTAGAGCACCACCACCAATGATAGGGTAACTTATGGACCACCAACCATAAAAATACCATTTTCTAAGTCTAACTCAAGAACAAATGAACCAAGTTTCATTGATTTCATTTATAATCCAAGGATCCAACCTCCAAATCAAGTACAGTAAGCATAACATTTTGCTTTTAATTGTAATAATTTGAGAACTTATTTACTTATAAGTTATAAATTTCATATACCAAGTTGAATACTTTATATTTTTCAGCAACAATGTTGCAGAGTACATTCAAATTATACTTCAATATTTTGTCTACATTTTCTAATGATTAAACTCTATTCATCAACCTTATCTTCCACACCTCTTCAACTCTATAGTCCTTAGATAATGAGATTAGTTTGTCAATCACCCTTGATTTCCAAATATCATCAACTCTATTGTCTTTAGTTGATGATTTTTTTACCAAACTGTCAACTTTGCCAATAGTTTTTCCTTCCACACATCTTTGTTTGTTAAGCAAACATAGTTTCTTAGTTTTATCCATCCATATAAAGAATTTGCAGTTATAAATATCATTTGAAAAAAAATTAGAAACATCATAGAATGAGCACAAAAAAAATTATCTTCTAAAGTTCTTTTTAGTTGCAACAATTCTAATAACAACTTTTATTTTACTATTATTTTTGAGAATAACTGAATTCAAATTTTTACCTATCAAGAAAGAAAAATAAGTAATTTTTTATTCTTTTATTTATACAATTTAAACGCTGTAAAAGAGACGGAATAATAAAATTATATAAATAAATTTTTGGGAAGAGGAACAAAAATTGATTATATAGATAAAAATATTTCCGTTTAGCATAAAAAAGAGTTTAGATATTTTAAAAAGCGTTGAGTTGAGAAGAGGCAGAAAGCGTGGAAGCAGAAGAACCTCACTCTTCATCTATTCTCCAATGTTTGTTTCTCACACTTCTTTCTCTACTACTTCGCCGATACAACCAACCCTAACTTAATACATCTTCCACTCTATTTCCGTTTTTCATCTCTCACTTCAGAATGTCTCACATCGCTTTAACTGCATCGCCCACAACCACCGTCCTAGCTTTTCACCGTATGCTCTCTTTCTCTTCCTTTAAACTATCGCTTATTTTTCCTCTTTTAATATTCACCGTCAATTCAACATCATAGGATTCACTTTTCTCCCTCCAATTAGGTGGAGCGAAACAATGGAACACGCTGTTTCCATGTAATTGGAGAAGCAGAGGAACATATCCGTCCTTATTTACAAACTTTACCAGAAAACGGTTACAATTGCGGTTTTTTGCTTCGGCCAAAAATGGCGGCAATGGAGGTGGTGTTGTGGATGAGATATCCGAAACTGAAAAGGCGCACACGAATTTCGTGTGGCCTGATAACAAGGTTTTGCATCGTTACTTTTTCTTTTTCGAGATTGAAATTGTGTAGAGTTTGCTAATTGCTACTTTGATTGTATGTGTATTCTCTGATTCGTTGTTTGCAGAAGCCTAGAATTTGTATATTAGGTGGTGGATTTGGTGGTTTATATACTGCTCTAAGGTTGGAATCACTTCAGTGGCCCGATGACAAAAAACCACAGGTAGCTATTTTAACGTTTAATGATAATAACAACTCTAAACTCAATTCAGTTCCTTCAAGTGTATGGAAGTTGATGCAAAAAGCCATGATTGGAATGACTAGGTCTCGGGAAAACATTTTGTGTTTTCATTTTCACACATTTCCATGAGAGACTATTGAAGTGAACTCTTGTCATGGAGAGAAAAATGAAATAACAAAGATGAATATATGGAAATAATGAAAATATTTTTTTTGACATTTTCATTGTTTCTAGAAATGCCCACAATTGTTCACTTCAAGAGAATATTTTATCTCCTTGTTAGCAATTAAAATTAACACAAATTTTCAGAAATGAAAATAAAAAAAGTTTTTACGGTGTAAATGGGCCCTTAGGAGCCTCTTCCTTGATGAAAATCTGTCACATTGCTGAACATTCACCAATGGAGCAAAAGGGAAAAAAGAATCACATAAGTGCCCTTAATATTGTTGAAATGCCCATTTTGATAATATTATGAAGCACTGATGTTTGTTTCGAACGCCAAGCACACCACTAACACTAATATGTAGACACTAGTAATAATTTGAAAAAATATAAGTGATTGAATGCAACCACGTGTGTCAATGTCTGGTAGTGATACTGACACGACACCGGGCATATCTTCGGTTTGAAATGTGGGTGCTACATATTAATATATATCAAGGAGCATTATATAAAACCGTAAGAGATGAGAATAACTGTTTTTAGTTTTAATCCTAACCATATCATATAATTGCATGGTCATGAATGAAATAACTGACGCTCTCACATGAGATTTCCATATATTTTGTTTGTCTCTTGCAAGTTGCTTGTACAACAATAATTATATCCATGCAACGTGATTTGATTGTTGAGTTTTTCTTCACCTTTTGCTTGTTGGGGATGTTTTGAATAAAAAATAGGAATTTTTTATTTGATATGGTACAGATTGCTCTCGTCGACCAGTCTGAACGATTTGTTTTCAAGCCACTGTTGTACGAGCTTCTATCTGGTGGTATGCAGTATTATACTTATGCAACAACTGTATTTTTCTTTGTTTCAATGACGATTAAGCAGAATTACATTATGGCATACAGAAGTCGATGAATGGGAAATAGCTCCTCGCTTCTCGGATTTGCTGGCAAACACTGGTGTGCGGTTTTTGAAAGATAGAGTAAAAGTTTTGCAGCCCTCTGATCATTTGGGAGTGAATGGATCCAAATCATCTACTTGTGGAGGAACTGTTCATCTTGAAAGTGGCCTTCATATTGAATATGACTGGTACGATATGCACTATTTTAGTACCTCAGTGTATCCTGGCATGAATTCTGTTTTACATGCTGCTCACGGTGTTATGTTTTTCTCTGGCTCTTTGTTCTGCATATTGACCAAGGTTCTTCAATTTATAAAAAATAGGTTATAGGCTACTTACTGTGACCATGCTCTTGAGTTTATTCTTATAGTAATAGTAATGATTAGTATTTATTGGCAAGATCCTATGTTGTGCTGTATACTAAATGGTTTCTTTGTGTATATAAATTATCTGTTTATGTTTGGTTGGAGTCTTGGAGTGGAATGGAGGGGAGTCAAATATCTCCTAAGCTAGTTTTAGCTCCCCTCCAAAAGTAAGGGAGGTTTGGAGTGGATAGAATACTTGTTTAAATTTAGACTTAAATACCCTTATATTTAATGTAACCTTAAATATGATATGAATTAAAAATGTAATTTTTCACTTTCCTTCAATTAAAATCTCTTCCCTCCCCTTGTTGAACCAAACACTAAGCATTTTAAAATATCTCCCCTCTCCTCCCTTTCCCTCCCTTCTATTAAAATTTCTCCCCTCCCCTCCACTTGGTCGAACAAAACATACATAAACCCATATATAATTGCACAGTTTCTGTTGATTTGAACTTTTTCACCTCTTCGTGCGGGACAGCCAGGCTGGTTCTTGCATTGGGAGCTGAAGCTAAACTGGATCTTGTACCGGGAGCAGCAGAATTTGCAATTCCTTTCTCAACTCTAGAGGATGCACGTGTAAGTGCATGACAGGATGGGTCAATTATTTAATATCTCAGGAATGACATGCAATCTTTACATTTAACTGATTTTATGTTTTGGTTTCTTGTTGCAGAAAGTTAACACTAGATTAGCAATATTAGAGAGAAAGACCTTTGGTAAGGACTACCAAATTAGTGTGGCTATTGTTGGTTGTGGATACTCTGGGGTTGAATTAGCTGCAACATTAGCAGAGCGATTACAAAATAGAGGAATTGTGAGAGCAATTAATGTTGAAACAATGATCTGCCCAACTGCCCCACCTGGCAATAGGGAAGCTGCACTGAAAGTAAGTTGTTTAGAGTTTAAATTTAATGCTTAGTGGAACTTGAATATCAGTTTTCTATAGCCATGGGCAATTAGGTGATGGTTCACAGAATGTTGCTTTGTGTTCCCCTCTATGGCAAGGCAGCAAAATATACTGTTCTCTTTAATTTTTTCTTTTATACGATTTCATGTCAATAAAATGTAATTGAGTGAAGTTACATATTCAGAGACTAGAGCTTTATGTTTGAAGATGTTAAATAAAAATATAAGTAGAATTATTCTATTGATTCTAAAAACAGTGGCAGATCTAGTACTTTGGGGGTTAATGTATTTATAAAAATAAATTTTAAAAAATTAGATCAAAGATCTAAATCGGTCATTCAAAAAAAACAGAGGCCTCTTCAAGCATCTCATGTTGGTCAAATTAATATTTTTTAGGGATATTTTAGACCCATTACAGACTATTTTGACCTACATTTGAAATATTTTGGAACCAAATTTGTGTTTTTCATTTTTGGGGCCAAGTAAGAGACCGTTGAGAGAGAGAGTGAGTGAGTATGTTTGGGTCAAGAGTGCAATTTTAAACTCTTAAGAGTGGTTAAAATAAATTATTTTAGGATATGTGTAATCTTTAAAATTGTATTATGTGCAGGTGCACATCCCAACTAACGAGTAGACCCCCCCTGTCTAAAACTAAGTGCTCAAATTTATAATGTGATTATTCATTGTTTGGGTTGAAGAAATGTCACCCATTTTATGCCAAGACAAGGCGATCTTTAATCAAATGTAACCCATTTTATTTTATATATAAGGCAAGATGCTCCTTGCTTAAATTATGTTTATTGAATTTAAAGTCTTATCATATCCTTCTATTATCTGGATTAAGGGTATGTTGCTTCTATTTGTAGCTGGAGATTTTTAATAGTCAAACTAATTTCTTCATAAGCTTGGTGATGCCTAAGAAAAATCTTAATAATTTATTTGAGTAATTACGTCGCATAGTTTTGAATTTTTTTAATATGGTCTCAATGTCCGTCATATTGTTTAGGATTATGGGGATCCAGTCTCTTATAATGTTTTGAAACTATATGATTCAATTGCAAAATTTAAAAATTAAATTTAAACCATAGGACCTAAATGAGTTTTCTTGAAAAGTCCTAAACAATAATTTGACTAATTATATAAATTATTTGGAAGAAATGTATTCTGAGCAATTTGACATACTAAGATTCCTTCTACATAGCTTAAATAACTCCTATTCTCTAACACTCATTTCAAATAGATCTATGCATAACTTAAGCCTAAACCATATATTCGTAACTGGCATTGAATGCTACATTGGTTCCCCATGATGAAATTGAAATATTGAATGCTTTTGAAACATCCTGGTTTTGAAGTTAAAGCTTCTCCAGCATGCCTTCCTTAAACTAAGGCAGCAGTAGTATTTTCATACCATTCAATATAAGTCCTTAAATTCCATTACCAATATTATTGCAACTTGCAAGCAATCTTATAATTTCTGAAAGGAAACATTATACTGTGGATGTTAGGTTCTTTCGTCCAGGAAGGTTGAACTTTTATTGGGTTATTTTGTCAACTGTATTCGGAAGGCCAGTGGATTGGAGTCTTCAAATACCCTGACAGGGGTAGATAAGAATTGCATTGAAACAGTGCCCAACTTTGAAAAATATATATTGGAGCTGCAACCTGCTGAAAGGGGAGTGCAGAGTAAAATCGTTGAAGCAGATCTGGTATTGTGGACTGTTGGATCCAAACCTCCTCTTCCTCATCTGGAATATTCCGATGTACCATTTGTAATTCCCCTTAATGCCAGGGGACAGGCAGAAACAGATGAAACTCTTCGCATTAAGGGTCACCCACGGATATTTGCACTTGGTGACTCTTCTGCGTTAAGGGATTCAAATGGAAGGATCCTTCCCGCCACTGCACAGGTGTAGTTTAATTTGCATTGTATCTAATCTAATTGTATTATGACATGTATATATATTTTTAGAATACTATATCATCTCTATTTTCGGACTGTTTTCCTTTACCTTGTAGGTTGCATTTCAACAAGCAGACTTTACTGGTTGGAATATCTGGGCTGCAATCAATGGGCGCCCACTTTTGCCATTTAGGTATTGTTGCATTTAGAAGTTTGTTATTTGCTAATAAAAGGGAAAAAAAAGGCCACTCGGATGCAATAAAAGCCCCATCATGGCAGTCTCCAGGGACATGTCCGACTCAGAAGTTTGTTATTTGCTAATAAATTTGTTTAATTGTTCAGTAATGTACACCTAACACTACATTTATTCTTAATCTTGGTGCTAGGTTTCAAAACCTGGGTGAGATGATGACCTTGGGAAGAAATGATGCTGCCATTTCTCCTAGTTTTATCGAGGGGTTAACTTTAGAAGGTCCTGTTGGCCACACTGGTATGTTGGCCTTTTACGCCACTCTTCATTATGCTGGTAATCTATTAAAAACATAGAATAAGAAGAAAAATTGGGTTGAGCTTTTTCTGTTTTTGCAGCTAGGAAGATAGCTTATTTGATCAGGTTACCAACAGATGAACATAGGCTTAAAGTGGGGATCAGCTGGCTTACAAAATCTGCTATTGATTCAGTGTCACTGCTACAAAGTACCTTATCCAAGGTCCTTTCAGGATCCATAGCTAATTCAGATTGACGTACATAGCATGGCTTATTCAGAGATTGTAGCATATTAGCATTTATTCATTATGGTCTTGTTCTTGGTATTACAAATTAATGTGTAAGATGGGTATCAATATATCATCCAACTGTATAAGTAAGAGATCCAGTGCATCAATTATTCAATTTAAGTTTTAGCCCTCATCTATAGCCATCACTGAACTTTTCTAGGATCAAATGTCTGGCAATATGGAGCCCCATCATTCTCTCTCAACATAGGAAGGAATTTTCGGTAAAAAAAATAAAAAACACAGGAAGGAAGTTAACGTGTTTATATATTTCATCCTTATAGTCAATAAGCAGCTTAAGAATATTCTTATCTAAACTTTATACCGAGTCTTCATTTTATCAACGCTTAGTCCTCAAGCTTTTCTTCCCGTATTGCTAGGCTGATAGCTAAACACTCGGTTCATGGTAGTTCTAATTTTTAACTGATATTAACGGGACATGTTTTTAAAAGGAGTCACTGGTCCACTACCCTCCTAGCTATAAATTGAATAGATTTTACCTTTTATAAGATTAATTTCTATATACTATCCATGTAAAACATTTTACACGCTTAGCAAATCAAAATTTAATCATATAAGTAGAAATAGTTAAGATTAAAATTTAATATTTTTTAATCTGTTTTGATGATTATGATTGATTGAAGTCTGATTTTTTTTTTTTTTACATTGATATTGTAAATGAGTTAAACCATTTATAAAAAATCTTGTTTCAACTGGTTTTGAAATTCAAAAACCACTTTTTAAAGTTCAAGACATGTTTAAATCATTTTTGTTCATAGCTGGTTTTGGATGCAATTATAAATCGGGTTTGAGAATAGTCGAATAGTCCAATTTGTATTTGAGAAATTTTTGATGTTGTTTTAAAATCCAACTATTTAATTGGTTTTAATTTTAATATAGTTTGGATATCAGTAATAAATATAAACCATGCACACCTCTGTAAAAATAAATATTAAACCATGCATACTATTTTTTTCTGGTGAAATCCACGCAAGTCTAGTTGATCCCGGATTTGCCTTACAGGGTCGCTGAGGAATTTAACACGATCACATGCTTACGAAACTAGAAAGATCCATCACATTGCAATTAATTTCCCACGTATTACAATTAAGAAGATAGCTAAATGCGGCCACACAAACAATCAATTCAATTAGTAGTAATTAATACGTCTCATTTGAATTCTATACAATTTTTTAAAAATAATTAATTGTGTATCTCATTTGAGTTGTATAGATTTTTAAAAATTATTTGTGTTGATTTTAATAAGAAATGAGTTTAATTTATTAATATATTGATATTAGTTATAGTGACCTAATTAGATTGGTTGAGATATATTAAATAAATGTGTATTAGTGGCAAAAATTAGTACTTCATTATAATATAAATAAACATATAATTTAATACAAGAAAATATTGCAAATGAGACACAAAATATTACCAAACATGAAAAATACTATAGACACGTGGTTTTTTCTACCAAAATAATCACTTGGTAATTTAATATATATCAAATTTGTATTATTTGTTGTCGACTGTGCAATCAACACATTTAAATTGTCCAATTAAAATTAGACAATTCAAACTTAAAATTTAAACTGTTTAATTTTAATTAAAACATTGTATGGTCCGGATATGTCTATATAGAGAATCTCAATTCATATATATTTTCTTACTTTCTTTTGGTGATAAATTCTTTAGCATCATTTTTTGATTTTTGATTTAATTCCATCCATAGAACAAAACAAAAAAAATAGTTGAGGAGTGAGCGCAATTAAGTCTTTGCAAAAAGCAGAAATCACCATATTTTCTTTCCCATCGACTATCCTGAAACTGATAGTTTCTTATATCTTTTTCATTGTTTGATTATCATAATTATTTTCCCAGCTATCATATCGTATTTGTAACGTTGGTTGTACATTACATCAATAATTAACATACGAGGACACCACATGTTAGTTAGTTAGTTGTAGTTGCTTGCATGACACGCCAATCAAGCACAGTATCGCTCCCTAAATCTATTCTAGATCATTTTAATTCGTGCGTCCAAGTGATAAAGTATCCATCTTTGTCCCCCGACGGGGTTGGTTTTCCGCTCCATCCTTAAATATAAATAATAAAATTAAAAATAATAATTAATATATAAAATATTAATAATTATTAGATACTTATTAATAGATGGCGATATTGTTAAATTTGACATCACATTTTGAATTCAAACTTGAGATCATATAGTGTGTCAATTTCTGATTGTAATTATATTATCTCGTATATAAAAAAAAAATTAGATTCATTTAATATTAAATTTTCAATTAAAAATAGGCTAAATTACATTTGTGGTCCTTTAACTTAATTTCAGATAACGTTTTAGTCCTTTATCTTTTTTTTTTCCCCGACTTGGTCCTTTATTTTAATTTTAAGTGACAATTTGAGATTTTATGCTTTAAAATTTCAACAATGATATCCTTTTTTATACAAAAATTTAAAAAAAAATTCAATCAAAACTCATAAAATTAATTATATTCTTCAATATAATACAAATTTCATCAAATTCGTAATCCAAATCTTCAAATAAACTCATATTTTCATACTTTATTTGATATTTTTAGGAATAAAGGACTAAATCGGGAAAAAAAAGATAAAGGACTAAAACGTTACCTGAAATTAAGTTAAGGGACCACAGATGTAATTTAGCCTTAAAAATAAATTACAGTTTATAATATTTAAAAATTATTAAATAAATAAATGAGTGTATGTATATAAAAAATAAAATATGAAATCATTGGTGGAATGAGTTCGAATACTAATCAAGAACGATATCAATCAAGAGGATTTCATCATGCACCCAGTACATCTAAACATGACACCTCTCAAGACACATGAAAAAATAATTTTACCGTTTTAACCATTTACAATAAGTTTCAAAATTGATAGTTTCGAAAGTTTCAAATTTTCGAAATATGGATTACATTTCAGAAATTTGAAAAGTTTCAAAAGTTTTCAAATCTGCAAAGTTTCAAAAGTTTCTAAATCTGAAAAATTTCGAAAGTTTAAAAAGTTCTGAAAATTGTCATTTCAAAAATTTCGAATATTATGAAAAAATGGAAAGTTAAAAAAGTTGAATGTTTTATAGATAGTTAAAAAGGAAAAATTGTATTTTCAAGTTCGTTGAAGTCATGACAAGTGTAGATATAGAGATGCATGATAGAATTTTTTGATATGACACATTAATTTATGTCCGCAATTCAAATTAAAAAAAAACTATACATCATCAAAATAGATTTTCTTATCCGTAGTCGTTCGAACATATATTTTATATTTTTTTTTTTAAAATTGAACATACTTTTTGTAATAACTTTGTAATAAAAATAGCATCATGGTGGATTTGATTATCATGAGTATAGAAATTAATCTCTTTTACTAATAAACCCATTACCCATATGACACACATAATTGCATTGATCTGAACCTAATGGATTTAGTCACGGGGTTGAAGTGTGAACCAATAGGGTGATTTCCTTCCATTCTACTTGACTGGTTTGGTATAACTACTGCAGAAGAAATGGTAACAAATACATCTTGACCTGCTAAAATTTCTCTACTAACCATAACCATGACGCTTGCATACTTTTTTATAAATATTAATTACCAAAACTATTAGCCCTGAAATGAATATCTTTACATTCAAGAACTAAATGTCATTTTTAGAAGTAAAGACTTAAAAGAGCATCAATAAAATTAGGTGATGGCTCCATTACTTATTATTCATCTTAGTAGTAGAGTAGATGAGAAACTTAGCTCCAATAAAATTTGAACCAATTGAATGGCTGAAAATTGTGGGCTACACATCGCTATAGATATGGTTTATTAAATTATAATTTTCTAGTATCAAAGAGATATATAATCATGAGTAAAAAAAACGAGATTTCATCGTATAACAACTTTTTTGCAATGGACCACTAAAAATTTAATGCTCTAAACTAAACCACATAAATAATAGATCTTTATGCAATGCAATTGCCTGTGGCCTGTGTTTGGGAAAAAGTTTTAATTCCTCCGTCATAAAATATGAACAATATATTTGATTTAAAATTAGATAAAATACATTAATTTTCTTTAATTAGTTTTTGCTTTTGATTATGTATTGTAACGTAGTAGTACTTTTAGTTAAAAAAAAATATATTTTTCAAAAAAATTTACAACAATAAAAAATTCACTATTTTCTTTACAAAGTCTTATAAACAGGCAATAATTTTCTAATTAAAACTAAAACATATAAAATAATAAAAACATTTACTTTGGACAAAAAACAGTTTATTTCCTCAGATCATATCTTAAAAGTACAATGGTTGTGGGACTATAGCTTCATAAGAACTATGAAAATGAGCTGGCTAAATTTTCAGCTTGCTGACAAAACTACAAGGCACCAAAAGAACTTAAAAAAAGTCATTTTGGGAATCTACATCTACATACATATATATATATATATATATAATATAATGTTGAATGCTCTTGTTTTTCTCATGCAAAATCCCCATTACTGTTAATGAAAATGACATATTTTCTAGTTGTCATCATGTCAAAAATCCAAATCATCAATATGAAAACTAAGAATATATTTATGTAGATTGAATTAATGTATTCACTTTACCTCTTGCCATATCCGCCCACTCTTTTTCTTCTTCCTATAACATATATGTAATTTATTTTGTTTATATTTTCATTTTTGTGTCCATCTTTCAAACAGCAACAACTTCCTTAGACTAATGGGTTTGTTCAAAAGTAAGAGATTGGTTTACAAGCCTGTGAAGGATGTTAATTTAGCCTCTGATAGCACTGAATTCTATCTCCAAGCCAATGTCAAAGGTTCATAATCATTAATCCTTGTCTTCTTTTTTATTTAAAAATTAATTTTGATTTGAGTATGACATAAAAGTATTGGTATGGTTGCTTCTATGGAAAGCTAGTTATGATTTTTTTCCACTTCCATTAAAGTTTTTTTATTTATGAATATGCTTTGTGTGTTAGTTAGTTCATAATGAGATATAAATATTCTCTAATTTTGAATTGCTTTATCAATTTTATAGTTTAATATACTTATATCAAAATCATTGATTGTAAGAAAATTTGAATAGTTTACAATCATGATCATTTAAATTATAGCTCCACGCATGACTGGAATTTTGGTCAAGATTTTCACTTGGTTCTTGGAGTCTCGAATATTTGGAGCTTTGCTATTGTATATATTGAAGGGAGATAATCTTATTCATAAGGTATGTTCTTAGTCTATAGTCACTGGAATTCTATTTTTCATGAAATTCTGTTCTGATTGAAGAAGAACTTCATCTTCAGGATATTATTATTATTATTCTTATTTTTATTTTTATTTGCAGCTTATTACAAATACTGATTTAGAAGAGCCACCTCTTTATGTTCCTTTACATAATTTTGAAGGTTTGTTATTTTCAACTCTTTTCATTCCCTGAATTGATGTACAAAAATAGGAAATTGTTGAATGTGGATATTATTTAATTTCTTGCAGGGTAATTGCAATTAACATAAATCAAAGTTCATTTTGTGTTGAATAATTTAGTTTAAGAATCACCTTAATAGAAAGTGGATATAACTGACTTAAGTTTAATCTAGCAGACAACAAAGAACAAGAAGTCAAATGCTTGGATTTTGGTTTGTCTCCACCAGAAAAAGTTCAACTTGCAATAGATTGTTTACCTACAACTTTAGAAAAACCAATTAATGGAACAAAGCCTTCCTTTATAAGATGGTCCATAATGGACTATTTCAGAGCCTACAATTCAGGAGATATAACACCACACATGGTATTACTATAACTATTTCACCTCTTACATTTTCTTATATCATGTCCTAAAATCCTATCATTTTTGTGTTAACTCTTAAGCATTGAATAAATATAATCCATTTTTGCCACATCACCTCACTTTTACACTGTGTATCCCCCTAGGCCTCATATTTGTAATTATTATTTATTTTGATAGACTTTTCCATTCATCAGATTTCTTCTTCATTTGAACAGGTTGCAGAAAGATTTATAGCTGCTGTTGATGAATCTTCAAAATCTCCACTTCAAATGGGATTCTTTATTAACTACAATGTTGAAGATATACTTAGACAAGCAAATGAATCAACTCTTCGGTATAAGAAAGGTACTTTAATTTATAGAAGCAATTCAAAATGATAAGACTTCTCTTGCAAACCTAAAGATCTTATCTAATAGTATTATTGAAACTCAAAAATCTAAATGGTTTATGTTCCGGTACACCAAAAAATCTCACATTGCTAGGAAATTGAGGCTAAAGATAGTTTATAAACAACACCCGCACTCCTCTATCCACCGAGGTTTTTTTTACAAAAGACAAAACCATGAGGGCTTACACACATGGCTCTAAAGAGGAGAATACCTCGGAAATGTGACTTGAGGTCGGAACATTGGCGCCCCAGATAGAGGGGCCTAAGTTATAGGCCCTTTATAATTTATAAACAACACTCTCACTCTTCTATTCACTGAGATAGAGGGGCCTAAGTTATAGGCCCTTTATAATTTATAAACAACACTCTCACTCTTCTATTCACTGAGATAGAGGGGCCTAAGTTATAGGCCCTTTATAATTTATAAACAACACTCTCACTCTTCTATTCACTGAGGCGGCTTACGCATAAGACCCTTAAGCAGACAATACTTGGGAAATGTGACTTGAGGTGATAATAGTTTTCATATGCTATTCGAATAAAGAAGATGTTGTGTAACATACTCAAAGTTCTGACTTATATGTACTAACTGTATACCCTCAGGAATACTATTTTCAAAATATTGGAGCCCCAAACAGGAGTTATTTACCAATGGATATAATACATAAATTGCAATATCATATTTTTCAGGGTGTTGGTAATATTTTAGTGACTTGATATAAGAGCTAGCTACAAATCACAGATAGAAGCTAGTTGTTCTCATTGGCTATATAAATCTGACTGTACCCCTTGATTTAATCAACGTTCTGATAATCAAAACAATTTCTATTACACTTTTCTCTTATCCATGACATCCATCTCGAGGATTTCTTCTCAATCATATATTTCATATGTTGATGTGTGCTAATTGTGCATTCAATTCAACATTCTTCTGAATTCTGATACTTATTTGGTGCATGTTGTTTCTGTAGGGGAACCTATTTCTGTGCTGGATGGAGTTCCTGTTGCTATCAAGGATGAAATAGACTGTTTGCCATATCCTACTACAGGTAGTGAAATGTGTATTATTAGTTCAAAATTTGAAATGTGTTAATTCCTGATTTCATTATTAACTAGATCATCTTTAAATGGAATTCTCTAGGTGGTACAAAGTGGCTTCACAAACAAAGGCCTTGTACCGATGATGCTTGCTGCGTTAAGCGTTTAAGATTATGCGGCGCCATACTTGTTGGGAAGACTAATATGCATGAACTTGGAGCTGGAACTAGCGGTATAAATCCACATTATGGGTAAGAAAGAAACCATGTGTCTGTCTCTCTGCAATAAATAGTCAGATATTTTCGACAAATAAAAAGAAACAAAAAACTTCTTAAAAATAAACGGTTTACACTTGACAGGGCTGCTAGAAATCCATATGATGCCAATAGGATTGCAGGAGGTTCTTCTAGTGGATCTGCTGCTGTGGTATCGGCCGGGTTGTGTCCTGTTGCACTTGGTGTCGACGGGGGAGGTAAGTTTTTTTAGCCAAAATGATACAAAACTACTAAATAAGTCCATACCATAGGTGCAAAAAAATTTGGTCCACAATATACATATAAAAAAAAACAAAAGTTAGTGAACTAGTTATTTTCTTTGCATACTTGTTTAGGCTCTGTGAGGATGCCTGCAGCTCTTTGTGGTGTAGTTGGTCTCAAACCGACTTTCGATCGTATATCTCATGAAGGGTGAGTATTCGATTCTGTTTATTCGTGTCGAATTATGCTGATGGAGGATTGTAATTTGTAATGATTCAGAAGAATGATTTTGTTGGTATATTCAGAGTTATTCCTCTAAACTGGACAGTTGGAATGGTGGGAATACTAGCAGGCACTGTTGAGGATTCATTGATCACGTTAGTATAAAAGACTCCTTTATGTCATTTTCTTTCTTCAATAAGTTTTTTGACATTGGATTTACATTTTCTAATATTTCAATATTTACAGTTATGCAGCAATCAGTGGGGAAATTCCATCTCATCAACCCTCTAGTATACCTGTAAGAACTTGCTCTTTTCAAATTCACTGATCATCATTTTATAATTGTCTCCTCGGAGATTTGAAATTTAACCTCCGCCTTATCTATTTGAACTAATGAAAATGTTTTGAGCAATACTTTAGGCCAAGATAAATCTTCCACTGCTGTCCTTAACAAAGTCCATATCTAACATCAAGTTGGCAAAGTATGACAAGGTCAGAAATAAATTTTCGTGCATTGAATATATTGATTGGTTATTCATTTTCATTCATATATATTTTTAAAATTTGATTGTTCTAACATATGTTATGTGTTTTAACCACTAATTTCATCAATTAGTGGTTTGATGATTGCAGTGATGATGTCAGAATATGCTGTTCTCATGCTCTAAGCAAGCTCCAAGGTTGTTATGGTTGGAAGGTACTGCAAAATACAGTCCAAAGAATTTTTTGAATGTCATCTTAATTATCATGATTAACAAGTCTAAGACTATCTTTTTGAACTTGAAAGTTAGCCGAGTGATTCAGCTAATAGCTCTCAACAGTAATTCCCTTTTCTTCAATCGGGATTCAGACTTCTTAACTATTCTAAAGAATGTTAAATCAGACCATTGAGTGTAAATAGACCGTTAGACTATTTGATGTGAATTTGAAATAAATTCACATAATATTTGAAAATAATTTTTAAGAGTCCGTTTACTTTGTGAAAATATTTTGTGTCTCTCACCAATGGAGCTTTCATTGGGTAAAATGATTACTTACTAATTTATTTGTCTTAAATAAACACAAGATTGTAGATGTCACAATACCAGAAATAGAAGTGATGCGCCTGGCACATTATTTAACAATTGGATCAGAGTGTTCCACTTCACTTGATTCTTTTCTAGATAAGTATGATATTTTGAACCCTTGAATTTATTCCTTATTTTTTCTCTAGATTTGAGGGGTTGTGACTCATGATACTGACATTACCTAATTACTACTGAAGAAATTTAACAGAATTTGGATGGGATGCAAGGGTAGCACTTAACATCTATGGTGCTTTCAGCAGCATGGAGTATATTAAAGCTCAGAAAATTAGGTAATTTATTATCTAGTTTTCTTATTAAAATATGTGAAATATTGAACAGCGAAAAATGCAGATTTCTTCTCTATTCAATATTCTACATTTAAATATTTTATACACATAAACAAAATGGATATGTAATATGTATGAAGTTAAAAGAATAATTTAGATGACTAATATTAATCTTAACATCTTATATGAAAGATATAGATTAAAAAACATAAAGTGAATTTTATGAAACACAGGAACCGTCAATTGCAGTTTCACAAGAAAATATTCTCCGAGGCAGATGTCATTGTGTCACCAACAACAGGGTTCATTTTCTTAAACTTAACACAATACTTTTTTCTTTTTATTATAATATGTAACATTAACATATCCTTAATACATATGATAGTGTGACTGCATATCCAATCCAAGATGATGCACTGAAGACTGGTGAACTTGACTATGTCAATGGAGGTATATAGATTAATGTCATATTTGTAGTGTCACTACACTATGATACTGATAAAAATGTTAGTAGCAACGATACTTCAGATTAAAAAAGTGTGTGGTGTCTAACACCAACAGATGTGCTTATTTTCAATCATTTTTACTTTCTTAAATTACATGTCACTGTCAATGACAGTATGGAATATCAGTGTATGAGTGCTTCATAAATCTTATTCATCTGTCACTATTATTTCAGCTGCACTTATTCGGTATTCCATATCAGGAAACTTTCTGGGACTTCCTGCTGTCACTGTTCCGGTATAATCAATTTATTCTCTTTTACACTTTCACTTATTACATTACACTTTAACAATAGTAATCAATTTTTTGAAAGAACTCAGCTCAATTACCCTTCATCACACAGGTTGGATATGATAAATTGGGTTTACCTATTGGCCTTCAGTTTATAGGAAGACCTTGGGCTGAGGCAACACTAATCCACCTAGCATTTGCAATGCAGGTAAATCAACTCTTTATTTTATAAGATACATTAAATATAAAAATGTTGTGATAATCAAGGTTTTTAATGTTGCCTTGATTGTATCACAGCACAATTAACTATATGTAATTGGCCGGCTCTATCGACGGATTCTTTTATTGACTGACTTCTTGTCTCCTTTTTCATCTAATGAAAATTACGAAGGCAAATCCAAAACTTAAAGTTAAATGCAACTCACTCTCACTATCAATTGAGGGAAAGGGAGGACGAAAAATCCTTAAATAACAATTCCAATCTTTGGAGCCGGGCTGTTACACTATACTATTGTAAAGGCATCACAACCATAATTTAAAATCTTGATAGCAAATAAATCATATCATATGTGAGTACTAACATTATGGTGTTGTTATGATTTTTAGGCCATATGCTTGCCAGAACACAAAAAACCATCAATTTTTTTTGATCAGCTCAGAAAAAATTAAATAGATTCATATTCATTGAGGTATATCAGAAGGAAGTGGGCACAAGTATTGACAAGTCTATTCAATCAAATCCAAAAGAAGCTTCATGCTGAATTATTTGATATTTTGGACAGATTCACTCTCTCTTTTAATGTTTGATCTATTGGAGAAATTTTATATCCCACTTTATTCAATTTCACTAGACTTATACCCACACATGCATTAGATATATTAATTTTAGGATAATGCTGATAAGTGCCTAAGGAAATAAAAAAGGAAACAAAAGAACAACTTTTGAGTGAAACGGTTTACCTTTTACTAATTCAAAAATTGAATTACACAACTTTTAAATATTTTTCTTCTTCTATATTTGAAGTCTTAATAAGTGTCATTGTACTTTGTCATCATTTCCCTTAATTTTATTAGGGAGTTTATTTGAACAAATGAAATTAAGAGCTATCGGTACTCACAAGTCACAACTAGCTATTCTTCAAAATCTAAAACTCTTTTAATATTAAAATAATTTCTCAAAACCTCATTCCATTATTTTTTATAGGTCCAAGTGAGGAGGCTGGTAGGACTATTGTTTTGTCAACTGAAATTTTTTTCTTTAAATTTATTTATTTTTTCGATAAAATATTGAAAAGAAATTTCTCAAAAAAATCAAAAACATTTTTTTGTCGAAAATATTTCGGGAACAAAAATAAATTAAAATTTTTTTATTTCGAAAAATTTTAAGAAAAAATCAAAAGTTTTTTAAAAAAAAATTCTTTTTCTCCAATAAAATGGAATTTTTTTTTCTCAAAATTATTTTGAGAATAAAATTAAAAAATATGTTAAATCATTTTTTATGTTAAAAGTATTAAAAAAAATTCGAAAAATAAATTTAAAACAATTGTGTTCATAAACCCTATTTAACCCACGTAATTTTAATTTCAACATATAAACTGGGCATTTATTATTGTATTTTTTAAATTGATATCTATATTAATAAGTGAGCCATATATTCCACTGTGCACAAATAATTCTATCCCTTTGATCAATTTATGTAGATTAATATGATGGATTGTTGACAAAAATAAAAAGAAGGTCCTACCGGGAGTCGAACCCAGGTCGCTGGATTCAAAGTCCAGAGTGCTAACCACTACACCATAGAACCCTTGATGATACATTTAACCGATACATGCTTTAAATTGTACAACTTCTGAGTAAGGGTCTTCATTGAACTTCGCCTATCTGGTACTCCAGCCACAAACATTTGACGGTGAAACATCTCAAAATGTAAAAATGGCAATGGAGCACCTGCTGGTCAAATTTTGTCTCCTCTATTCTGGCATATGTAAAAATGGCAGTTTCAAAATCCTAAAGGAGAAAACTCTCTGGTTCTCTCTATTCCCATCAGAGAGCAAGGTCTTCAGGGTGTTTTGCTGAGAAAGATCACCCAACCCATTGGCTCTATCATCATCATCCCAGGATTTCATCAATGGCAATTCCCACAGGTACGCTTCCGCCTTTGGTTATTCATGATGAATAACCAAAGGCGGAAGCGTACCTGTGGGAATTGCCATTGATGAAATCCTGGGATGATGATGATAGAGCCAATGGGTTGGGTGATCTTCCTCAGCAAAATACTCTGAAGACCTTGCTCTCTGATGGGAATAGAGAGAACCAGAGAGTTTTCTCCTGTAGGGTTTTGAAACTGAATAGTCTTATTGTGTTTGCCTTGGGGACCATTACCCCTATATATAACTATTATTAGTTATATCCAAATTGCAGTATTTCAAATTCAGCCCCTCATTAAATTAGAAACTGTCTGGTATCTACGCTATTAATTTTCATAACTAGTATGCTTTTTAGCCATAAACTATTATATATTATTTGACCCCTAGTTTATTGGCTAATTATATAATGACTCTAACACACTTTATTAATTAATTACATATGTGACCCATAAATCTTACCGTTCGAGTTTTCTATGCCCACACTCATTCATATATATAAAATAATAAATTTAAAAATTATATTTATTATAATTAATATAGTAAAATAATTATTATTATATAATAATAAAATTAGAAAAATATTAGAATCATATTTTTTATAGAGAGAAGATTGTAATTTATAGTATTTTTAAAAATATTAAATATATTGAATATACACATATATATAAATTTTTAAAATAACAATAGTATTACTAACAGGAAGCAGGAATACGGTAGATATCAAGAACATAAACTCGTATATATCCTTAAATTTTAATTTAAAAAAAAACTCTTATCTACCTCCAATTAAAACGAATTTTCTTCGTTCAAATTAAAATGAGTTTAAATAGATATCAAGGTATACGAATTGCGTTTCTATCCTGTCGTCTAAATGACAAGAGTATCCAAAATAATTACTTTATACTAAGATTTTGTACCTTCTTAACTAAAATACAATACTCCCTCAAAAAAAGTACTATAGACTGAATATAAACATTGACCCAAGAGACTCCTCCTCTAGTAATTAAGAAGTTGTTGTTGGAATATTTTTTTATATTCCAACATTATTATTAATGTGAGGAAAAATATTTGTATATTAATTATATTAGTTATGTATTAATTAATTAAGAAACTTAATTGATTAATGATTAAATTAAATAATAAGACTAATTAAATTTTAAATTATGATAGTTAATTAAATTAATTAGTTAATATGAGTTTAAATATAAATAAATGTAAATATGACCTGTAACACCCCGTTTTTCAAAGCGAGGGTATATTTTTTTTTTTAAAAGTAATTAAAGACAACAAAGAATTAAATCCGGAAATGCCTTTGGATAGATAATTGAGTCATTATAATTTACAAGCAGCGGAAAAGTTTCTCCAATTATAAATCCAAAATATTTACACAACATCAAATGGTACATGGAACCCATTCGAATAAGAAGTCAAACTGACAATATTAGTATAAGTACAGTTTTCCAAACTAAAAATACTCCAATCCAAAAAGAAAGACACCTAGTCCCTATACATCATCCTAATCTGATCATCCTACCAAAAAGCTATACACCCTGAGTATCTCCACGCGCCCCGTGAGATCCTCCTAACGTAACTGCAGTCACGCGTTCCCATCTCCATTCCCGTCCGTAGGGTACGAACTGGTAGGACCGTCCTGACTCTCATCTGAGGGCAAAGCCCAGATTTCCACAATAATTGTAAAGGGTCACCAACCAAAAAATAACAGTTAACACATAGCAATTAAGTTTTTAAATGCTCAAAATAACTTTTCAATTAAGCATGCACCTTAACAGGATTTTCAATATGCTAAAAGTTCATTCAATACTTTGCCAATTAAAATGAAAGTAAAATGAGGTTCTCAATCTCCTAATTAACACATAACAAATCAAGACATGGATAAGTTAATGAAGAATCAATCATCTAACTCAAACTGAGGATTTTCGCTGGGCCAATCGATTGGGGTGAAGGTTTTTAATGAAAACAGAATCCTGGGATAAATCAATCGATTTGGCAATCGATTGACAGGATAACCGAGCCCCTGACTTAATACCAATCGATTTCCAAATCGATTTCCTGAAGGTTTTTAGTGAAATTTTGAACTCTGGCTTGATTCAATCGATTGGGCAATCGATTTCGTAAATGATTTTCGAAAACTGATTACAAAATCGATTGGCTAATCGATTTTGTCCATTTGGCCAAGTCCCTATTTACTATCCAATCGATTGGGAAATCGATTTCCCTGATCGTTTTTCCAAAAATTCATGAATTAACACAAGTCATTCTTAATCAAGTCCACAACCTAACACTTAGCAATTCCTACGCGATTACCACGGCAAAATGGGATTTCGAAAACCATCACACTTACACACAATAATTAACACATAACACTTAGCACCTTCAACTCGATTACCACGATAAATCAAAATTCAAAACACTCAAACATAGACTCAAATCAAATACGACTCGCGTGCCAAGCACCCTAATGCAATGCGTATATGCCAAAATGCATTGACTCGGAATTCCAAACCAAAACCCTCCTCGAAGGGCCGTAAATCATAATTGTACCGCCTATCGCAGGCCAAAGTACCAATTACCGAGGTGCCACCTATCACGGGTCAGCACGATTTACTAAAATGCGTAAATCATAAACGTACCACCTATCACGGGTCAGTACAGTTTACCAAGGTGTCACCTATCACGGGTCAACACGATTTACTAAAAAAAAAAAGCGTGAACCGTAAACGTACCGCCTATCGCAGACCAGTACTGTTTACCGAGGTGCCACCTATCACGGGTCAGCACAATTCACCAAAAACGTAAATCGTAAACGTGCCACCTATCACGGGTCAGCACAGTTTACCAAGGTGTCACTTATCACGGGTTTTCAAAACAAAATATTAAGTAACCGAGACATTAAGAGATTCCCCATTCTTAACGCCCAGTTAACTTAAACGATTTTTCTTTAAAACAAAATATTAAGTAACCGAGACATTAAGAGATTCCCCATTCTTAACGCCCAGTTAACTTAAACGATTTTTCTTTAAAACAAAATATTAAGTAACCGAGACATTAAGAGATTCCCCATTCTTAACGCCCAGTTAACTTAAACGATTTTTCTTTAAAACAAAATATTAAGTAACCGAGACATTAAGAGATTCCCCCTCCTTAACGTCCAGTTAACTTAAACGGTTTTCAAAACAAAATATTAAGTAACCGAGACATTAAGAGATTCCCCATTCTTAACGCCCAGTTTACTTAAACGGTTTTCAAAACAAAATATTAAGTAACCGAGACATTAAGAGATTCCCCATTCTTAACGCCCAGTTAACTTAAACGATTTTTCACAAACAAACGCACATTAAGTAAACGAGACATTAAGAGATTCCCCATTCTTAATACTCATTTAACTTAATGGTTTTCAAATTTCACACAACACAAACTCAACAAATTCTCACATCAAAACATATCAATTCATTTATTCACAAATCCAACCATACACATATCAAATTTCATCAATATCAATTAAGAGCATGTCAAAAACAACGAACACAAATCGACACAATCCACTACTCAAAACACACAAATTTCATTTACTCGTAATCATACACAATGACTTCAAATTCATTTACCACGAAACATTCATCAATATAAACAAAACCTAACTCTAAGGTTTTACCCATAACGCATTAGTTTCGTTTTTCCCCAAATCGATACATTAAACCATAACAAATTCCTTCCCACACAACCACAGATAATTCCCTAATGCAACTAGAAGTTTGGAAGGAGCCCTTACCTTAGCGTTAGCTTTAACGTGATTTATCGGTACCGCGAGTAAAGCCGGTAAAATCTTCGCTCGTAACGTCGCCTCCAAATTGGTCCTCTAGCACCGTAGCGTGGTAGTGAGCAACTTTCCCTTCTAACTCTTCGCGAAATGAAGCTTAGATCTAGAAGAAACGGAGGGGTTTGTGTTTGGATCTCAAATACCGTTTTTCTTTGTTTTCGAATCAAAGAGGAAGAGTGGAGTTGCGAAATCCTTGTTCTAACTCTCACCCAACCTTGGGTTACTAGTTTTGAAGAAAGGAAAGCGACGAAAATGAAAATGGGAGAAAGGAGGGAAATTGGCCGCGGGAGAGGAAGAAGACGATGGAAAAGTTGAATTTTCCTTCCTTTCTTTTTCTTTCCTTTGTTTTTCCTTTCTTCATTTTTCCTTCTTTCCTTTATATACTCTTTTCTTTTCCTTTTCCTTCCTTCTAGTTTTCCTTTCTTTTTCCCCCCAAACAAACACATATAAACATAAATATATATTTATATATCTATATATATTACTTACTTTTAACAAATATCTCCAAAATATTATTAACTTTGGCTAAAAAGCCTCCGAGCCAAAATCCAAAATACACAAAAACACATAAAGCACACTTTAAAATTACGGGCCTTACATGACCCTTTTAGAATAATCAAAACCTTATCAACTCGTATATTAGTTATGACCGTCAATATATCTAAAACAACACATATTGTCCAGTTTAAGGGAGAATCACAAGTTAACGGATGTATATTTTTTTTTTAATGTATTTCAGCATTATCGTCGAGAGACTTTAAATACATATACATCTAAATATTATTAATGCCTTTGATCAATCAACATCCCATATATCCTAATTTACATACATGATCAATCATATGTCTGGTTTCCGCATTAAAGTATGATTATATCTCTAATTTTAGTATTGAGCATGTCTTATGTGTAATTAATAAATTAATTCCAACAATTACTATATTTTACCAATGGTGTTTGTCACAAAGTGGTAGATGAATTGGACCTTTAACCATTTGGTAAGGATTCGATCCATTGCTCGTGTGTTTAAAAAAACATGTTATGATATATCAATCTTTTAAATAACTCTCAATTATCTCGATAAATTAATTTATGCAATTGAATGTAGAAGATACATTTATTTAAAAAAAGAAAGTTACTATATTTTGAAGTTAATATCACATTTTAACCCAAATTTTGAATACGTGATGTACTTTGTAAGTCTTTTCATTATATTTTTATTGGTTTAGTAAATTAATTTTCAATGTAAAATGAATTTCTTCATTCATACTTCAAATCCTGAATAAGACTCATTCCAACATGCATGAGATCATTCATTCATACGTGAGTCAAGTTCTGGTAATATGCAGCTCATCACTCACGTGTGTGGGGTAGGGGGAGCTATTAGCATTATGGTTTGGCTTCTGTTTCTGATTTAATGATCTCTACTTCCTTTTCATTTCTCCTAGCTTGCAATGTTGTACAACAAAAAAGTTACTTTTACTTTCCACAAGTGACTAACAATTGAATAAAAATATTTCTCCCCTCATAGTAACAACAATTTATTTGATTTGTTTTACTCTATGTTTGATTTTAATATTTGGATCAGATGATATTTTACTTAAAAATCGATACAAATCACACCGAAAACACCCCACAATTTTCCCAAATGTAACTTGATTAAAATTCATTAAAATTTATAAACTTATATTTTAAAACACCTAGTATTATAGTAGAAGACTATTCACATAATCAGATTTTGGCCACGTTACACATGTTCCCCCAGGCATCGCGCACACATGGAGGCTTTTGATACTTTTAGATGTTGAGGCTGGACTGGGGCCATAAGCTATGACAAGGGTTGAAACTGAAACAGTCAAACACAAACCTTTCTAAATACTTGTAATCATTGGAGAAGTTAAGTACGTATATAAATAATATATGGTAAGCTACTTAAGCATCAAGGGGTGGTGGCGCAGTTGGCTAGCGCGTAGGTCTCATAGCTAAGAGTTATCCTGAGGTCGAGAGTTCGAGCCTCTCTCACCCCAACAATTAATATTTTTTTTAATGAGTAAATTTTTTTTTTGGCAGGTTTATTGAGTAAGTTGATTTAGGAGATACTATATATTTATAACAATTACACCTTCTATAAACGACCAATTGCCATGATTGACAACGGTATTAGCGCTAAAAGGTTCAAATAATTTCCCCTTGAATGTAGGGATAGTTGTTGAAATTGAATAGCAAGAGACACAAGCAAACGATAGCGGAAATCGTTTTAAAATTTGGACTTTGTGTATTTTTTTTGTAAGTTTGTAACCATTTAAATTCTTCAAACATTACTATTTTATGTATATATATGCATAACTTTGGACTCACACATACACATTAAATCCAAAGTGAGAAAAATGAAAAAGAAACAAAATTTACAACTCAACCTTTTATCTTTTCTCACAAATTTTAGCGAGTCCTGTTCACACTCTTGCTTCTTGGGATGAACTTGCCAATGCCATTACTACGGCTTTTCTCATTGGTAATAGATGAGTTTAATGAATCTCTTTTAGGAAAACTCAAATCAGTGTGATTTAGTTTCAATTGTTCACCTCCCTTTTGGGGAACTTGTTGTGTAACTTCACGTGTTAACTCTATAGGGTTGTCTGAATCAAGTAGGAAATCTTCCAAGGTTGCTAGGGACTTCAACTGCTTTCCAAGAGATGCAATTGTTTTTTGGCACTCAGCAAACTTGCTAGTAGCCAATGCAAGTTCTTTATCCTGAAAAAGAATATGCTAAGTCTATTATGGAAAACAAGTATAAATTGGTTAATGCAAACATGCAAAATGATTAATCATAATAATCGGCTACTATTAATAGTGTCCCTGAACGTGTAGTCTAATAGTATGGGTTGGGACGCCAATGAGTTTAAAGAATAAGGACCACTGGCCAGGGTTCGAGTCCTGGTGCTAACAAATTCTCCTTCCTCCTAACAAATTTGACAATCGACCATGAATATAATATTTTTCTGTAAGTGTTAACACACAGAAAAGTCGTTCCACCCAACAAAAAAAGGATTGAAGAATCATGTTTGTGCATGTTGCACTTGACAATTTTTATCATAAAAAAAGTAATGCTGGAGGGTAAGCTAGCTAGCATGTTTCTACATTACAAAATACTTCATTAAAGAATGCGTACAAAATTAGAGCTCCAAATAAGCATTAGGAAACTGACCTGTTTTGACTTCAAATCACGATTAACATTTTCCTTGAGCAAAGTATCGGCGTCTTGCTGAACTTGAGCTTCATGCTTCATTCGTGAAAGCTCGTCCTCCAACTTCTTGCTCTTGATCAAATTCACAGCAGACAAAGCTCGCTCTTTCTGAATCTGTTCTTCCAATGAATGGATTTTTGAAATCAGTTCTTCTACCTCAGTTTGAACAAGTTTGAGTTTTGAATCAACTATCTCCTTCTTTGTTCTTGTTTCTTTTAGTTCTTCATATGCTTCTTGATTTGATTTTTTTGCAAGAGATAACTGAGTTTGAAGTTCTTCTACCTTCAACTCTGCTGCCCTTATCCGACTCTCTGATGTCTCGAGCTGCATTTGGCACTCAGTCAAACTAATTTCTATCTCGTGTTTATCTGCCACCATTTTCTCCAGTTGCTTTTCCAATTCCGTGTTCTTCTGAATCATAGCTTCCACTTCAGCTTCCACTGTAACCTGACCAACGATAGATTGATCTGATGCTAGTCCTCCTTTAGCATAACGGCTTCCACTTTCTGTATCTGGCAAGGCAGCAAGCCTTTCCATCTCAAGGAAATCATCCATGAGATTGATCTCGATTGAAGTGGCAGTATGATTTTTTCCAGTAGTCTTTTTATTCTTGAATTGATCAAGTTCTGTAATTAAAGCAGACGAACATGAGTCAGAACAGCTTGGTTCACATTCATTCATCTCCCATCCACCTAATTTATGCACATCACTTTCAACTGCAAGTAGCCTCTCCCCACTATCTGACATGCTATCTGTGAAGGACTCAACATAAACTGAAGATGCTGTCAAAGACCTGTTATCATTCACATTAAATGTTTTACGAGTCATCGCTTTCAGTCTACGGCACTCAGCTTCAAGCTTAGCAACTTTCTTGATGCTCTCCAAGTGTTGCTTACTAGCTGTCTCAGCAGCTTGGGTACTCAAATCCCTCTCTGCAATCCTGAATTCTAGTTCCTCAAGTCGAGATTGTAGCTCAAGTTGAAGACCCAAATTCTTCTTTTCCACAGCCTCAAGTCTCCTGTGAAGATCGGAACGAATAGATGCTGCAGCATCTGCTTTTGATGTTTGAAGTTGAGTTTCAAGCTCAGCAACTTTCCTCTCAAGTTCTGATCTTCTGGATTCCCGGTCATTAGAATCATTTGCAACAGCTTCATGGATCTTTTGTTCTTGCACTTCTCTAGCTTGGCGAAGCTGCCTCATACACTCTTTGAGTGCCCCGTCAAGATGACTAACTCGGTCTTCCAGACCTGAATTCTTCTGCCTCGCAGCATCGAGTTGCTGTTTTAAAGACAACACTTCATTTTCAGCCTTCTCCCAGCCTAAATAAAATGAAATACACATATCGAATCATTTGGGTTAAACTTCCATGAAGTCTATTAACGTAGAAGTTTGTGATGATAAAAAGAGTATTTAAGGTAGCACTACTTCCAGTCCAGATACATATGCATGGAAAGTTCCACACTTTAAATACCTGAGACGGCTTCTTCAGCAACTTTAGAATGCTGCTTTACCAAGTCTTCTTTGGCACTAATATCTAGCAGAGCTTTGGCTAATTCGTTCGTAAGAGTCTTCACATCAGTAACTTCTTTATAATTTTTGGGTGTATTAACTTCTTCATTTGGTGCAGCCTTCGAAGTGACCTCTGGTGATAGAGTAGCTTGGCTTGGATATAACTTCACAATTACAAAATTGGGGATATAAAATCAGATTCATCACAATATTGACGTGCAGACCAAGCAGAATCATTACAACAAAATCCTGAATGCTAAGAAAAGAAACAAGACCATGAAAAAGTGCAGACCGAGCAATAACTATTGTTTTCATGTTTCCTAGACATTTACGAACTATCTCCAGTTACAGCAGGAACAAGGAGATCTATTATAACAATCTTCTGTTAATAGAGATGTAATTAGGAAGAGAACCAGTTAGTTACTCTCTTGTTCTCTATATATAAGAATGTATCTCCTTGATGTAAACACACTTTCTTATTCTATCAATACATTCCATATACAATTTGTGTATTTTCTCTCTTGCATGGATTCTGCCGTGTTTCTTAACATCCTGTTTGCCATGTCAACAACACGATAAACAAAAACTCCTTTTCTAATTTCCACATTTAGACCTTGATTGATGTGAATTTCAAAAAGTCACCACTCATATTGTCACCCTCTAATTCTATTTTATTTTTTTCATTTTCACTCAAGAAAATAGCCATAACATAACCCTGATAATCTAGTACACCAGTTATAAGAGCTAGATATCCACACAAGACTGAAATGTGAAAGAAGATAAGACAGAAATGGAACCGAACAGTGCGACAGTAAGTAGAAATATAACTTAAAACCAATCTAATATATATCATCATATATGCAATAAAAATTGAGGGAAAACATAGTCAATTAAATTACAGATATACCACCTGTTCATCAGAGAACCTTTCTGAATGTGAAGATATTGAGCCGGAACTCTCCGTTTCACCCGGACTTTTCTCCGATGACTTCCTTCGCCATAACCAACTCCTTCGGTCCATCTACAACACAACCAAAAACCACCACTACCAGTACCTCCTTTACTCCCTCACAATGATTTCACCTACAGCATCATCAAATCAAAACAGAACCTCATAAGTACTCGATCTTCAAAAAACTTACACAGCAAATAAGTCTCAAATCTCAATTGACAAAATGAAAACAAACAAAAAAAGAAAGGAAAAACAGGATATCATGAAATTTAAAAATAGAAAAAAATATAAAATAAAAAATAAAAACAGAAGGTGGGGTTAGTTATGAACTTTGCTTAGAATTCAATTCAATTCTATCTACCTCCATTTTTAACTTGAAGTAAAGCTTCCCAAATAAGGATAGTGCTTTGAATAGAAACTTGAAAGGGATCACCGCTACTCTTTATTGTTATTAAATATTAGCACACGTCAAAATAAATAAAAAAATAATAATAATAAAAATGAAGAAATTGAAAGAGGGTTTGAAAAATTGAAATGGTTGAATTGCTTTTACTTTACACACAAAATTGTAACAACTTATCTGACAGAAATACACCTACCATACCCGAATTGAAAGAAAAAATAAAAATGTGAAGTGAAGCGAGAGAGGAAGAGAGTGACCTAGTTCAATATAATAGTACCTTGCAGTGCGTGGAAAATGCATTGCAAGAGGATGGAGATCGGAGAGGAATGTCAGAGGAATTTTTCAGTGTTTACATCGGAAGATTCATTTATTCGATCGTAATAATTATTTCATTCACAAATGAGTATTATTTAACACGTTTCTTAGTGATAGAAAATATATATTAAATTAAATTAATTAATTAAAAAATAAAAAGAATAATGTGTGTGAGAGAGAGAGAGAGAGATGAGGATAGCATGAGTAGGACCATGTGAAGGGGGAGAAAAAAAACAAGTAAAAAGTGCAAGGCTAGTTTTTATTATTATTATTATTATCTTTTTAATTTTTGTTTGTGTGTTGTGGTTGGTTTTAGTTTGCAGAAGAGATGAGATGACATTTGGTGGAGATAAAATTAAATTACATTACATTGAGAGAGACTGAAGTTGTTTGTTTTCTTTGATGACTTGTTTGCGTGTGTTTGTTTCTTTCTTTTCAAATCAGGACCGCGTTATTCCCGCCCATTGTGCTACTGGGATTTCACTAAAAAAAACCCTAATAAAAACTTGTTGAAAAGGTAAAAATGCTAAAAAGGTAAAAATGCACAGGTGGAAATCGCATATCCCATGTTAATTTTTTAAAATAAATATTTTATGAGTTTAAATAGTTAATACGAAAATATAAAAAATAAAGTGATATTTTAATATTTATAAAATTGAAAACTATTCTATGTATATGAGTTTTGCAACGTGAAATTTCAACAAATTTTAAATTTATACATTAATATAATTTATATTTCAATAAATAATATATAATTTAATACATGTGTAGAAAAAAATTAATGCAATAGTGGATATTAATTAATTTGTTTTAATAACTTTTTTTTTCTTATGAAATGCTTCTAGTAATATTGAAAAGCATTTGGATATAATATTTAATAAACATTTTTCCTCTTATATTATATATATGGGAACCTTATTATAGAGTATATATATTCCTACTATTTATCTATTTTTATTTAAAGTTTATACATGATGACTATACCTCTGTCACCGTTTTATTTATTTTAGTTTGCTACCCTTAAAGTCAAATTACATGTGACTTTTTGTAATGAATCTCTTCATTGAGATATGGAAAAGAATTAGCAAATATTTTGTTTTAGTTAGACAAGGACGTCACCTAGTTTGAATATAAAAAAAAAAGGCCATTCTTATAAGTTAGGAGCAGCAAAAATAAACAAATGCACAATAATTTGATCGATTTAGGTTGTGTTGTCTTATTGTCAAGCTGTTAATAATACACTGATGTTAATTATTTGAGTTAAATTAATTGACTACACACATTTCTAAACCAATTTAAATAAAACGAGTATAACACAATAATATATATATATATATATATATGAATCAAAATAAAATAAAAGTTCAATATCATATATTCAAAATTAACATAAAGTCTTACAAACATATATGAAATGCAAAATAGATAAACCGTTTCTAAATGAGAGTACTTTAGAGTATTTAATAATCGTAAAAAAATTGTCTTACTAACATAAAAACTCAAACAATTTAAGAAAATCACTCCACCTAATTGCAAAAACTTCATCCTCATCAACAAAATAGTTTTTAATCTCCACCTACAAACAATAAAAAGTAAAATAATATATATATATATATATATATATATATATATATATATATATATATATATATTGGAATTTTTTATCTTCTTGAGAAGTCAGCACTGATAGGTTAAATTTCAAATTTTAATTTTCATAACTGTACTTAATTACATATATAAATTTTCATTATTTATTTTATTAGAGTTTAGGCCAGGGTTTAGTGTAAAACATATATATTGGAGTATAATTAAAATAAAAGAGTGATGTAAATGTCTAATCGATATCATGTTCTCTTCCTCGTCATTATATATTTTACATATAATTTTTTTTATAACATTTTTATATTCTAAAAAATGTCGCAATACTTTAAAGTTCGATATTTAAATTATCATTAACGACAATAACTTTAAATATGTCATGTTCTCCTCTAATATTATATAACTTTATATATAAATTTATTACAGCTAGTTGCTTCGTACAATCCAAAAGGAATAACAAATACCTTTTGTGATTACAAAAATAATGTGTAGCCTCTAATATTAAAGAAGAATACCATGAATTATAACTCAACATTTGACATTAGTATTTTTAACTGAATCTAAATGAAAATACGGTGGCAAAAAGAATAAATAAAAAATATTGGAGAAAACCCTACCACTAAAACCCTCGTAAGGTCCTCCCAATGGATGATATGAAAAAGAAAAAAAAAAGCTCTTACCAATAGGTATGAGAGACCATTTGCCAAGAACATTCCAAAAAGCCTTTTAACTTTTCGATTGTTGGAGAAATTTTTTGCTTAACATTATTCTTCCATGAAAGAAATATTTGCAGCTATTGATGTTAGCAACACAATCCTCCTCCATAATCTGTATAGCTACTACATACCTCTTGAAGCAAGGTATGGGGATATGGTTTAAAGGAATGTCACGGGTATTCTTTAGAATTTGCTTAAATGTCTTCAAAATCGACGCATAAACTTTAACCGGAACCAAATTGCATTCTGATTAGTGGCTGGTTGTAAACAAGACCACAATAGGCTGCAACCTGTGCTAGAGATTACTAAGCTGGCAAGGACTAAGTTGTAGATCACCAAGTTAAGACCAGGATGCAAAGTGTTGTTGAAAGCCTCTTCATTCTCGAACGTGCTCAATCTTTATGACGCCGCCAAAACTTCACTAGTAGGTGCTTAAACCATGATCTTGCTAATATTTGTAATAATTTAAGCATAAATACAAATTGTGTTATGTGTTTTTCACTCATATAATTTGAGAATAATGTATATAATATTAATTAAATATTATAAATTATTTTTATATTAAAAATAAAAAATAATATTTATTTTAATTTTTGTGTTAAAGTATACTTTATTTTATATTTATTAGCAAAAAAAGTTTTCATTTTTCCCTAATTATTAAAATCAAGATCCACTCACAAAGTTGGGGTATAGTTCCCGACAAATGGACACACACGAACCACAACTAAAAAAATTTGTTTCTATTTTTACAAGCATAATAATATTAATAACAAAATCAAAATCATGTCCATTTACTCATTTTGTTTTCAAATTTTAGGTTCACCTTGTTTCTTAATAATTAATAAATTAATAAATTTCTAAAAATGAAAGGTAAACTGAAAATCGGTGCGAACTTTGAACCTCTGATCTGACTGAGATATGGCAGTAAAAAACTAAAAATAATATAATTAAAAAAGAAACCATAAATAAATAAAATTTTAACAGAAGGAGAAAGAGAAAGAGAAAGAGAAAGAGAAAGAGAAAGAGAAAGAGAGAGAGGTTGCAGAGGTTGGTTTTGGTGGCTGGAAGGGGAAAAGCATAAACCGAAACGGAAGAACCCTAACCTAACTAACCTCTCTCTCTCTTGCTCTCTGTTTGCAAAAAATAATGAGCGGTCAATTAACGAGGAGGAACAGTGGCAACCACAAACGTCCTCCTTCAATGTCCAAAAATGGAATCCCCAGCGAACCTTCCACCAGACCTTCTTCTCCTCCCTCCCTCGAGTAACTACCTTCTCTTACAATTTCTTTATTTATTTATCATCGTCTTATTCAGATTTAATTACTATATTTATATATATACATTCGATGTTATGATTTCTGTTCCGTTTTCCTGTTTTGGTAGTTAGTTAGCTAAGTTGATTTAATTTTATGTTTACCGTTAGCATGTGGAAATTATTACTTTTTTTAATTTGTTTCTGTTTCTTGATTGAATTTAGAGGTTTTGATGGATTGTTCTGTTGTTTTTTTGGTATAATAATAATTGTGGTTGTTAATGAAATTATTTAGGTCTGATGGAGGAGAAAGGACGGTTAAGAAGCTTCGGTTATCCAAAGCCCTCACTATATCTGAGGGGACATCAGTTTCAGACGCATGTAGGCGAATGGCAGCTCGGCGTGTTGATGCTGTTTTGTTGACCGATTCAAATGCTTTGCTATCAGGAATAATGACTGACAAGGTTTGTGAATATGTTGATTGAAAGTGTCCGTACTCCGTATCATATACGAGATGCAATGTACAATGTGAGCATGTTTGTCTTGTGTTTAGGATATTGCTACTAGAGTTATTGCCGAGGGTTTGCGACCGGATCAGACAGCGGTTTCTAAAGTAATGACTCGGAATCCTCTATTTGTGTCATCGGATACACTGGCCATTGAAGCTCTTCAGAAGATGGTCCAAGGTTAGCTGATTTCCTACTGTTATTATTGGATTTTAGGTGTGTAAATCAAACTAGGATGTCTTATGCTAATGTTGTTGTCACAGAGTTTTGGGTATTGCTGTACTTGAATGATGCTAAGATACCTGTTCTTTTTTGCCAATCCCAGTTCATTTAATACATTTTGTGCAATATTTTTGTTATGACTTTCTTACACATAATAAGAGATGTGGTTACAGTGCAGTGAAGATGCATTCAGCATGTATTTTGTGAGGTTGATGCTCATGCTTCACTATAATCATGAGGTTTCTGATATGGCACAGAACATGTTGGATGTGAATTAAAAAATATTTTTTTCTTCTTTTTCTATTAAATCAATTTGTTATTGAACAAGAATGATGCATGGTAAAAGTGCTTATATGGAAATAAAATAATCACTGACAATTATAATCAAATATCATGCTTTCCTTACAATTCGCGATTTAGCACTAAAGTTATTTGTACTGTTGCACTGATTACAGTTTGGCAATTTAGATGACTTTATAAGGTATACAGAGGATGAAAAAAGGTCTGTGTAGATTGGGTTTATCGTCTTTAATAAGCATAGACCCTAGGAAGGAGGCTCTTTACATTGAGGGCATATTTGTTTTTACTGTGGTTTTTTGTAGGAGCCATGTTGTTCTTGTCTAGACAAAAGTATTATAATAACAGAATATAGAAAAATATCATAATCATTTGGCATATTAAATTCATAGTCAAATAAATTTGTTTTCAACAAAGTTTATCAGGGAGGCCTGCTTTCACTTATGCTTTTGAACCATTGGTGTCTTGAGATTGATCCAATGATCTTAGGAATACTTGTTTCATCATTCTCTTTCAGTGTTCTACCTCCCAGCCTTAGAATAGGTAGAGTGATAATAAATAATATGATCACCTTGAACTATTAACTATTTACAGTGTTCAATTCGAAGGACTTCAAAGCAATTAGTTGTTAATTCGATGAAATTAAACTATCATGTTCTTTGGTTTTACTTGGTTCTAAATCCATGGTTCTTTTGATTTTTATGGTGCACATTGCGTTTGTTCTCTGTCTTCTTTGTTACACAAGACTTTACGAGATGTTTTGTCTTTGGAAAAAGTTATTCCATAATTAGCTATTTTAATTGTTCTGTCGTCTATTTTTTATTCCGTGTTATTGTCCTAAAATCAAAAAGTGGCATCTGATTGAGGTTTGCAACAAAAATTGTACCTTTCTTGTATTTGAAGCTATAGGTTATTTAGTGTCTATTTGTATTCACGGTGGAATAACCCACCCACTGTATGTTTAGCCACTGCTCCAAATTGGAGCTTCTAATTTTTCACGTTTTGTTTGCATTGGGACGTGATAATATATGTGCATGCCACCGCCCGGCCAAACATAGGCTTATTCATTTGACAATCTGTGCCTTATTATGCTTCTTCTTTGTCACAGTATTCCTGTCCGACCTTCTACCTATTTCTTACTATGTCTGTTGCTTGAAATAATGATGTGATGGTGCAAGAATTGGGCAGTGTTTCTACTTCTTTATGTGTTTACATCTATAGATGCATGCCTATAAAGTATTCCATTAAGTGAGATATAATTGGATATATTTTTCAAATGATAGGTAAATTCAGGCACCTGCCTGTTGTGGAAAATGGTGAAGTCATTGCCATACTGGATATCACCAGATGTCTTTATGATGCCATATCTAGGATGGAGAAGGCTGCCGAGCAGGGGAGTGCCATTGCTGCTGCAGTTGAAGGCGCGGAACGCCATCGGGGTAGCAATGCATCTGGTTTGTTTATCATTATATTTTCATACGCTTCTTACAGTATTAAACAACTGATTGTATTTGAATTTGTAAATTGCATCCACATTCATATAAGTCTTTTTAATGTTTATACAGTTGTTTGTACTACTGTTGAATTCTGAAGCAATTTTGTTTTAATATATGAAACCTATCATTGAGTACACTCTTAAGCTTACTTGACTATTTCTACGATAAAAAATTTAAGCTATTTATCTTGATGCTGAAATTAGAAACAAAGGAGCTGGTAGTTAATAGAAAAGGATAGAGAAAAGAGAATTACCACTGCACTTTTATTTTTCACCTTCTCATAGTATATAACTCTTATTAATCAAAAAGTGTTTGAAGAGTAGATATGGAGTGAGTCCTCTATTCGCTTAATCAATCTCTTGTGTGGTTAATTATTCCCTAAACTTGGTATTATTGTTTTTGGACATTCCTCACCTACAATTTGTAATTTTCTTAAAAAGTTATTGATTTATATTCTTGCTTTGGGGACATGACATTGTTATCTAATGGACCGGGCAATGTGTACTCCATATATTATACTTTGATTACATACTTTAGTGGTTAACTTGAATGGCTTTATATGTGAATAGTAAGCCGAATAGTTAGATGAATGAAGAATCAAATGCTATTAAGAGAATTGCATAAAAGCTCTGCAAGTTTAGGCGTTACTATTAAATGTGTATCTATTAAAGTTTGCAGTTATACTTTATGTTTCTTATTTTTAAAATTGGTTTGAATGGTTTATACTTTATGTTTCTTATCTTTAAAATTTATTTTTTAAGTTTATACGTTGTGCTTCTTATCTTTAAAATTGATTTGATTGATTACCATGTGTTTTGATGTTGTTAGCCAATCCCACTTGGTGGCATTATTTTTGACTTCTTTTATCGCTCCTCCTTCTGTAAATTGTCAGCCTCTCTATCCTTGCTTTATCATTATTTAGAAGTGCTGGATGTTGCGTTATTTCTCCGTAATATTGTTATTATGCTAATTTTCTGTTTCAATTGTCCCCATCTTTATTAGCTCCAAATGCATTGTTAGAAACACTGAGAGAGCGGATATTCAAGCCTTCCTTGTCAACCCTAATCGGCGAAAATACAAAGTAATTTCCGCATTTTATTTTGTCGTGTATGCATGTATTGCCCACATAAGGCTTATACAATCAGATATAATTGTTTTACAAAGTCCTGTAGCTCTATGTTTCTAGGGTTGCTATTGCATCAGCAGCAGATCCTGTATATGTAGCTGCAAAAAAGATGCAGGAGTTGCGGGTTAATTCAGCTGTTATTGTGTCCTTGTCAGGAACCAAGATTCAGGGGATACTCACGTAAGATTCTTTTCAGAGACTTTATTCTTTTCTATTTAATTCCCTTTATATGGAATAACATAAATGATTGTATGCTTTTTTAGATAATATTTCTCTTTAATGATATATATTGGAATTAGGCTTTGAAATCCCTTTTTTGTACAATATATTGTTCTCTGGTAGAAGTCTAGTATTTTATTACTGGAAATAGGGATAATCTGCATTTACAGAGATCAAATCCATAAATTCAGCATTCTTACACTTACAAAAACCGATAATAGAGAATAAAGCACTACTGAATTTTGAGGGCCTGCTAGTCTCCCATCCTTAGTCAAAGACCCCAAAACCTTTCTGAATTCATGCCTACCTCATTCTAGCCCTTCCCTCTTTCTTTTATTCCCTTATTTTCCCTCCTAACCCTTATATATAATCAATCCCATTACTGATTTCCCTCGCATCTTTCCAAGTTGATGGGACGTTACATTGCCGTTAAATGTTGATATTCCTATCTGTTCCCCTTACTTTCCATGTGATCCAACTCAATATAATGGCATTCTATCCCATCCTTTCTAATTTTCTCCTTGGTCATTGTATAATGCCTAACATTATATACATCTTTCATGCAGTTCAAAGGACATACTTATGCGTGTTGTGGCTCCAAATCTGTCCCCTGAGTTGACTCTAGTGGAAAAGGTTAATACTTATTTTTTGAAGTAACATAAGTGGAAGGAGGGTTATTATATTACGAGACATTATTTCTTCTGTTGTCTTCTTGTTTTTGCTCGATTTTGAGAACTGGTTTGATTTTTTTCTTGATTCTTCCCTCTCTCACTTAGGTAATGACTCCAAACCCAGATTGTGCAACATTAGATACAACAATACTTGATGCACTTCATATGATGCATCACGGGAAGTTCTTACATCTTCCTGTTGTAGATAGAGGTGAGCTTCGCTCTCCTAATTTCACTGGCAGATTCTAAATTCTTACTTTGCACTGACCATTATTGTTTCTTCAGATGGACATCTTGCTGCTTGCATTGATGTTTTGCAGATAACTCATGCCGCAATTTCCCTGGTAAACTTCATGTTTGAGATACATCTAAATTATCGGTAGCATTTTATAGATAGGTTATAGAATGGGATAAAACATGACACAAGTGTTCTGTTTTGTGTGTGGTGCATTTTGAAAGTGTTTAAACTTTAATGGATCTGTTCAGCTGTCCACATACCATTCCCCCTTATTGCATCTTTGTTATTTGCAGTATGTGTGGTGTCCGCTTTCAATAACATCGAAGTCTAAAATTATATCTTGTGTATAAAGAGTCATGTACCACATTTTGTTAACATTCAATACAGATGCCAATTTCTGATTACTAAGATGTACCTTAGGTGGAGAGTAGTTCTGGAGCTGTTAATGATGTGGCAAATACAATTATGCAAAAGTTTTGGGACTCAGCTTTTGCTCTAGAGCCACCAGAAGATTCTGATACTCATAGGTATACCGGTTGTACAAATGTTTAAACATGATATCTGTTCTGTTCTGATCTGTGAATCAGCTTCTATGATGTTTTATTGCAGTGAAGTTTCTGGGCTCATGACGTCAGATGGGGCAGATACAGCAAAGTCTGCATATCACTCTATGGGTTTTGGAAATTCATTTACCTTCAAATTTGAGGATCCCAATGGTCGCGTGCACCGATTCAACTGTGGTAACTATCTTGGGGAAAACATTGGGAAGACTTGGTCTATTTTTGTTGTTGTCTTCTTGTATGTTTGTCACAATCACATCTTGTGCATTGACACACCTGAACCCTGGTTATGTAATTTTTACTTTGATTCTCAGTAGAAGTCAGTTATATATGTTGCTGTATTTGTAGGTACTGAACATGTAGATGAGCTAGTATCTGCAGTCATGCAGAGAGTTAACGTTAATGACGGAGAACACCCTGTGATTTTGGTGTGTTTTTTATGTTAGTGCAAATTCTTCTGCCTTACTACTATGTGTCTCTATTACCATACTGACATTTTCCTCATTTGCAGTACGAGGACGACGAAGGTGATAGAATTGTTCTTGGAACTGATAGTGATCTTGTTTCTGCTGTCAGCTATGCTAGATCTGCAGGAGTGAAGGTGAAGATATCTGCTTCTACTAGCTTTTGTCATTTGGTGATATTTCCTTCTATAGATCAATACATTCCAATATAAAACATTTTTGTATTTCAGGCTTTAAAGCTGCATTTGGAATTCGGCAATTCAGCCAAACCCACAACACCACAATCTATTACAGTCACTAGACAAAAATATAGTGTTTTGTCTCTCCGATCCAGTGTTTTTGCAGGTGCTATTGTTGTAACAAGCATTAGTGTATTAGTCTACCTAAAGCGGTCCAAGTAATGTGTTTGGCAGTTTAGGCAGCGAAAAAAAGCAATAATCGCCCATTGCAACAAAGGAAATACTTGGATACTGACATAGAAGAGCTTCTCTAATATTGAGTCTATTTATTTGGGGTAACTATTTATCCCATGAGATTGAGCGAAAGTGATTATTTAAGATGGTCACTTGTATTTTTTGTCTCTGATGTAATTGCAGTCAAGTCAGTAATCCTTTCTCCTTAGTCCTTCCGACTGAGAATATGTATAGATAATGTCTTGTCGTCATACAACAATGAGAAATGTTGGGGTTCTGCATTTTTGTTTGAGCTCAAGCGTACTTGCAATGATGTCCCACTGCCACATGAACTTGCATTTGCAATTCCTTTATGGTAGAGTTTCCGTAATTTAGCCGTCGCCTTTATTGGTTCTACCTATATGTTTTCATGGTGTGGTTGCGATGTACGCAGAGGACCGAGGTTGATTTTTATTTCAACAATGAGTGAATGGTTCTCGAAAGAATACGAATGGTTTAAATGTCTCTAAATCTTATTTCTATTATTTATTTTGGTCTATGATGTCAACATGTTAATTTTCTCCAAGTACCTTATAGCGAACAATATTATTAAAAAATTTCAATGTTCCATCTTATAGTTACATAGCAATTTGTAACTTAATTTTTTATACAAAAATCATTTAGAACATGTTAAACTTTCCAATTGTGAAACATCCTTCTAATTTTAATTTACTATGTTATGTGAGAATGAATTCACAAGGAGATAGATTTCTCTAAAGTGAATAATTTATTATTTTTGATAATTAAATTAATAGTTAATAGTATAATTATATACAAGACTAATTATAGATAGTTATAATTTTAATTATTGATTTATTCACTTTATGATTTATTAAATGTCCTACAAAATTTAGATAATTATAATTAATCATTATCAATTTATTTTATGATATATTAAATGTTCTACAAAATTTAAAACGGACTATATATCAAATATGTGACACTACATACTTGAAATTGGAACAATATATAGATTAAAGGAGATTTGGATCGAAAAAGATCCCAATTAAATATTTTTTCTTATGAAAATAAATTTTCTATTATATTAAATGATTAAAATTTGTTGGGTTCTATGGTTACCGTTACTAGCCAGCTAATAATAGTGGGGTCGACTGAGAAGCTTTACTTGATTACAAAATTCAGTCTGTTTCTGTTTCTCTATACCTCAAGGCATAACGATTAACGACGACGGCATGCATAAGTTACCAAACGAATCTCAACAACAACTTCACATCTCTTCCTTCATTATTAGAGATGTCAATTACAGCTGCGGTTCGTGCGGTTATGAACTCAACTTAAATTCCAGTAACCGCAACACATCTCTCGTTGATTATTCCAATTACGCAAGAAACTCAATTAAGAAGAATAATAAGAGTAAGAGATGTGTCATTTCTTTCTTCTCCATCGACGAGAGCAGGTTTACTCAGATCCAACAACTTCCTCTCTCATGGATGATTTCCTTTTTCAACTTCCAACAACGAAGACGAACAACAAAAACGACGACCAAACTCCTCTGCCGTAACTGTGGGAACTACTTGGGTTATTCTCGTACTTTCCCTTCTCACTCTCACTCGTCATGGGATGGTATCTCTGATTCTAGAATCTTCTACATCAAACTCAACGCGCTTCAACCAACTCTCACCGATCAACATAATGCATCTTCCTCTTTCGTCTTCTAGTTCTAAGTATTGAGTGAGTATCGCTGTTGTATTTGTATCAATCAATGTTTATTATTATTAGTACTGTATAACAGAGGAATTAATGTTAATGTTGTTATTCAGTTAGTAGAATTCGCTGTTTCTCATTTCTAATGTAATTCTGTATTTTTTTGAAAATATTAAACCACCAGATTTTATTTGTTTCATTCAAACTATTCAATTGTTTGGTGCACAATATGTGAGTTGTAAATTCTGGATATCGATTTCGATTTCTACTTACGAAAAAAATCAGTTCATTCAATTAATATCAAATTGATTAGGAGTACTCAAAACCCTAAACCCTAAGTGAGAACTTCCACATTATCTTTCATCTTTCTTCCCATTTTTCGCTCATCAACATTCATTTCTCACTGATTTGAATGAATTCAACGGTCACTTGATGGTATAAATGAGTTAATAACAAAATATATACTTCCAAATTTACTTCTAAATAACATGCGCTTAAAATTATACCCATTGACAATGAAACAAATTTTAACAGGACATAACTATTTTTGCCAATGAATGAGGCTCAAAACAAAATTATAGACAACAGCAAATTTACAAACAAAAATGAGGCAAATAAGAATGTGCATAGTATGCCGTCAAGAAACTAGGTGGTGGTATAGGGTATACCATGTGTAGATATATTTACTCAACCCAATTTATGTCCAACTGTTTTAGTTCTTTATGCCACTTGTGTGTGTCTTGAGAAATATAGGGTCTAGATGCTGTCTTCATCTCACTATCTACATCAGGTAATTCCATTTCATCATTTTTCCTATCCTTGGCAAGGTTGTCCTGTCTACTTCTTTTTCTCCTCGGCTTGAGAGACAGAAGGCGAGAAACCTCATGAAGTCCACCCCACTTTTCCAGCGCTCGTGCAATATCAAAACGGCCTGCGGAGTAAATTCCATTATGTAGTGCTAAGCTCAAAATTAAAATGGTAATAAGCAAGCGTTGCAAACAATAAAATTGAAGTTGAGAAAGGGAATATCTCAACCTACCTGCGCGTTCAAATGACTTTCTACTCGGCATAAATGATGGGTCCATTCCCCAGCTCCTTTGAAATCTACTTATCTGCATGAAGAAGTAAATTATATTCCCATCGAACATGTAAGCAACGTTATGCTTGTTTCTTATCATGAATTAATGAATGCATAATATTTATCCTTCATCGTGTCATTGTCATGTTACTTTATCTTGTTATTTTGGAAAAGTGGCAACTAAAAAAGGAACTTCTGCAGCAGCCTACCTCATCCTGCAAATTTTCAAGATTGTCCCAGTAACCCTTGGGTTTGCGGTTTTTGTAAGCTAGAGAGAGGTTCATTATGGTTGCAATCTTTCTGAATCCACCCATGCGAGTTATAGCCTTCTCAATATCCACTCTTCCATGCAACCGAAGCTGCTTCCTCATTGGCATAAATCCTTCCTGTCCATATTCAGCAACAAATTTCAGGAGTTCAGATTTTAGGACTTCAATGTCCCTCTGTAACCCTGGAACTCTTGGCCTATGATTAGATGAGATTTGAACATTACAATCAGAAAAAGCATCATCTGAACTAGAGCTGTTATCATCTCCAGAGCCAGATGAAATAACTATTTGTCCTGAATTTGTATTCTGCTCACAAACTTCCGAAAATTGTGATGCTTTCTGGTTCTCAACGTAGTCTCTTATTGCACACAAGTTTGATGGCAGATCTTCATAAATGACCTGAAACAAACAAATTATAACATGCCAGCCAATCAAATGATCAATGTATACTTTTTGGAGATACATACGTGTGGATCAATTTACCTTCAAAAGGTTGTATTTAATACAAACTAAAACAAATTATTCATTTTTTAAAAAGAGATATGGATAAGTAAATGTATCATTCTTCAACTTATATAGACCAAACATTCGGAGTAAATATTGACAAACCTCTTCCATGATAGCTTCAGAAAGGAAAGTATCTTTGCGCATTTTTGAATCCACAGAGTACTTTAGCAGTGTGTGATGATTTCCTAGTTGCTCAAAAGTCCATTTTCCCTGGAATGAGTCGAAGTCACCTTCAACTTGTTCAAAACTAATCTCCTGTTCTAGGCATTCACACAAATCTAACACAACACGAGCATGAAGCACCATATAGAGCAGGCCCTTACACCCTTCCTGCATATTGATTTAACCAGGAATTACATCAATCACAAACGAGTTTGTGCATGTACATATATATCTTTATTTTACTAACAGTGGATATCAATGATAAACAATGGCTAGTAAGCATAATACAGTAGCAGGAAAAAATAGTTAAGAATTAAGATTCTCTTGTTCTAATTCTGCTTCATTGAGATTGCTCCATACCTGAAGAATGCGGACTTTGTTGTTATCTCGTGATAAAATCTTACTGATTGCTAAATTTGGAACTATCCTGCAACAAATGTTTTTCCCTCGGAGTTAAGTCAGAAAAATGAAAAATAAGACCTAGAAATCCTTTACAGCATTGTTTTCTAATATCTCTAGTGTAAAAAGGAAACACTCATTACTTACTCAGGAAGAGACTCATAGGAAGACATAACATTCCATACATCACGGACAGGAGCTTTAACTGTTATGCTTGCAACAACACATCGATGAACGCCTCCATTTTCCTTCACATGAAAATCATTTTTATTAGTAACTTTGACTATAGTTCAGTCTCAGAATACAGGCCACCTGATAACAATTTAGTACAGAAAAGTTACCAAAAGTCCATCAAATCTGCGAAGATGAACTTCATCCACTAGACACGGCTTGTCAAGGCTACAAGTTTTTCCAAATATACCCCAATTGCTATTTAACTCACTGGAAGACGTGGGCAATGAACCGGAAATTGAAGTGTCCAAACCTTCTTTATCCTCTCCATGTGTCAATACGTCATTCTCACGCAAAGAGCCATTTATCTTTTTGACAGAAGATCCATTAATAGCCAAAGAAGTTTTATGCAAGTCATCTCCTGGCAGGGGAAGTTTCTGACTTCCCAAAACATTCCTTTCAACCCTATATGCTAGGGCTCGGAGATTCACAGGAAGATCTGATCTGATAATCCTTTCCAAGAAAATAGCCGGGAAATTGAATCTTGGTATCACATTAACCTCATAAGATAAGTTAGTTGACGATGACCTGCAGAAAATAGAATTTGAAGATATAAAACTTCCATGTCACGGAAAATGAAGATAGTCAAGACTCGAAATGACTCCAGTAGCATTGTTTTACCCGGTGCATAATGCACTATACATAATATGGATATCCTTACTTGAAGTTAGAAATCTTTTCATTCTCTCTCATATAATTGCATTTTGGCCCATAAAATGAGTACAAGTTCAAAACATATTATTGATATGAAGATATTCAACTGAATCACACATAAACTTCTTTGTATCTAAAAGGAAGTTCCACAGATTCAAATTTAATTATGGTATTTAATATAAAGATTTGCAGATAAAGGTAAAAAATGAAGCCCCTGCTGTAACCAGAACTTCTTCCAAGATATCAAACTTATAAACACACTGGAAGTCAAAATATAGTTTCTTTATATTATGCAAGGTTGCTTAGTAAGTATTAAGTTTCAGAAGTATAGGTTCTAGTTACCTTGTTCCAGATTTTACAGACCATTTGCCCTCAAACTTCTTAAAGTCTCCATCAACCATGGAAAAGTGAAGTTCTCGATCCCATTCCTGAAGCATTAAAAACGAATTCTGTAGTATTAGAAAATAGAAAGTTCTCTCTTGTGGAGCATTAATTATGTTTTCTGAGTTTGACTAATCTATCAAATATGCAATGTCATTCCCATTTTGAATGAAAAGACAATTCTTGAGAACATTCATTTGCTATCGATTAGGCGTAGCCAGTGGCTCATGTATGTGCTTGTCTATGAACTAGGAAGTGCACACGCCACAAAATAATTGTCTGTTTTAGACACTTCACACACACTTAGAATTCTTCTAACTGTCTTTTATAATTTTATTTACTTAATTGTCAAATTAAGATATTAATATAGATGATAAGTATCACAATGAAGTCAATTTCATACATGTTGAGTCTGTTCATATGTGTTTTTTTTTTAAATTTGTTGTATACTTTATTTGTGCTCTATGTCCTAAACTGTATCAAATCTTCCATGCTATCCACTTGTCACTAAAGAATAGAACTGATGGCTACTATGCAGTAACAAAATCAATGAATAAAAACAAATGCTTACAGAATTAAGCAATTCTTGAAGATCCAAGACAACACGAGCTTCAATATGCCAATACATCGCCCTTTGAAATCCTCTTTGCTCTAACCATATTCTTCCAGGAAAAGGGCAAGGAATACGACCACTAACAACAAAACAACTCTCATATTATCCATGTAAATATCATTTTAGTCCATACCTGTGAGACTAAAATTAGACATTCTACGTATTAAAGGGACTAATTTCAATATGAATAAACTTTAGAATGAGTAAAAACAAAATACCAATGAACGAAAAGTGATATATTTGCAAAAACTAATATGAATGAATGGATATTGTATTGAACTAACAATGTACTACAATTGATACATTACCTCCAAACAAGATTTGGTATGAAATCAGCAAGGTGTTCATAATCAGTGAGAGAATTCCAAACTGAATTAATATCAGCATTGATAGAAATATCAGCTTTAACTCTCCTTTCCCTCCAAGAAACAACTTGGAGCTCACAGTGAACCTCACGGTCACCCTCTTCTTCTACCCCATTATTCAAATTTCCTTCTTTACCCTCCAAATGGCTTCTGGGTTTGCACTGTGTGGCTGAGGAAAGAGCAATGCATTTGTTCAAGTTGCGAGGGAAAAAGAGCAGACTCAGAGACAGAGATGGTGGTTTGGAATGTATGGAAGAACGTAGAGAAAATGGGTTGGCGCTTGAAGAAGAAGAAGAAGCTCTGCATGTAGTGATCATTGAGTGAATGGTGTGTGTGTGTGTGGAGAAGAAGAAGCTTAGTTGAAGAATTGTTGTTCACGATGTCTCTCTCATATGGCAGAAGCTACAGTGCGTACATTGTGGCCACCACTTTTTTATTTTGTTGTTTTCTGATGCTGTTTACATTTTTGCACTTATCAATTGGTGGTTCTTACTCTACACACGTTTCTATGGTTATTTTCTTGTTTCAATTCATTTCATCCACACTTCAAACTAAATTACTTTTTCACCTTTCTATTATTTTTAGATTTTAATTTTAGACTTCTTTAATTGAGTTTACTTTTTACTTTTTAAAAATTATTTTATAAAAAAAAATTAGAAAATTATTTTAAAAAAAAAAGAAATTTAAAAAAATATGTTTAACAACTCCAATTTTTAAAACACTTTTTGAATAGAGTTAAAAAATTAAAAAATAAAAACTAAAACACCATTTATCTGTTTTGTTTTTTTAGTTTTAAAAAATATAATATTAAAAATAGTTTTACAAAACAGTTTTTAAAAACAAGTAATTTAAACAAATTTTTTAGTTTTTAAATTTTAAAATATTAAAATAGAATTTTTACGATCTAAATCAAACAAGCTCTTAGTTACTCGAGTTTTTCTTCGTTTTATTTTAATTTTTTATATTACTAGTGTTAGAAATGATCAAGGTGTATAATATTTGTAACTTAATAAATCAAAGTGTTTAATTTTATAATATAAGACACTAAAAAAAAATGAAGATAACTTATAAATCAAAACAGTAATGTAAGAGATCAAAATAAAAGCAACAACTTAAAGTAAAAATATAAAACTTAAAAATAACTTAAGGATGAAAAGTACAATTTAGCGAATTTTTTACTACTCTCTTATAATAAAGCAAAGTGATATTTTTTAGTTTTTAATTCAATAAAAAAAATTAAATTATTCTTAAACTCATTTAAATGTGTCCGTGTAGTCTTTTAATATTATGTTGACTATTAATTTGGTGACGTAGATGATATGTAGCATATAATATATAATATATGATGTGTTATTCTATTGCCACATATGTACCTAAGTAGGTTCAAAAATGAGAACAAAATTAAAAGAAAAAAAATTAAAAAATCAATCAAGCTTTCATCCTTCTTACGACCTATTTTATTTTTCATCTTTGTCTATAACTCTAAAGGTGATAAAAAGGATAACTTATTTCATATTTAGTGAAAATTTATGTGCGCATTTCATATTTTGAGATACAATTTTTTAAAAACGACATTAGTCTAAAACATTTTTTCCATACGAATTGCATTATTTTGGTTTTTAAAACTTTTGGCTTTTAAAAAAATTCGTGTTAAATTCAACATTGATCTAAAAGTTATAAAAAAATGTTGGTTAAACTTTTGTAAACACGTTTAATTAATAAAAAGAATTGGGTCAAATTTTTGTAAACATGTTTAAAAAAATATGCAAAAAATCAGAACTCTATATTCCTGTTTGAGTACCATATGTATTGTAATAGAATTTTGTACTGTTGATTAGAAATATAATATTTTAAATATCTGAAAGTATATTAGCAGACAAATTCTAAAAATTCTCCTTTCATATCATATTAAATTCTACGATGTCAAGTATATATTTCTAATTAATTATATTTTTTTGAAAAAAATAATAATAAGATGGAAGATTTTGTAGTAGTAAGAAGTGTATAAAACTTTGGTAGAAAAAATTCTATTCGGACGAATGATTACATTCAAAGGAGTTTAATTCACATTACCAATTATTTTCTATTTTAAAAAGTTGGATTTCGTATTCCCAATTAATTATATATTTCTCATTTAAAAATTTAAATTTGAAATGCCTAAAATAGTCTTAAGTAAACTGTAAAAATTAAAAAGTGTCATTATATTCTCCACAGTTTGTATTTCTTCATCGGAAATTTTGGAAGGAACTAAATTTTCGGTAGTCATTTTTAATATCGGAAATTTGTATTTTTGAATTTTTCGGAAGTTTCATCCGGAAATTTGAAATTTCCGATAGTTTGTTTTCAATACCGGAAATTTCATTTTTTGAAATTTTTTAGTATTGACTCATAACTACTGGAAATTTCAAATTTTTGAGACATTCACCGAAAAATTCATTTCTCATTGATTTTTCTGGAACTGTTTTTTTTTTTTTGATAAATATTTTTTCAGTGAGGACTAACAGCTACTCGATTTTGTCGGTTAATCTCTCTTGCTCTTGATATGACAACTTTTCATGACTAAAAAATTTGATCATTGTGATTGTTTCAGTCAAATCTATACATAATAGATTGTGTTGTTTCCATCCCTATTTCAACAAAAAAAGTTAAAAAATTCAACAACAAAAATACATATCGGATTTTTGAAATTTCTGGTTGAGTAAAAGTAACTACTAGAAATTTTAAAAATTTGAAATTTCCGGTATTATAAAATTAATTACCGAAAATTTCAAGGCATAATTTTTTGGCAGTATAAATAATTACTGGAAATTTGTTGGCGAAATTTCTGGTAAACAAATTATATAATCGAAAATTTTAAAAATGAAATTTTCAATAGTTGAAAATTGTGTACCAGATTTTTTGGTGAAAATTTCTACATATTTTGTTGAGGGGATCAAATTTTAGAGTAATTTTTTTTAAAGCATTTATTGATTAAAAATTAAATGGATTATTTTAGATTTTTAATAATTGTTTGAGATATACGTCCAATTGAGGGGTAATGAAATTCAGCTTTCTCTATTTTATTACTGTGACGGGTGCCTCAAAATTAGTTTTGGGCCAATTCTTTTTCTTGGGCCTCAACATTTCTCCTTTCTCATGGATCTCAACCTAATACATATTTTCTTATATGTGTGAGATTAAGATAGTTAAGATTAAAAGGTTAATTAATAAAAAAAATATTTCTATTAGTATAGTAAATTATTATTGACTAAAAATTAATAAAAATTTATATTGATATGTTAAAACTATATTAAAACATAAATTCGTCAAATTTCAATTGGTAAAAATAATTTGAACTTTTGTCAACATGAAAATTTAAGTTTGAAACATGAAAACTATATTCATTCGATGGTGTATACACATGTCTCCATTCACTCTGATGATAACGACACTCTATGTATGGAGCAATAAATCCTTTATTATTTGTATACTCACATCTGCAAGATAATAATAATAACCTAAATAGGATTGTCAAATAGAGTTGTCAAATAAAAATGTAATAAACTAAATTCATTAATGTTTCATCCAAATTAACACATGAAAAAAATTCAAAGTTATAAATTTATTTTAGAAAAGTACCTTAAACCATTTTCATCTTGCATCCAAATAGTCTTTTGGGACATGATGAGGTGCTCTATAAAAAATTCATGTAACCGTAAGACCTCATTCAACACTGAATTAAAATACCTACTAATTGTTTGTCCCAAACTTTTAAATAGGAACTTAATAACACAATTTTTAGAATGACGAGTCAATATGTGTAAGAACATAGACACTTGTTCTTCAATAGTTACTAGTCCATCTTCTTTCAACTTGCCCTAAGTACGCAAGAAAACATACAATCGCCAAAGTGATCTAATACACATGCGAAGTTGATTAACACGTGTGACATCATCCCAATTGATCAAACTCTCTAAATATTCTCCTCTTAGTCCCTATCTAATAATTAATCGATTTTAAATGCTATGATTTTTATAAAGCCACATTGAATAATGACCCACTATTATAAAAATTGCTAAACATAGTCCAATCATCTAAATCAAAGTTTATTTTGTCAACCTTTTAATATGAACATAATCAGAAAACAATCATAATTTTTATGAGGTTGTAGAATAAAATAAATTAGACATCAGAGCAAATATGAAATGAGAAAATCAACTCACCATCAACAATCATAAAATCAACTCAACATCAACAACATAAAATAATTGTAAAATCAAAGGAATAATAAATCTAGAAAAAATTAACCTAACGTCAACAATCAATAAATCAACCCAACATCAACATCAGAAAAGAATCATAACATTAGAGGAAATGATTTTATCAACACAATAATAAAAGTATGCTAACCTGAAAAAATAGTTCTTAACTTTTATCAAGTTGGAAAAAAAAGTATTTTAATATTCCTTGAATTAAGAATTGGAAAATAAGATCCAAGTAGGATAAGTTTAAAAAAATTGATTATTGTATCATATCGAATTAATGCATTAAATAAAAGATTAAAGTATGCTAAGATAACTGTATCATATCTTGTGTTCTTATCCTGACCATCAAACAAACTCTAAAGAGATATAAAATTGATATGATAATTAACTTGAAAATATTAGTGAATAAAATTATAAGAAAGATTGATCCACACCCTTAACACCGTATAACATTGGAGCATACTATTAAGCTATTAATGTTGTATATTAAATTTAAAAGATGATATGATAGATATAAATTGCACATTGATAAACTAATTAAAGTTTTTTATTTATTTATTTTTTATTGAAAACTAATTAAGTCTAACAAGTCAATGTTAGCTATAATATTTTGTAAAAAAAAAAAGGTGAGCTATCATACTATCATTTATTTTTATTAATATTATTTTTCAAAAAAATAAATAAATATGTATATTTAATATAAAAAAATTAAATATATTTTTAATCTCTATCAAAATGTCAACTTTTATATTTTGTCTATATAAAAAAATCTTCAACTTTTAATTTTCAAAGTATTTATCATCAATACTTTTGATCTTTAATGTTAAATCTCAACCTATATGACTAACGAACAATCACATGATAATCTCGTTACTTAAAAAAAATTGAGTAAAGGTTTTTTAGGAGATTCTTTATGTTAAAAATTATACATTTCAATAATTAATATAACTTTATCAAAAATTAAATAAATAAAAACATGCATTAATAAGAGTTGAATAAATTGTTTAAGATTTAATTTATATACGATGTTTGTGTAAAGAGCTTTTATACTGTCAGTTAATCACAACAGTTAAGTTGTTAGAGATATTATACTTTTTTTAGTAATTAGAAAGATACATGTACATTCGCATATGGCACGACACGTGTGTTTGTATCTTTTTAAGATTATTTAGTTATTATCAATGTAATATTTAAAATTTAGGAAAATATGCTCAATTAATTTTATAAAAATATTATTCGTATTGCGATTTTTATATGTATTAGTGAAAGATAATTGTATAGTGTTTTTTTAATGTTTATAAAGACAAAGATTTCTCCTGTATTATTTATTTATTTATTTATAAGCAACAAATGTTTGTACCGTATTTTTTTTTATATATTAATAACAAATATTTATCATGCGATTTTTATATTTATTTTTTTTAAATATTTTGTCATGTGTTGTTTATGTATAAGTTATAGATATTTATTTATAATTTTTTTAAAATATTTTGTCGTGCGTTGTTTATGTATAAGTTATAGATTTTTATAATTTTTTTAATATTTATCCTGTTTTTATGTATGAATGACAATTATTTTTCTCGTATTTCTTAAGATTATTTGGGGCAAATATATGTACCGTATTTTTGTTTGTTATATTTTATTAGTTACAAATAATTATTCTGCATTTTTATGTGTCAATGACAAATATTTGTCTTATATTTTTTTATGTATCAGTTACAAATATTTATCTCATATTTTTTTATGTATCGATAACAAATATATGTCTCATCTTTTTATCAGATTTTTTTCATCATTATTATTATTATTATTATTATTATTATTATTTTCTATTTTCATTAATTAAAATCATCATTATTTTAAAATATCTTTTAATAAATTAATATTTCACTTATTATGAGAAGAAGAAGATTAAGGAAGTTGGTTTACGATTGTTTCATAAGATTCTTTTATGTTAAAAATAATAAATTTTAATAATTATTATAATTTTAATGAAAAATTTAATAAATAAAAGCTTGCATTAATAAAAGTTGAAAAAATTATTTAAAATTTAATTCATATATACTATTTTTTATACACTGTCTGTTAATCATTATCACAATCGTTAAATGTCTGTTAATCATTATCACAATCGTTAAATTATTTAAAATATCTGTTAATTACAATTACAATCACAATCGTTAAATTATTTAAAAATAGTAGTAGTTGATTGACAAAGCACCGAAATAACACTATTACTTCATTATATTTTGAATGTTATTACCTTAATGCTCCAATCAACTCCTTCTTGACTAACTAAACCCAATACCTTCGACATGTCTATGAAAAAAATGAACCAAACTCTATTATTTTTTCACTCATCAATGTATAGTTGGGTTGCATGCACTTTTGCATGCTATTTAAATGACAACACCTAAACATATAATAATTTGCTGTTCAAGGAATTTGTCAAAAAGATTAAATTAAAAAGATGATATTCAAGATAAAGATTTCATATTTAATAGACTAATTAATGTTTTATTTATTATAAAAGACTAATTAAGGCTTGCAAGTCAAGAAAAAATATAACATCTACTATTATTATTATTTTTAATAATAATAATAATAATAATAATAATAATAATAATTATTATTATTATTATTATTATTATACTTTGTAAAACATAGTTGAGCTATAAATCCATCATTTATTTATTAATATTATTTTTCAAAAAATAAATATATTTACAAAATCAAAATTTTAAAAATTAAATATATTTTTAATCTCTATCAAACTATCAACTTTTAAATTTTGTCCGTACAAAAAAAAGTCTTCGACTTTTATTTTCTAAAATATTTGTCGTCAGTATTTTTTGTCTACCTATATGACTAACGACAAACACGTGACAATCTTGTTACTTCAAAAACAAAAATGAGTAAATGTCCTTTGGAAGTTTTTTTATGTTAAAAATTCTAAATTTCAATAATTAATATAATTATAATGAAAACTAAATAAATAAAAACATGTATTAATAAGAGTTAAAGAAATTATCTATAATTTAATTTATGTACATATATGTAGTCAAATTAAAAAAAAATTAATCAAAAAGATTTTAATACCGATTTTTTATTATACCGTAGATATTTTATTTCTTTACTGATATGCTGAAATAAACGTTTACTATAAAAAAGCAATATTATTCAATAGCGAAATAATTGACTACCAAAGAAGCTTCCACGTTAAAGAGGTAAAACTTATGACCAGTATTTGTTGCAATAGTACTACTTTAGAAAGAAGTAAATCACAAAATTTATTGCATACATACAAACTTGTTGGCCATGGATTATAAATAGACAATTTAGAGTATAGGATAATGCATAAAACTTGATTTTTAAAATTGTGTAGAGTTGAGTAAAAAAAATGACAATGAATAATGTGTTGGCTATTGTTCTTGTATTGATGATCACAAGCGTGAAGGCAACAATAACAACGGTGCGTGTTGAAAATGATTTGCCAGTTGACACCATTCTCACTCTCCATTGTAAATCATCAACCAAAGATCTTGGTGCAAAAGTACTTCACAGTGGACATTACATAGAATGGTCTTTTCAACCCAATAGAAATACTAAATATTGGTGTTCCATTACATGGAACAATATTCCACAAAACAACATTGTAATTTATGATGCTGCAAAGGATGTAGCAGTATGCACAGATAAATGTTGGCGTGGTATTAGTCCAGAAGGAGCCTATTTTTATAATCAGTTTAAAAGCACCTGGCAAAAACGTTACCGTTGGAATTAATCTATTTTAACTTTAATTTTACTAATGTTGTATGAGTCTACCATTCAAATGATTCAAATGATGTAATATGATGAAATAATTTGAAAGATAATGAAATCCATTTTCCTCCTTCTACTACTTATCTTCACTTTTCTTTTCTTTCAATTTGAGAGATATGAAGTGAAAAGTTATTTATTTATTTTGCCCCATCATAAAATATTCAACTTTCCCTCATTCCACTTAGAGGTATTTATGGTGCAAAAGTAAGTTCTGAACTAGTTTGAAATTGATTTATAAATATAAAACATTTTAATATTTTGAACAACTTTTTACTAAAATTGGTTTTGAATTAATTCTTCGAATTTTATTATGAATTTTTTCTAAAAAAATAGATGTAAATATTTTTTGATAAAACTTATTTTCGACATAAATAGTTTAAATTATTTTTTTTAAAGTCAAAATTCTTTCGACAAAAAAATTTCAGTTAAAAATTTTTTTGAGAAAAAGGTTTGATTAGTTTTCAAATAAAAATCAATAATTTTATAGGAAAAAAATATTTTCGATTTTTTCTCAATTTTTTTTTGAAAAAATTAAGTTTTGAGAAAAACAAATTTCAAAACTTTTCTAAAAAAAAAAATCTTAATTGAGTTTTAAAAAGTTATTGAATTAAGTTTGATCAAGTGGTTTGTTTTAAATATGTAGTTCAATTTATGAATCATTTAATTGGTTTATTTTTCTTCGTGTATCTATCAATATAGTTCAATTAACCATATATTTTGCACACCCTTTATTCTACTAAGTTTTATTCCATTTAATTTATTTTGTTCCACTTTGTTTGTTTTAAAATATTTAAACAATAACTAGGTAATTTGGTGGTGGGCAAAAATCAATTAATACTACTAGACCGTTCTAGACATGTGTTATCTCTGTAGCCATGTGACAACCTAACCTACGCTACAGCTATTGTTCAAATTTATCCAAACTTTAACAAGAAATTTATGTTTTGATCGAGTATAAATGCAAGTTTTCTTCAAAATTATAAGTTGGGGGTGGATGTACTGATATATGCGTGTATTATCAAACAAAATACAATTTTGGTGGTTGAGAATACTACACGATTTTCCACGATATTTTCAAATAGTAGCATGTAAGACTTAAAATAATTCACATAATAAAAATACTAAACAGAGAATCAATAACTGAAATTGTTCACACGTAGATGAAAGAAATGACAAAAACTATTAAACCTTAATACTAAACAAGGTCTATGGTAAAGCAAAATGCAAATAATGGAGCAAGTTTCTCCTTCTAATCATGTACACATGAATTACTACTAATAGTCTAAATGATTTACATGTGATTTCACTCTATTGAGAGAGCAAATATATATATTTTACTCCACCAAATAGAAATAAGGAATAACAATACACAACATACGAGTGTGCCAGTAGTTGCGGCCCAAAATTGACGAGGTTGGCCATCGAAGAGATCAATGTGAATATTCATACCAAACAATCCAACAACCACAATACCCGCATTGGCTATCATGTTTATTGTGTTCAATGTTATTGATACTTGTAGAAGTTGATTTCTCTTATCATCCAACATTATGTTGATGTAGTCACCTGTATCATCTGTATCATCTACATACTCACTCAACTTAAACAAGCCACAAAACACGAATTAGTTAATACGAAACATAAGAAATTTGAAAATGAAAAGATTTTTTTACCGTCAATCAATAGAAATTGTTAGATAAAAAATATTTAATTTAAATTATATTTATCTTAAAAATTATACCAATAATGATTTGTGAATGAATGACACAAAAAGTCTTAAAATGGTAGTGTGTCAACATTAATGTTAATTTTTTTAATGCTCATATCTCTCTCTCTATTATTAAGCTTATCTCTTTAACTAAAATTTTAAAGATAAAATTGATATAGCACATATTCAAATGGATAAATGTTACTTAAACTGGTCAATTTGTGCAAGATTCCATTTATATGTGCAAAATATGCTTTCTAAAAGCATCTCCAATTCCTCAACATCAGGCTTAATACCATAAGACTTGTCTTTAACCGATCTTGAATAATCACTACAAAGGAACAAATTAAGAGCAAGAGTCATATAATTTGTGTTAAATTCAACATTGATCAAAAAGTTATAAAAAATGTTGGTTAAACTTTTGTAAACACGTTTAATTAATTAAAAAAAAATGGATCGAATTTTTGTAAACATGTTTAAAAAAATTTGCAAAAATTCAGAACTCTATATTCCTGTTTGAGCACCATATGTTTTGTAATAGAATTTTGTATTGTTCAATAGAAATCTAATATTTTCAATGTCTGAAAGTATATTTACAGACAAATTCTAAAAATAATCCTTTCATATCATATTAAATTCTACGTTTTGTCAAGTATATATTTCTTATGAATTATATTTTTTTGAATAAAAATTAATAAGATGGAAGATTTTGTAGTAATGAGGAGTGTATAAAAGTGTCGTAGAAAAAATTCCATTTGGATGGATGATTACGGTTAACGGAGATATTTTCTTGGATCTCAACATAACACATATTTTCTTATAGAGAAATCTACTCTGCACCCCCTACTTTAACTTTTTACTCCCCTATTTTTATAGAAATTTAATTTTATCCTTTTAATTAAACAAAATTTTAAAATATTCAAAATTTTAAAAAAATTCGAAATATTTAAAACTTTCGAAATAGAAAACTCTAAATTTTTTGAATTTTTTCGGAAGTTTCAAATTTTTGGATATTTCCAAATCTGGAAAATTTTCGAAAGTTTCCAAATCTAAAAATTTCGAAAGTTTCCAAATTTGAAAAATTTCGAAAGTTTTCAAATATAGAAAATTTCAAAATTTTCTTATTTCGAAAGTTTTGAATTGTTCGAAAGTTTCGAAAATCCAGTAATTTTCTATTTCGGAAGTTTTGAAAGTTTCAAAAATTCTGAAATTTTCTATTTTGGAAGTTTCGACTATTTCAGAAGTTTCAAAAGTTTCGAAATTTTTGATCAATTCTAGAAAAATTAATTTTGAAAATTTCATATTTATCAAAAGATTTGAAAATGTCAAAATATTCTAGAAAATTACGTTTCAAAACTTTCGTGTTTATCAAAAGTTTAAAAAACGTACAAAAAAAATCACTTTTTTATATTTCGAAAGTTTGAAAATTTTGGAATGATAATGTAAATTTTGGAAGTTTCGAAAAATGGGTAAATAATGAAGTGGTTAATTTTTTTAAAGGTCATAATAATATTTTCATTTGAAATGGGGGTAGGAAGTTAAAGTGGGGTGCATAGTACATTTCTCTTTCTTATATGTGTGACATTAAGATAGTTAAGATTAAAAAGTCAATTAATAGAAAAATATTTCTATTACTATAATAAACTATTATTGATTAAAAGTTAATAAAAATTTATATTGATATATTAAAACTATATTTAAAACATAAATTCGTCAATTTTCAATTGTTAAAAATAGTTTGAATTTTTGTCAACATGAAAATTAAGTATGAAATTCTACAATCAATAGATATGGCAAGTCATCAATGATATAAGTGGATCTCAATGACCTTTTGTACTCTGTGTGTCTCATAATCAAAATGTATTATTATTATTATTATTATTATTATTATTATTATTATTATTATTATTATTATTAATTTCTTTTTTCTATTTCCATTAATTGAAATTAATATTTCATTTATTATGAGAAGAGGAAGATTAAGGAAGTTGATTGAGTGTGCAACACGATTGATCTGGAAATTTTGTTATTGTTAAAATTCTAAATTTCAATCATTAATATAATTATAATGAAAACTAAATAAATAAATACATGTATTAATAAGAGTTAAAGAAATTATTTAGAATTTAATTTATATATATACATATATATATATATATATGTAATCAAATTAAAAGAAATATTAATAAAAAAAATTAATATCGATTTTTTATTATACCATAGATATTTTACTTGATATGCTACAATAAACTTTTACTATAAAAAAACAATATTATTCAACAACGATATAATTAACTACAAAAGAAGCTTCAACGGTCAATTAAAGAGGTAAAACGTTTGACCAAAGTATTATTTTAGAAAGAAGTAAATCACAAAAATTATTGCATACCATACAAAATTGTTGACCATGGCTTATAAATACACAATTTAGAGTATACGGTAATGCATAAAGCTTGATTTTTAAAATTGTGTAGAGTTGAGTAAAAAAAATGATGATGAATAATGTGTTGGCTATTGTTGTTGTATTGATGATCACAAGCGTGAAGGCAACAATAACAACGGTGCGTGTTGAAAATGATTTGCCAGTTGACACCATTCTCACTCTCCATTGTAAATCATCAACTAAAGATCTTGGTGCAAAAGTACTTCACAGTGGACAATACATAGAATGGTCTTTCCAACCCAATACAAATACCAAATATTGGTGTTCCGTTACATGGAACAATATTCCACAAAAGAACATTGTAATTTATGATGCTGCAAAGGACGTAGCAGTATGCACAGATAAATGTTGGCGTGGTATTAGTTCAGATGGAGCCTATTTTTATAATCAGTTTAAAAGCACCTGGGAAAGACGTTACCCTTGGAATTGATCTATTTTAATTTTAATTTTACTAATGTTGTATGAGTCTACATTTCAAATTATGTAATATGAAGAATAATGAAATCCATTTTCCTCCTACTATTTATCTTTGCTTTTCTTTTCTTTCTATTTGAGAGATACGAAGTGAGTTTATTTATTTATTTTGTCCCATCATAAAAATATTCAAATTCCCCTCATTCCACTTAGAGGTATTCATGGTGTAAAAACAAGTTCGTTAACTGGTTTGAAATTGATATATAAATATAAAATATTTTAATATTTTGAATAACTTTTTAGTAAATTTAATTTTGAATTAGTTATTCAGAAAAAAAAATTTGAAAAAAAATTGATTTTTTTTCTAAAAAATAGATGTAAATGTTTTCTAATAAAACTTTTTTTCGAGATAAATAGTTACAAATATTTTTTTTCTTTTAAAAGTCAAAATTCTTTTGACAAAAGAATTTCAAGAAAAATAAAAGAAAAATATTTCTGATAAAAAAAGTTTGATTAATTTTCAAATAAAAAATCAATAACTTTATAGGAAAAAAATATATTCGATTTTTTTCTCAAATTTACCAAAAATAATAATAATTTTTTTTTTGAAAAAAATAATTTTCGAGAAAAACAAATTTCAACACTTTTCTAAGAAAAATAAAATGTTAATTGAGTTTTATAAAGTTTTTGAATTAAGTTTGATTAAGTGATTTGTTTTAAATATGTAGTTTAATTCATGAATCATTTAAATGGTTTGTTTTTCTTCGTGTATCTATCAATATAATCGAATTAATCATATATTTTGCACACCCTTGATTCTACTGTTTTATTTCATTTAATTTATTTTTTTCCACTCCGTTTGTTTTAAAATATTTAAACAACAACTAGGTAATTTGATAGTGGGTGAAAATCAATTAATACTACTAGACCGTTCTAGACATGTGTTATCTTTGTAGCCATGTGACAACCTAACCTACGCTACAGCTATTGTTCAAATTTATCCAAACTTTAACAAGAAATTTATGTTTTGATCGAGTATAAATGCGAGTTTTCTTCAAAATTATAAGTTGGGGGTTGAAACGAGGTATTGGTATCTGCGTGTATTATCAAACAAAATACATTTTTTGTGGTTGAGAATACTTTACAATTTTCCACAATATTTTCGAATAGTAGCATGTAAGACTTACAATAATTCACATAGTAAAAATACTAATCAGATAATGAATAACTGTAATAGTTCACATGTAGATGAAAGAAATGATAAAAACTATTAAACCTTAATACTAAACAAGGTCTATGGTAAAACAAAAAGCAAATAATGGAGCAAATTTCTCCTTCTAATTATGTACACATGAATTACTACTAATAGTCTAAATGATTTACATGTGATTCCCCTATATTGAGAGAACAAATATCTTTTTTTAACCCACCAAACAGTAAAAAGGAATAGCAATACACAACCTATGAGTGTGCCAGCCGTTGCGGCCCAAAATTGGCGATGTTGGCCATCGAAGAGATCAATGTGAATATTCATACTAAACAATCCAACAACCACAATACCCGCATTGGTTATCATGTTTATTGTGTTCAATGTTATTGATACTTGTAGAAGTTGATTTCTCTTATCATCCAATATTATGTAGATGTAGTCCTCTTTATCATCTACATACTCACTCAACTTAAACAAGCCACAAAACACGAATGAGTTAATATGACAAAAAAAGTCTTAAAATTGTAGTGTGCCAACATTAATTTTAATTTTTTTAATGCTAATATATCTCTATTATTATGCTTATCTCTTTAACTAAAATTTTAAAGATAAAATTGATATAGCACATATTCAAATGGATAAATGTTGGCACTACAAAGGAACAAGTTAAGAGCAAGAGTCATATAATTGTTGCTATTCATAACGTTTGTTGATCAGGTTTAATTAATGTAGTCCCTTGTTTTAAAAATAGAGCTGTTAATATCAAAGATAGTTTTATATATAAATGAACAATATTTTGAATGCGCACAATTGTTGCCTTAATGCTCCAATCAACTCATTCTTAGATCTCTGGGGTTGCAACAATGGTCAATACTAACACTAATTAAAACCAAGATCATCAACACGTCTAGGAGAAAATGAATCAATCTCTCTTATTTTTTCACTTACCACTTCATAGTTGGGTTGCATGCAATCTAACTTGCTATTCGAAGGGCACCACCTAAAATCACGATAAATTGTTGTTTAAAGATTTTGTCAAAAATCTAGACAAAAAACAAAAATGTCAAAAAGATTAAATTTAAAATTTGGTATTCAAGATAAAGATTTCATATCTAATAGACTAACATTTTTTTTTACCCAAAACTAATTAAGTCTTGCAAGTGAAGACAGATTATAAGACCTTAATTATTATTATTATTCAAATAAGTTTAAATATGCATACAAAATGATAATTAATTGCAAAAAGTTTATTTTACTCAATTAATTGCAAAAGTTAAAAATCCTTATAGCCATATATTAGAAAGGTCTTTGTGGTTGTGGTTTTATCCAATGTATTAGAAATAGCATTACTAACACTAATGTCCATAGAGACATGATAGGATCATAAGGAGTATGATAAAGACGGATTTAATATGTACATGATAATAAGTTATTAAATCATGTGTTTGATGTGCACATGATAACAAATCTGATAAGATTAATTTATAATATCTAGTAGATAAGGACAGTCATGTTTCATCAAATCATACAAAATAAACCAACAAAAGTAAAATGTATCGAAGTTAGATAAGGACAGTCAAGTATAATAATAGAACTAGTAGATCAACGATTTAATAAATGCAACACGATCAACATCATCACAACTCCAAAATATGTGCAAGCGATGTGACACAAATAATATTTTGTCTACTATAGTAAAATGTTTTTGCTCTGTTAGCTGCATTTTTTTCACTCATTCATAATATTTCTTTAATCATCAAACACATCTTTACCAACACCTAGATTATTTATAGCTTTACCTAATCGTTTTGAACTTTTTTCAAGACAATTCTCAAAAGTTTTTCGTAACTCAGAAATACCATTAGCAATAATATGTGCTCCTACATTATTATTATTATTATTATTTATTATTATTATTATTATTATTATTATTATTATTATTATTATTATTATTATTATTATTATTATTAT
>NC_021165.2:6532947-6571182 GCF_000331145.2 Cicer arietinum | reverse complement strand
TCTCTATTATTAAGCTTATCTCTTTAACTAAAATTTTAAAGATAAAATTGATATAGCACATATTCAAATGGATAAATGTTGGCACTACAAAGGAACAAGTTAAGAGCAAGAGTCATATAATTGTTGCTATTCATAACGTTTGTTGATCAGGTTTAATTAATGTAGTCCCTTGTTTTAAAAATAGAGCTGTTAATATCAAAGATAGTTTTATATATAAATGAACAATATTTTGAATGCGCACAATTGTTGCCTTAATGCTCCAATCAACTCATTCTTAGATCTCTGGGGTTGCAACAATGGTCAATACTAACACTAATTAAAACCAAGATCATCAACACGTCTAGGAGAAAATGAATCAATCTCTCTTATTTTTTCACTTACCACTTCATAGTTGGGTTGCATGCAATCTAACTTGCTATTCGAAGGGCACCACCTAAAATCACGATAAATTGTTGTTTAAAGATTTTGTCAAAAATCTAGACAAAAAACAAAAATGTCAAAAAGATTAAATTTAAAATTTGGTATTCAAGATAAAGATTTCATATCTAATAGACTAACATTTTTTTTTACCCAAAACTAATTAAGTCTTGCAAGTGAAGACAGATTATAAGACCTTAATTATTATTATTATTCAAATAAGTTTAAATATGCATACAAAATGATAATTAATTGCAAAAAGTTTATTTTACTCAATTAATTGCAAAAGTTAAAAATCCTTATAGCCATATATTAGAAAGGTCTTTGTGGTTGTGGTTTTATCCAATGTATTAGAAATAGCATTACTAACACTAATGTCCATAGAGACATGATAGGATCATAAGGAGTATGATAAAGACGGATATAATATGTACATGATAATAAGTTATTAAATCATGTGCTTGATGTGCATATGATAACAAATCTGATAAGATTAATTTATAATATCTAGTAGATTAGGACAGTCATGTTTCATCAAATCATACAAAATAAACCAACAAAAGTAAAATGTATCGAAGTTAGATAAGGACAGTCAAGTATAATAATAGAACTAGTAGATCAACGATTTAATAAATGCAACACGATCAACATCATCACAACTCCAAAATATGTGCAAGCGATGTGACACAAATAATATTTTGTCTACTATAGTAAAATGTTTTTGCTCTGTTAGCTGCATTTTTTTCACTCATTCATAATATTTCTTTAATCATCAAACACATCTTTACCAACACCTAGATTATTTATAGCTTTACCTAATCGTTTTGAACTTTTTTCAAGACAATTCTCAAAAGTTTTTCGTAACTCAGAAATACCATTAGCAATAATATGTGCTCCTATTATTATTATTATTATTATTATTATTATTATTATTATTATTATTATTATTATTATTATTATTATTATTATTATTCATTATAATTATATTAATATTTTCTATTTCCATTAATTGAAATTAATATTTCATTTATTATGAGAAGAGGAAGATTAAGGAAGTTGGTTGAGTGTGCAACACGACTGATCTGGAATTTTTTTTTGTTAAAATTCAAAATTTCAATCATTAATATAATTATAATGAAAACTAAATAAATAAATACACGTATTAATAAGAGTTGCATACAAAATGATAATTAATTGCAAAAAGTTTATTTTACTCAATTAATTGCAAAAGTTAAAAATCCTTATAGCCATATATTAGAAAGGTCTTTGTGGTTGTGGTTTTATCCAATGTATTAGAAATAGCATTACTAACACTAATGTCCATAGAGACATGATAGGATCATAAGGAGTATGATAAAGACGGATATAATATGTACATGATAATAAGTTATTAAATCATGTGCTTGATGTGCATATGATAACAAATCTGATAAGATTAATTTATAATATCTAGTAGATTAGGACAGTCATGTTTCATCAAATCATACAAAATAAACCAACAAAAGTAAAATGTATCGAAGTTAGATAAGGACAGTCAAGTATAATAATAGAACTAGTAGATCAACGATTTAATAAATGCAACACGATCAACATCATCACAACTCCAAAATATGTGCAAGCGATGTGACACAAATAATATTTTGTCTACTATAGTAAAATGTTTTTGCTCTGTTAGCTGCATTTTTTTCACTCATTCATAATATTTCTTTAATCATCAAACACATCTTTACCAACACCTAGATTATTTATAGCTTTACCTAATCGTTTTGAACTTTTTTCAAGACAATTCTCAAAAGTTTTTCGTAACTCAGAAATACCATTAGCAATAATATGTGCTCCTACTATTATTATTATTATTATTATTATTATTATTATTATTATTATTATTATTATTATTATTATTATTATTATTATTATTATTATTTTATTATACCATAGATATTTTACTTGATATGCTACAATAAACTTTTACTATAAAAAAACAATATTATTCAACAACGATATAATTAACTACAAAAGAAGCTTCAACGGTCAATTAAAGAGGTAAAACGTTTGACCAAAGTATTATTTTAGAAAGAAGTAAATCACAAAAATTATTGCATACCATACAAAATTGTTGACCATGGCTTATAAATACACAATTTAGAGTATACGGTAATGCATAAAGCTTGATTTTTAAAATTGTGTAGAGTTGAGTAAAAAAAATGATGATGAATAATGTGTTGGCTATTGTTGTTGTATTGATGATCACAAGCGTGAAGGCAACAATAACAACGGTGCGTGTTGAAAATGATTTGCCAGTTGACACCATTCTCACTCTCCATTGTAAATCATCAACTAAAGATCTTGGTGCAAAAGTACTTCACAGTGGACAATACATAGAATGGTCTTTCCAACCCAATACAAATACCAAATATTGGTGTTCCGTTACATGGAACAATATTCCACAAAAGAACATTGTAATTTATGATGCTGCAAAGGACGTAGCAGTATGCACAGATAAATGTTGGCGTGGTATTAGTTCAGATGGAGCCTATTTTTATAATCAGTTTAAAAGCACCTGGGAAAGACGTTACCCTTGGAATTGATCTATTTTAATTTTAATTTTACTAATGTTGTATGAGTCTACATTTCAAATTATGTAATATGAAGAATAATGAAATCCATTTTCCTCCTACTATTTATCTTTGCTTTTCTTTTCTTTCTATTTGAGAGATACGAAGTGAGTTTATTTATTTATTTTGTCCCATCATAAAAATATTCAAATTCCCCTCATTCCACTTAGAGGTATTCATGGTGTAAAAACAAGTTCGTTAACTGGTTTGAAATTGATATATAAATATAAAATATTTTAATATTTTGAATAACTTTTTAGTAAATTTAATTTTGAATTAGTTATTCAGAAAAAAAAAATTTGAAAAAAAATTGATTTTTTTTCTAAAAAATAGATGTAAATGTTTTCTAATAAAACTTTTTTTCGAGATAAATAGTTACAAATATTTTTTTTTCTTTTAAAAGTCAAAATTCTTTTGACAAAAGAATTTCAAGAAAAATAAAAGTAAAATATTTCTGATAAAAAAAGTTTGATTAATTTTCAAATAAAAAATCAATAACTTTATAGGAAAAAAATATATTCGATTTTTTTCTCAAATTTACCAAAAAAAATAATAAATTTTTTTTTTGAAAAAAATAATTTTCGAGAAAAACAAATTTCAACACTTTTCTAAGAAAAATAAAATCTTAATTGAGTTTTATAAAGTTTTTGAATTAAGTTTGATTAAGTGATTTGTTTTAAATATGTAGTTTAATTCATGAATCATTTAAATGGTTTGTTTTTCTTCGTGTATCTATCAATATAATCGAATTAATCATATATTTTGCACACCCTTGATTCTACTGTTTTATTTCATTTAATTTATTTTTTTCCACTCCGTTTGTTTTAAAATATTTAAACAACAACTAGGTAATTTGATAGTGGGTGAAAATCAATTAATACTACTAGACCGTTCTAGACATGTGTTATCTCTGTAGCCATGTGACAACCTAACCTACGCTACAACTATTCTTCAAATTTATCCAAACTTTAACAAGAAATTTATGTTTTGATCGAGTATAAATGCGAGTTTTCTTCAAAATTATAAGTGTGGGGTTGAAACGAGGTATTGGTATCTGCGTGTATTATCAAACAAAATACATTTTTTGTGGTTGAGAATACTTTACAATTTTCCACAATATTTTCGAATAGTAGCATGTAAGACTTACAATAATTCATATAGTAAAAATACTAATCAGATAATGAATAACTGTAATAGTTCACATGTAGATGAAAGAAATGATAAAAACTATTAAACCTTAATACTAAACAAGGTCTATGGTAAAACAAAAAGCAAATAATGGAGCAAATTTCTCCTTCTAATTATGTACACATGAATTACTACTAATAGTCTAAATGATTTACATGTGATTCCCCTATATTGAGAGAACAAATATCTTGATCGGGGCGGGTCGGTTTGGGTTAAATGAAAAAAATACGGATTTAAATTTTAACCCAACCCAAAGATAATTAATTGGGTTGTATATAGATTTTGTCAAAACCGGCCCAACCCACGTACACCCCTATAGAAGATTAAGGAAGTTGATTGAGTGTGCAACACGATTGATCTGGAAGATTCTTTATGTTAAAATTCTAAATTTCAATCATTAATATAATTATAATGAAAACTAAATAAATAAATACATGTATTAATAAGAGATAAAGAAAATATTTAGAATTTAATTTATATATATATATATATATAATCAAATTATAAAAAAAAATATAAGTCAAAAAAAATTTAATATCGATTTTTTATTATACAATAGATATTTTATTTCCTTACTGGTATGCTACAACAAACTTTTACTATAAAAGAGCAATATTATTCAACAACGAAATAATTAACTACCAATGAAGCTTCCACGGTCAATTAAAGAGGTAATTTTTTTGACCAAAGTACTATTTCAGAATGACGTAAATCACAAAATTTATTGCATACCACACAAACTTGTTGGCCATGACTTATAAATAGACAATTTAGAGTATACGGTAATGCATATGATTTTTAAAAGTTTTTGAATTAAGGTCGATTAAGTGATTTGTTTTAATTGGTTTTTTTTTTTAGTGTATCTATCGATATAGTCCAATTAATCATATATTTTGTACACCATTAATTCTCCTATGTTTTATTCCATTTAATTTATTTTGTTCCACTCTGTTTGTTTTAAAATATTCAAACAACAATTAAGTAATTCGATGGTGGGCGAAAATCAATTTATAATACTAGACCGTTCCAGAGATGTGTTATCTCTCTAGGCATGTCACAATCTAACCTACACTACGACTATTGTTCAAATTTATTCAAACTTTAACAAAAAATTTATGTTTTGATCAAGTGTAAATGATAGTTTTATAAGTTAAGGTTGATATGAGGTATTGATATCTACGTGTTTTATCAAACAAAATACAGTTTTGCTAGTTGAAAATACTATACGATTTTCCACAATAATTTCAAAAAGTAGCATGTAAGATTTAAAATAATTCACATAGTAAAAATACTAAATAGAGAACGAATAAATGTAATAGTTCACACGTAACCTACACACTACACTTCAACTATTGTTCAAATATAACAAAACAAAAAAATAATAAATTTTATTTTGAAAAAACTAGGCATGTGACAACCTAACTTACACTACTCACTATTGTTCAAATTTCTCCAAACTTTAACAAGAAATTTATGTTTTGATCAAGTATTAATGAGAGTTTTCTTTTAAATTATAAGTTGGCATTGATATGAGGTATTGATATTTGCATGTATTATCAAACAAAATACAATTTTGGTGGTTGAGATACTATACGATTTTCCACAATATTTTCAAAAAGTAGCATGTAAGATTTAAAATAATTCACATAGTGAAAATACTAAACAGAGAATGAATAATTGTAATAGTTCACACGTAGATGAAAGAAATGACAAAAACAATTAAACCTTAATACTAAATAAGGTCTATGGTAAAGCAAATCATGGAGTAAGTTTCTCCTTCTAATGATGTACACATGAATTACTACTAATAGTCTAAATGATTTACATGTGATTCTCCTCTATTGAGAGAGCAAATATCTTTTTTTACCCCACCAAACAGAAACAAGGAATAACAATGCACAACATACGAGTGTGCCAGCAGTTGTGGCCCAAAATTGACGAGGTTGGCCATCGAAGAGATCAATGTGAATATTCATACCAAACAATCCAACAACCACAATACCCGCATTGACTATCATGTTTATTGTGTTCAATGTTATTCATACTTGTAGAAGTTGATTTCTCTTATCATCCAACATTATGTTAATGTAGTCCTCTGTATCATCTACATACTCACTCAACTTAAACAAGCCACACAAAACAAATTAGTTAACATGAAATATAAGAAATTTGACAATGAAATTTTTTTTTTACCGTCAATCAATAATAATTGTTGGATAAAAAAATATTTAACTTTAATTATATTTGTCTTAAAAATTACACAAATAATGATTTGTGAATGAATGACAACAAAAATCTTAAAATTGTAGTGTGCCAACATTAATCTTAATTTTTTTAATGCTAATATCTCTCTTTAACTAAAATTTTAAAGATAAAATTGATATAACACATATTCAAATGGATAAATGTTACTTACACTGGTCAATTTTTGCAAGATTCCATTAATCTGTGCAAAATATGCTTCTAAAAGCATCTCCAATTCCTCAACATCCGGCTTAATACCATAGGACTTGTCTCTAACCGATCTTGAATCATCACTAGAAAGTAACAAATTAAGAGCAAGAATCATATAATTGTTGTTATTCATAATGTTTGTTGATCAGGTTTAATTAATGTAGTCCCTTGTTTTAAAAATAAGATGTTATTTAATAGACTAATATTAATATATAGTTTGCACCTTTCATCTATATCTTCAACTTCTGAGTTGTATTCTTCTGTTACTGATGCTAAGTCCGATACGCTAGCCTTAAGCTTTTGAGTCAAGTACATTTCAGCCATGTCATTATCATCATCCAATAAATGTTCTATTTGATCTACTATCTATATAAATCCAAGAACACATGTCAACAGAACCCTTTAAGGGTAAAAGGGGAACCAATCACATATGCTTAAATGCGAGTATTATTTTACCTTCTGCACACGACCAGAAAGTGTAACCAAACGATTCTTGATGTGCCTTACACATCAAGATTGAGACTGCTAATTTTAGAAGTTAATTCATCCAAAGCAGGGTAAGTCTCTTCTTCCAATCTCTGAGTCTGATATAAACACAACACAAATCATATATAGAACTCATAATAAACATACAATAAATTAATATCAAAGATAATTTTATATATAAATGAACAAAATAAATAATGAAATTATTACACTACATACCTCAAATTCAAGAACAGAACAAGCAGATTCAATACAAGCTTCAAGTGCTCTGAACTCAAAAGGTAACTTCTTAGGAGCAGTTGTTACAGCTATGTTGCTAATCGGTGTACCATGGTCGAAAATTTCCGGTGGTGGATTTGAATCTATACCACTCTGCAACAAAGGTGAACCATCTTGTAGTAGAGGTTTCTCTTCACAATCACCGTCCATCTCATTGCTGGTCTGCACAACCAAGTTTAACCTTTGTAAACCCTTAGAAAGTGAAATTGACAATAAAAGTAGAAATGTATAAACATATATATATATATATATATAATTGAATGGAAGTACCCGTGACGGTGTTCGATTGTTGTTAGGAGGAACACGTTGCTGAAGATCTTGAAGGAAGCGAATAAAAAAAGGATCGGTGGAATTAATCATGAAGACTTGGTTGGCAGTGATGATAGCTTTAACACATTCTACATTAACAACGATGGCTTTGTCACGTCCTAGAATAGAAGAAGGGTGGAAGAGGGCTGGATCTAGAACTCTAAGGTCACGCGCGGGTAAACCTGTTCTACGCATGATATAATGTTTATCAACATCCTCGACGTGTGATTCCCCTGTTTCTGATACAACCATCCAACTCTTCTTCACTGCAGTTCCACCACCTTTTCTTCGACGACCTCCTCTCGCTGTCGCTGTTTTCCCCATCTCTTCCTCAACCATATTTCTCATCTCATTTTACCCATCCTACCTTTTCTTCATCACCATCTTAACGGGCTTGGCCTAATTATAATCATAAAAATGAATAGTGACAATGAAGAAGCAGAAAAAAGTAGCCACGTGCACAGTGACCATAAATAGAAAAGAAGAAAAAGGTTTTAGAATACATGTTTTGATGATAAAATAATAAACTATTTTATTAATGAAATATTATTTTAAATAATTAATTTAATGTTAAAATTATTTTAAAATAAATGTTGATAAATTTCGTTATTAGTTTTCGTTATATGAGTGCTTTAATGATGTGCTACTTTTATACATATTGAACTAACTAAGTAATTTAAATAACAAATATTATATTTTATATATATTTTTTAAAATAATACTTTAGTGTGATATTTTAAAGAATAAGTTTTTTTTTTTGTGATTTTATGCGTATATGCGCGTATACAATTAATGTGATATTTTGCAATACATTTGTCCACGTAGTTAGTTATATTTTACTTATTTATAACTATTTTCTATTTTTACTTATTTATTTTATAAATAACTATTTTGGAATGATAGTGATATTTTGTTTGAATTTCTTTATTTTTATATACATTGTGATTTTACATATATTTATTATGATTTCATAATTAATATAAAGTGTTGATGTTATATTTATTTATTTTATAATTTTGACTATTCTCTAATTTTGGTAATATTTTTATTTGAGTATTTGGAAAAATAAGTATTATTATAGTGATTATTTGGAATATGATAATTTTGGTTATTAATGTATTTTAAAAATTAATTACTTTTTTGTACAAAATATTAGTTTTAAAATATTAGTAATGCTTTGAAAATTAATTGATATTTGGAAGAGTAAAATCTAATTAAATAATAAAAAAATTTAATTGAATATAACAAGAATGAACAGCATGAGAAATAGAGAGTAACAAGAACACAAAATAGGGCGCATGTTGAGTGAAAAAGAAGAAAATTGACTATCCCAGAAAAGTTTCTCCATTTTTGTCCAAATTTTAATATGTTGTTTTACTCATTTAGCTATTCAATTAAACACAATTTTTCATATTTTTAACAACCTAAATTTTTCTGTTTACTGAATTAGTTATTTTGCACCCTTCTTCTTTACCGTAAGTCGGATTTGAGTGAAACTAACGGCAAAACAATTGTGTGAAAAGTGTTTATATTATCCACTGGTTGATTTTCTGATTTATGGTAATTTTCCTTGACCGAATTTCAAACTTTAGTTTTTAGAGTATTTTCTTATAATTTATTTTTGAGGTTTACCCATAAACTGTCGAGTTAGATCGATTGAAAGACAAAAGGTCAAAGAACAAAGATTATTTGCTCATGGAATCGTACTCGTGTGTGAAAGCATCGAAATAAGGTAAGAGGTGAGAGAGTGTTTGAATTTATGAGTATAATATATTGTGAGATGAACGGAAAAACCGTATTTCCCAACTATTCATTCGGGGCACGCTACGTACGACAGTAGCCCTTTGAGAGATAAATTGATTAATGTAAAATATGAGAATAGCGAGATTAAAATGCGAAATAGAAATGTTATAAGGTGTTGATTGATTTAATTTTTGATACTTGTGTGATTGCTGATATTTGTCATTATTGTGATGTTGGATTAGGGATGGGAATAGGCTAGGCCGCCCGACAGGGGCCTATGGCCTGGCCTATTTAATAAAAAGACCAGGCTCAGGCTATTTTTAAAGCCTATTTATTTAAATAGGTCAGGCTCAGGCTTATAAAGAAGCCTATTAGGCCTGACAGGCCGGCCTATATATATTTAATTATTTATTAATGTTATTATTTATTATTACATTAATAATATTATTTCCTATTTTAAATTTTATCAATTATACAATCACTCAGTAGTCATTCCGTATTCGATAGCCATTTCATATTTGGTATCGTTCCATATTCGGTAGCCATTCAATTAGTCAATAACTGAATATTCCTTCCATATTTGTTTGAGAGGTAATAATTGGTACATTTGTTTCAAAAAAAAATCTATTCTTTGAAACCAAGAATTATGTTTTAGGGTTTAAAGGATGTTTGCTTCAGATTTTTTAAAAATTATTTTGTTAGAAAAATTATTTTTTGTTTAATATATATAGATATGTACATTGATATTGGTATGTGGAGAACATTTAAATATTTTAATATGAATAAGGCTTTTAAATAGGCTTCCAGGCCAGGCCAGGCTTTTAAAAAGGCCAGGCCAGGCCGAAAAAAAAGCCTATGATAGGCCGTAGGCCAGGCTTAGGCCTAAAAAATTAATCGTAGGCCAGGCTCAGGCCTTGCAAAGCCTGGCCTGGCCTGGCCTATTCCCACCCCTATGTTGGATGTTGAATGAAATTATGTGCATATGTTTGATTAGACGTATTTATGTGATGTGATAATAAAATGTGGATGCATTTTGATAAGTTAATGTGATTATGATGATGTATAACTAATAATAATGATGTTATAAATTTGTGATAAGTCTATGTGGTGATTTATGATTGATGATAGTGGTACAATAAAATTTTGATGAGTTTATCTGATGAGATATGATTAATGATAGTGATGTTGTGAATTTGTGACGAGAATATTGAAGTGATCTCATAATTTATGAAATAATGGTGATTCCAATTTGTGTTTGAGGTGACAGTCTTAATGGAGTATCATAGGCCAACAGAGGGAGAAAATAAATATTGAGAATTTGTGAAGTGGAGATTATTTTGTCATCATATAGGTAGGGCCTCACAAGCCTAGTGATTATGGGGAAGTACAACTGAATGAGTCTGATCGTGACGGTCTGTTGTTGAGCCTTAAGGCCAGATTGTTAGACCTTTGAGGTATTCGGATGAGGAATTCTTAGGTGACTTGGAGGTAGCACTTCAAATATTGGGAGCTACCATGCAACACATGTTTACCTCGACTGTCGCGTATATGTGTCTCGGGTTGAGTTGTAGGGATCTATGAGGACCGTGTCAATTTGAATTGTCCGTCTATCGTGATAGTGGCATAATATCAAGCCTCTTAACCAAGTACTTCAGATTATAATGGTGCCCCATTGTGAAGTAGAGTCTAAGCTCATGCATAGCATTTCATTTTATTGTGATTGTTTTGTTGTGATTAATATGTATCATGTGTGTCATAATTTCTCTTAGATGATTTGATATTATAGTGAAATTTATTGATTTTCCTTGAGTGATTTTGACCTTTTAATGTGATGTTTTCTTGAGGAATGTTTGTTTAATGATACGATTCTATTCTGATTATTTGCGTGTTCTTCTTACTTGTATTATACTATCATCATAATTTCGAAACTCAGCTCCTTCGATGTTTGTGTTTGACTGGTTTGGCCCTGCGTTTGTGAAATCGCAGTTATTACAGGTTAATGGATCTTGAAGTTCAAGTTTAGGAGAAACCCTGCTCTGATATGTGATACCGGGAATTAAGAGATGTAATTTATATTTTGCTTATGTAATTACAAATGACTTTTTATATGAAAACCCTAGTACTAGTACGTTTTTGGAATTAAACTAAGTAATTATACTTACATCAAGCTTACTGAGATTACATTGTTTTATTTGAGGAAAAAAATTAAAAGTGTTTCTTTTGATTTTTGAGCAATGTGATATCTTAAATTAATTATAAAAGTTTTTATTTTCTTGTAAACAAATTTTCTTTATCTGCTGCAAATTTTCCTAAAAAAGTATAGTATAAATTATTATATATGTCATTTTGGGGTTTAGGGTGTCACATTAGTGGTATCAGAGCAGGTCTGTCTAATCAGGCCGAGTGAGTTGAGTGTCGGTTCAGTGTTACTAATATATATATATATATATATATACAACAATATAGATTAAATTTAAAAAGATAATATTCTCTAGTTAAAATAAAAATATTAAGAAAAAGTTTAGAGAAAATAATATGGTCAAGAATTATGGAAGAAGAAAATGGCTATAGAATAAAATTTGGAGGTTAGTTGAGAGGTAGATACTAAGTTATAAAATTGCATGATAAATGATAAAAATTAATATACACTGTATTGTGAAAGGGCATGTAATAGATAAAAGTCTGATCAACTTGTTTGTTAGGTAGTAGTTATTAGTTACCATTATATAATGGCATGATATGGTATTGATGATATAACTATAAATAGATACATCCTTTAAATAATTTAAATTTCATATATAAGTAATTCATCGTGTAAAATATATATATATATATATATATATAAGTAATTCAAATTTCAAATTATGTTTATAATGTGTAAACACTAGGTTCTGTTTTGGTTCTGCAATGATACAAAAATTGAATGAATTAATTTTTTAAATTGATATTAATTAAAAGTTATTTATTGTAAAATCATATATGTTTAAATAAATTTATGTAAAAATATATTGAACAATAAATTTAAGTATAAAAATCAAATTTAGAATAAAAAACTATATAAATTTTAACTTTAAGTTAAATCAATTTTTTTTCTTATAATAATCAAACATGTTAAAATAAACTTTACTCATAGAACAAACTTTGGTAATTAATGAAATTAAAGTAACTTTTTATTTATAAAAAGCTTCTGAACATTAATTTATTGTTATAATAATTAAACATATCAAAATTAATTTTACCTCAATTAAGTAAAATCTGTTAATTAACGGAATGCAAGTGCAACCATAGACCTGAACTTCACACTTTAGTTGACATAGTAATTAAATGAATATTCTAATTTCGGATAACATAAAATAATTCTAATTAACTTCCGTATTTGGGTGTGTAAGAGTAAAATGAAGAGGTGGATGAAGTCATTTAATTGATAAATGGGCCACGGCACATTATTTATTCCATTTGAGTTAACTAACTTCTGTAAACAAAAATCGAAAGTCAGTTACAAAAGAAAACAGACGAGCGAATTTGGCGGGAGGTTTTTTTTTATCTGATCATAACAATAACAAATAAAAATGAAAACAGAAAAGAGAAATTGTCGATAAAGATGGTGTATATATTAGATTAAAATTGAATGAAAAAAGGTACGATGGGTAGAATGAGAAATATGGTTGAGGAAGAGATGGGGAAAACAGCGAGAGGAGTTCGAAGAAAGGGTGGTGGAACTGCAGTGAAGAAGAGTTGGATGGTTGTATCAGAAACAGGGGAATCACACGTCGAGGATGTTGATAAACATTCTATCATGCGTAGAACAGGTTTACCCGCGCGTGACCTTAGAGTTCTAGATCCAGCCCTCTTCCACCCTTCTTCTATTCTAGGACGTGACAAAGCCATCGTTGTTAATGTAGAATGTGTTAAAGCTATCATCACTGCCAACCAAGTCTTCATGATTAATTCCACCGATCCTTTTTTTATTCGCTTCCTTCAAGATCTTCAGCAACGTGTTCCTCCTAACAACAATCGAACACCGTCACGGGTACTTCCATTCAATTATATATATATGTATGTTTATACATTTCTACTTTTATTGTCAATTTCACTTTCTAAGGGTTTACAAAGGCTAAACTTGGTTGTGCAGACCAGCAATGAGATGGACGGTGATTGTGAAGAGAAACCTCTACTAGAAGATGGTTCACCTTTGTTGCAGAGTGGTATAGATTCAAATCCACCACCGGAAATTTTCGACCATGGTACACCGATTAGCAACATAGCTGTAACAACTGCTCCTAAGAAGTTACCTTTTGAGTTCAGAGCACTTGAAGCTTGTATTGAATCTGCTTGTTCTGTTCTTGAATTTGAGGTATGTAATGTAATAATTTCATTATTTATTTTGTTCATTTATATATAAGATTATCTTTGATATTAATTTATTGTATGCTTATTATGAGCTCTATATATGATTTGTGTTGTGTTTATATCAGACTCAGAGATTGGAAGAAGAGACTTACCCTGCTTTGGATGAATTAACCTCTAAAATTAGCAGTCTCAATCTTGATCGTGTAAGGCACATCAAGAATCGTTTGGTTACACTTTCTGGTCGTGTGCAGAAGGTAAAATAATACTCGCATTTAAGCATATGTGATTGGTTCCCCTTTTACCCTTAAAGGGTTCTGTTGACATGTGTTCTTGGATTTATATAGATAGCAGATCAAATAGAACATTTATTGGATGATGATAATGACATGGCTGAAATGTACTTGACTCAAAAGCTTAAGGCTAGCGTATCGGACTTAGCATCAGTAACAGAAGAATACAACTCAGAAGTTGAAGATATAGATGAAAGGTGCAAACTATATATTAACATTAGTCTATTAAATAACACCTCTATTTTTAAAACAAGGGACTACATTAATTAAACCTGATCAACAAACATTATTAATAACAACAATTATATGACTCTTGCTCTTAATTTGTTCCTTTGTAGTGATGATTCAAGATCGGTTAGAGACAAATCCTATGGTATTAAGCCGGATGTTGAGGAATTGGAAATGCTTTTAGAAGCATATTTTGCACAGATTAATGGAATCTTGCAAAAATTGACCAGTGTAAGTAACATTTATCCATTTGAATATGTGCTATATCAATTTTATCTTTAAAATTTTAGTTAAATAGAGATATTGGCATTAAAAAAATTAAGATTAATGTTGGCACACTACAATTTTAAGACCTTTTGTGTCATTTATTCACAAATCATTATTTTTATAATTTTTAAGAAAAATATAATTAAAATTAAATATTTTTTTATCCAACAATTATTATTGATTGACGGTAAAAAAAAAATTTCATTGTCAAATTTCTTATATTTCATGTTAACTAATTCGTCTTTTGTGGCTTGTTTAAGTTGAGTGAGTATGTAGATGATACAGAGGACTACATCAACATAATGTTAGATGATAAGAGAAATCAGCTTCTACGAGTATCAATAACATTGAACACAATAAACATGATAGCCAATGCGGGTATTGTGGTTGTTGGATTGTTTGGTATGAATATTCACATTGATCTCTTCGATGGCCAACCTCGTCAATTTTGGGCCACAACGGTTGGCACACTCGTAGGCTGTGTATTGTTATTCCTTGTTTATGTTTGGTGGGGTAAACAAAGATATTTGCTATTTCAATAGAGAGGAGTCACATGTAAATCATTTAGATTATTAGTAGTAATTCATGTGTACATGATTAGAAGGAGAAACTTGCTCCATTATTTGCTTTTTGCTTTACCATAGACCTTGTTTAGTATTAAGGTTTAATAGTTTTTGTCATTTCTTTCATCTACGTGTGAACTATTACAGTTATTCATTATCTGTTTAGTATTTTCACTATGTAAATTATTTTAAATCTTACATATTACTTTTTGAAAATATTGTGGAAAATCGTATAGTATCTCAACCACCAAAACTGTATTTTGTTTGATAATACACGCAAATATCAATACCTCATATCAATGCCAACTTATAATTTAAAAGAAAACTCGCATTTGTGACCATTATTTATAAATAGTTTCAATTGTTTTTTTTTTTAAGTCAAAATTCTTTTGACAAAAAAATTTTGAGAAAAATAAAAGTAAAAATTCCCAATAAAAAAAATTCTAGAAAAAACAAATAAAAAATCAATAATTTTATAGAAAAAGATATTTTCAATATTTTCTCAAATATACCAAAAAAAAAAAAATTTATTTTGAAAAAACTAGGCATGTGACAACCTAACCTACACTACGACTATTGTTCAAATTTATCCAAACTTTAACAAGAAATTTATGTTTTGATAGAGTACAAATGCGAGTTTTCTTTTAAATTATAAGTTGGCATTGATATGAGGTATTGATATTTGAATGTATTATCAAACAAAATCCAGTTTTGGTAGTTGAGATACTATACGATTTTCCACAATATTTTCAAAAAGTATCATGTAAGATTTAAAATAATTCACATAGTGAAAATACTAAACAGAGAACAAATAAATGTAATAGTTCACACGTAGATGAAAAAAATGACAAAAACTATTAAACCTTAATACTAAACAAGGTCTATAGTAAAGCAAAAAGCAAATAATGGAGCAAGTTTCTTCTTCTAATGATGTACACATGAATTACTACTAATAGTCTAAATGATTTACATGTGATTCCCCTCTATTGAGAGAGCAAATATCTTTTTTTACCCCACCAAACAGAAACAAGGAATAACAATATACAGCCTACGAGTGTGCCAGCAGTTGTGGCCCAAAACTGACGAGGTTTGCCATCGAAGAGATCAATGTGAATATTCATACAAAACAATCCAACAACCACAATACCCGCATTGACTATCATGTTTATTGTGTTCAATGTTATTGATACTTGTAGAAGCTGATTTCTCTTATCATCCAACATTATGTTAATGTAGTCCTCTATATCATCTACATACTCACTCAACTTAAACAAGCCACAAAACACGAATTAGTTAACATGAAATATAAGAAATTTGACAATGAAATTTTTTTTTTACCATCAATCAATAATAATTGTTGGATAAAAAAATATTTAACTTTAATTATATTTATCTTAAAAATTACACAAATAATGATTTGTGAATGAATGACAACAAAAGTCTTAAAATTGTAGTGTGCCAACATTAATCTTAATTTTTTTAATGCTAATATCTCTCTCTATTATTAAGCTTATCTCTTTAACTAAAATTTTAAAGATAAAAATGATATAGCACATATTCAAATGGATAAATGTTACTTACACTTGTCAATTTTTGCAAGATTCCATTTATCTGTGCAAAATATGCTTCTAAAAGCATCTCCAATTCCTCAACATCCAGCTTAATACCATAGGACTTGTCTCTCACCGATCTTGAATCATCACTAGAAAGGAACAAATTAAGAGCAAGAGTCATATAATTGTTGTTATTCATAATGTTTGTTGGTCATGTTTAATTAATGTAGTCCCTTGTTTTAAAAATAGAGATGTTATTTAATAGACTAATGTTAATATACAGTTTGCACCTTTCATTTATATCTTCAACTTCTGAGTTGTATTCTTCTGTTACTGATGCTAAGTCCGATACGCTAGCATTAAGCTTTTGAGTCAAGTACATTTCAGCCCTGTCATTATCATCATCCAATAAATGTTCTATTTGATCTACTATCTATATAAATCCAAGAACACATGTCAAGAGGACCCTTTAAGGGAAAAAGGGGAACCAATCACATATGCTTAAATGCGAGTATTATTTTTCCTTCTGCACACGACCAGAAAGTGTAACCAAACGATTCTTGATGTGCCTTACACATCAAGATTGAGACTGCTAATTTTAGAGGTTAATTCATCCAAAGCAGGGTAAGTCTCTTCTTCCAATCTCTGAGTCTGATATAAACACAACACAAATCATATATAGAACTCATAATAAACATACAATAAATTAATATCAAAGATAATTTTATATATAAATGAACAAAATAAATAATGAAATTATTACATTACATACCTCAAATTCAAGAACAGAACAAGCAGATTCAATACAAGCTTCAAGTGCTCTGAACTCAAAAGGTAACTTCTTAGGAGCAGTTGTTACAGCTATGTTGCTAATCGGTGTACCATGGTCGAAAATTTCCGGTGGTGGATTTGAATCTATACCACTCTGCAACAAAGGTGAACCATCTTGTAGTAGAGGTTTCTCTTCACAATCACCGTCCATCTCATTGCTGGTCTGCACAACCAAGTTTAACCTTTGTAAACCCTTAGAAAGTGAAATTGACAATAAAAGTAGAAATGTATAAACATATATATATATATATAATTGAATGGAAGTACCCGTGACGGTGTTCGATTGTTGTTAGGAGGAACACGTTGCTGAAGATCTTGAAGGAAGCGAATAAAAAAAGGATCGGTGGAATTAATCATGAAGACTTGGTTGGCAGTGATGATAGCTTTAACACATTCTACATTAACAACGATGGCTTTGTCACGTCCTAGAATAGAAGAAGGGTGGAAGAGGGCTGGATCTAGAACTCTAAGGTCACGCGCGGGTAAACCTGTTCTACGCATGATAGAATGTTTATCAACATCCTCGACGTGTGATTCCCCTGTTTCTGATACAACCATCCAACTCTTCTTCACTGCAGTTCCACCACCTTTTCTTCGACGACCTCCTCTCGCTGTCGCTGTTTTCCCCATCTCTTCCTCAACCATATTTCTCATCTCATTTTACCCATCCTACCTTTTCTTCATCACCATCTTAACGGGCTTGGCCTAATTATAATCATAAAAATGAATAGTGACAATGAAGAAGCAGAAAAAAGTAGCCACGTGCACAGTGACCATAAATAGAAAAGAAGAAAAAGGTTTTAGAATACATGTTTTGATGATAAAATAATAAACTATTTTATTAATGAAATATTATTTTAAATAATTAATTTAATGTTAAAATTATTTTAAAATAAATGTTGATAAATTTCGTTATTAGTTTTCGTTATATGAGTGCTTTAATGATGTGCTACTTTTATACATATTGAACTAACTAAGTAATTTAAATAACAAATATTATATTTTATATATATTTTTTAAAATAATACTTTAGTGTGATATTTTAAAGAATAAGTTTTTTTTTTTGTGATTTTATGCGTATATGCGCGTATACAATTAATGTGATATTTTGCAATACATTTGTCCACGTAGTTAGTTATATTTTACTTATTTATAACTATTTTCTATTTTTACTTATTTATTTTATAAATAACTATTTTGGAATGATAGTGATATTTTGTTTGAATTTCTTTATTTTTATATACATTGTGATTTTACATATATTTATTATGATTTCATAATTAATATAAAGTGTTGATGTTATATTTATTTATTTTATAATTTTGACTATTCTCTAATTTTGGTAATATTTTTATTTGAGTATTTGGAAAAATAAGTATTATTATAGTGATTATTTGGAATATGATAATTTTGGTTATTAATGTATTTTAAAAATTAATTACTTTTTTGTACAAAATATTAGTTTTAAAATATTAGTAATGTTTTGAAAATTAATTGATATTTGGAAAAGTAAAATCTAATTAAATAATAAAAAAAATTAATTGAATATAACAAGAATGAAGAGCATGAGAAATAGAGAGTAACAAGAACACAAAATAGGGCGCATGTTGAGAGAAAAAGAAGAAAATTGACTATCCCAGAAAAGTTTCTCCATTTTTGTCCAAATTTTAATATGTTGTTTTACTCATTTAGCTATTCAATTAAACACAATTTTTCATATTTTTAACAACCTGAATTTTTCTGTTTACTGAATTAGTTATTTTGCACCGTTCTTCTTTACCGTAAGTCGAATTTGAGTGAAACTAACGCCAAAACAATTGTATAAAAAGTGTTTATATTATCCACTGGTTGATTTTCTGATTTATGGTAATTTTCCTTTACCGAATTTCAAAATTTAGTTTTTAGAGTATTTTCTTATAATTTATTTTTGAGATTTACCCATAAATTGTCGAGTTAGATCGATTGAAAGACAAAAGGTCAAAGAACAAAGATTATTTGCTCATAGAATCGTACTCGTGTGTGAAAGCATCGAAATAAGGTAAGGGGTGAGGGAGTGTTTGAATTCATGAGTATAATATATTGTGAGATGAACGGAAAAACCGTATTTCCCAACTATTCATTCGGTGCTCGCTACGTACGACAATAGGCCAACAGAGGGAGAAAATAAATATTGAGAATTTGTGAAGTGGAGATTATTTTGTCATCATATAGGTACGGTCTCACAAGCCTGGTGATTATGGGGAAGTACAACTGAATGAGTCTGATCGTGACGGTCTGTTGTTGAGCCTTAAGGCCAGATTGTTAGACCTTTGAGGTATTCATATGGGAAATTCTTAGGTGACTTGGAGGTAGCACTTCAAATATTGGGAGCTACCATGCAACACATGTTTACCTCGACTGTCGCGTATATGTGTCTCGAGTTGAGTTGTAGGGATCTATGAGGACCGTGCCAATTTGAATTGTCCGTCCACCGGGATAGTGACATAGTATCAAGCCTCTTAACCAAGTACTTCAGATTATAATGGTGCCCCATTGTGAAGTAGAGTCTAAGCCCATGCATAACATTTCATTTTATTGTGATTGTTTTGTTGTGATTAATATGTATCATGTGTGTCATAATTTCTCTTAGATGATTTGATATTATAGTGAAATTTATTGATTTTCCTTGAGTGATTTTAACCTTTTAATGTGATATTTTCTTGAGGAATGTTTGTTTAATGATACGATTCTATTCTGATTATTTGTGTGTTCTTCTTACTTGTATTATACTATCATCATAATTTCGAAACTCAACTCCTTCGATGTTTGTGTTTGACTGGCTTGACCCTGCATTTGTGAAATCGCAGTTATTACAGGTTAATGGGTCTTGAAGTTCAAGTTTAGGAGAAACCCTGCTCTGATATGTGATACCGGGAATTAAGAGATGTAATTTATATTTTACTTATGCAATTACAAATGACTTTTTATATGAAAACCCTAGTACTAGTACGTTTTTGGAATTAAACTAAGTAATTATACTTACATCAAGCTTACTGAGATTACATTGTTTTATTGGAGGAAAAAAATTAAAAGTGTTTCTTTTGATTTTTGAGTAATGTGATATCTTAAATTAATTATAAAAGTTTTTATTTTCTTGGAAACAAATTTTCTTTATCTGCTGCAAATTTTCCTAAAACAATATAGTATAAATTATTATATATGTCATTTTGGGGTTTAGGGTGTCACATTAGTGGCATCAGAGCAGGTCTGTCCAATCAGGCCGAGTGGGTTGAGTGTCGGTTCAGTGTTAGTCAAATGTAAGTCGTGTCAACTGTGTTGTCTTGTGTATTAACTAATTTCGCTATCGTGTTTTTTCCTGTTATATTATTATGGTACGTGTTATATGCTTTTGTATAATTATACATATTTTTGAAGTTACTAATTAACTATTTATTTTTTTCTTAATTGCGTTGTGAATTATAAGTTTCTACCTAAGTGATTAAATAAACTATGAAATTATTTTTTAAAATTTGAGTTAATTTGAATTGTTGACATGATCAAGTTAGTTATCTATTGACTGAACTTGTCATTTGTGTTTCTAACTATGATTTTTGCTCTTTTGTTATAGCGGATAGTTATAACTAAATTTTTTATTAACTAGCCACATGTTTGAAATTGTTAATTTAATAGAGATAATACTAATTATTGATTGATAAACCTTGTCTTTGGAGTCATAACATGATTATTAAAGTTTTGATCTTGTTAATGTAATCAATTCAAAACGTTAGTAGTAGTTTTGAAATATTAGGAAATTCATATTAATAATAATAATAATAATAATTCTTGAATACAAGAGGTTGCTAGAACTTAGAATTTAAAAAAGGAAAATGATATTTTGAAGGAGTTAATGTTGACTTATTTTGTAAAATAGAAATGACTTTTGTTTGAATTACTCTTTATTGTCTTCAAGAAATTAAATTTAGTTGAATTTTTGTTGATTTATCACATAACGATAATTATATACTACTGATTTTGTTTAATATTTAAAATAATGAAAATTTACACCATATTTTACTACGTGTTTTTAATAAAATAAATATTTGTTGTTATGTTGGTTTATAGGGGAGGGTGTGAATACTGAATTGTGAGCGTGTTGGGATATTTGATTGAAATGATTGATTTACTTATTTTGATATTATGGTGAACCCATTAGAGTTTAACCTCATTAGTGATTTATAATGCTACAAATAAAAAGGGTCAAATGATAAAATTTTACTAATTGAGAAAGTGGAGAAGAAAAAAAAGGTTAAAAAAAATGATTTTAAAGCGTCGATTTTAATTTTAAATCACTTGAAAGTATTGATAATTGTATCTAAATGATTAATGTTTTTATATTGCTTTTGAAGTAGTATAAAATTCATATTATTAACAATTGTAATTCTTGAATATTCAAGGTTGGTTGAATTTTTAAGGTTATCCTTTTAAAGAAATATTGTGAAGGAATAAAATTTGATTTATTTTATAAAAAGAAACATTTTATGTTTGAATCATTGTTGACTTTTTTAGAGAATTAAATTGTGTTGGAGTTGTGTTGATTTTTAAAATAAAATAAAAATATATATTTATGATGATTATATTTAAAATTTAGATTAGCCACAAAAAAAAAAATGTATGCCAAGTTTTACTAGGTTGTGTTTTTAAGAAAACCTAAAATATTTGTTGTGAAAATAGTTTTCAAAAATTAGGGAAAAAGATATAGCTATTTTAGAAGTTTTGGTGAGTTAGAAAATTTTGTATCTATTTTTATATACATGATTTGATTTTATTTTAAAATATAGTTTGAAAAAAAAGAATAGTTTTAAGAGTGTTTAAATATCTTGAGAGGTATTTTTGGTGGTTAAGGTATTGGTGGTATTTTAGCAATCTTATTGATTTTAAAAAAAATTAAAAATAAATTGTATGATTAATTAAGAAGTAATCCAAGGAAAACTTTTGAATTCTGAAGAAAAATTATATTATGGTATTAAAAGATTAGTGATTCTTTTAAAATAATTTAAGTGTTTGAAATCAAATTTTAGAGTATTGATTAACCACTAAAATGATTTATGTACTACGAGATTTATTTTGGTTTTATGATTGTTATATTAATTTCGAGTAAAAATAGTTGCTTACTTTACCTGTTAATTGAAAAATCTTTGTTTCAATCATTTTTAAATGATAAAGATTGATTAAAAGAAAAGTTAATTAATAATTTATTTGTGATAAATTTGTAGTTATTGAAATGCTACTAGGATATTCTACATCATGATGCAAATTATTGAATTAGTTATATGCATGTATATGATTATCTAAATATGAAATTGTTTGTGTTTCTTCTAATTTTTAAGAATTAGTGTATAGAGTTAGAGTAGTTGAGAGTATTTAAAAGTGAAATAATTATATATTTCTTCAATTGAATTATTGATTATATATTGATGTTAGTGTGTCCTTTCTTTTTTTGTTGTATAGATTGCAAATAAATTAATGTGAATGTGTAATTAAGTAAGTTTTTAACTTGAAGTAAGAAGTAGGAATTATGGCGTCGGCTTCGTAGTCCTGAACCACGTTAAATATACTTTTAATTATTTGTATTTGAATTTGAATGAATGCAGTTATAGTTACCTTAAGTAGTTGACTACATGAGTAGGAGAGACTAACTAATTAATTTTTTTATTTTATTGAAAACTTATTATGTCTAACAAGCCAAGGTTAGCTATAATATTTTGTAAAATAAAAAGAAATGTGAGTTTTAGTACTATCATTTATTTTTATTAATATTATTTTTCAAAAAAATAAATAAATATGTATACTTAATAAAAAAATTAAATATATTTTTATTCTCCGTCAAAATGTCAACTTATATTTTGTTTATATAAAAAAAATCTTTAATTTTAGATTTTAAAAATATTTATCGTGGATACTTTTGATCTTTAATGTTAAATCTCAACTTATATGACTAACAAAAAATCATATGACAATCTCGTTACTTAAAAAAAAATTAAGTAAAGGTCTCTTGGGAGATTCTTTATGTTAAAAATTATAAATTTCAATAATTAATATAATTGTAACAAAAGCTAAATAAATAAAAACATTCATTAATAAGAGTTGAAGAAATTGTTTAACATTTAACTTATATACGAAGTTTGTGTAAAGAGCCTTTTACGATTATTAGGGGCAAATATATGTACCATATTTTTGTTTGTTATATTTATTAGTTACAAATATTTCTTCTGCGTTTTTATATTATTATTATTATTAGTCTAAATTACATATGTGGTCCTTAACTTAATTTCAGGTAACGTTTTAGTCTTTTATCTTTTTTTTCTTCCCGATTTGGTCATTTATTTTAATTTTAAGTGACAATTTGATATTTTATGTTTTAAAATTTCAACAATGTTATCCTTTTTTATACAAAAATTAAAAAAAAAAAATTCAATCAAAACTCATAAAATTAATTATATTCTTCAGTATAATACAAATTTCATCAAATTCGTAACGCAAATCTTCAAATAAACTCATATTTTCATACTTTATTTGATATTGTAAGGAATAAATGACTAAATCGGGAAAAAAAGAAGATAGATAAATGACTAAAATGTTATCTGAAATTAAGTTAAGGGACTACAGATGTAATTTAGTCTTATTATTATTATTATTATTATTATTATTATTATTATTATTATTATTATTATTATTATTATTATTTTCTATTTCTATTAATTGAAATCATCATTTATTTTAAAATATTTTTTTAATAACTTAATATTTCATTTATTATGAGAAGAGGAAGATTAAGGAAGTTGATTGGGTGTGCAACACGATTGATCTGGAAGATTCTTTATGTTAAAATTCTAAATTTCAATCATTAATATAATTATAATGAAAACTAAATAAATAAATACATGTATTAATTAGAGTTAAAGAAATTATTTAGAATTTACTTCATATACATATATGTAATCAAATTAAAAAAATTATTAATCAATAAAATTTTAATACCGATTTTTTATTATACCGTAGATATTTTATTTCCTTACTGATATGCTACAATAAACTTTTACTATAAAAAGCAACGAAATAATTAACTACCAAAGAAGCTTCCACGATCAATTAAAGAGGTAAAACTTTTGACCAAAGTACTATTTTAGAATGAAGTAAATCACAAAATTTATTGCATACCACACAAACTTGTTGGCCATGGCTTACAAATAGACAATTTAGAGTATATGGTAATGCATAAAACTTGATTTTTAAAATTGTGTAGAGTATATGGTAATGCATAAAACTTGATTTTTAAAATTGTGTAGAGTTGAGTAAAATAAAATGACGATGAATAATGTGTTGGCTATTGTTGTTGTATTGATGATCACAAGCATGAAGACAACAAGAACAATGGTGCGGGTTGAAAATGATTTAATAGTTGACACCATATTTTCACTCTCCATTGTAAATCATCAACCAAAGATCTTGGTGTAAAAGTATTTCATTGTAGACAATACATAGAATGGTCTTTTCAACCAAATGGAAATATTATATATTAATATTCTATTTCATGGAACAATATTCCGCAAAAGAACATTGTAATTTATGATGTTGCAAAGGATGGAACAGTATGCACATATAAATGTTGGCGACGTTATCCTTGGAATTGATCTATTTTAATTTTATTAATATTGTATGAGTCTATGTTTCAAGTCATGTAATATGATGAAATAATATGAAAAATAATGAAAATCCATTTTCCTCCTTCTACTACTTATCTTTGCTTTTCTTTTCTTTCAATTTGAGAGATATGAAGTTAAATTATTTATTTATTTTGCCCCATCATAAAATATTCAAATTTCTCTCATTCTACTTAGAGGTATTCAGGGTGCAAAAACAAGTTCAATTCTAGTTTGAAATTGATTTATAAATATAAAACATTTTAATATTTTGAACAACTTTTTAATAAAATTGGTTTTGAATTAGTTCTTCGAAAAAAAATTTGATTTTTTTTTTACTTTTTTTCTAAAAAATAGATGTAAATATTTTCTAATAAAACTTTTTTTTGAGATAAATAGTTTCAATTGTTTTTTTTAAAGTCAAAATTCTTTTGACAAAAAAATTTCGAGAAAAATAAAAGTAAACAATTTCCGATAAAAAAAAATTCAAGAAAAAACAAATAAAAAATCAACAATTTTATAGAAAAAAATATTTTCAATATTTTCTCAAATATACCAAAAAAAAAAAAATAAATTTTATTTTGAAAAAAACTAGGCATGTGACAACCTAACCTACACTACGACTATTGGTCAAATTTATCCAAACTTTAACAAGAAATTTATGTTTTGATCAAGTATAAATGTGAGTTTTCTTTTAAATTAGAAGTTGGCATTGATATGAGGTATTGATATTTGCGTGTATTATCAAACAAAATACAGTTTTGGTGGTTGAGATACTATACGATTTTCCACAATATTTTCAAAAAGTAATATGTAAGATTTAAAATAATTCACATAATGAAAATACTAAACAGATAATGAATAACTGTAATAGTTCACACGTAGATGAAAGAAATGACAAAAACTATTAAACCTTAATACTAAACAAGGTCTATGGTAAAGCAAAAAGCAAATAATGGAGCAAGTTTCTCCTTCTAATCATGTACACATGAATTACTACTAATAATCTAAATGATTTACATGTGACTCCTCTCTATTGAAATAGCAAATATCTTTGTTTACCCCACCAAACATAAACAAGGAATAACAATACACAGCCTACGAGTGTGCCAACCGTTGTGGCCCAAAATTGACGAGGTTGGCCATCGAAGAGATCAATGTGAATATTCATACCAAACAATCCAACAACCACAATACCCGCATTGGCTATCATGTTTATTGTGTTCAATGTTATTGATACTCGTAGAAGCTGATTTCTCTTATCATCTAACATTATGTTGATGTAGTCCTCTGTATCATCTACATACTCACTCAACTTAAACAAGCCACAAAAGACGAATTAGTTAACATGAAATATAAGAAATTTGACAATGAAAACATTTTTTACCGTCAATCAATAATAATTGTTGGATAAAAAAATATTTAACTTTAATTATATTTGTCTTAAAAATTACACAAATAATGATTTGTGAATGAATGACAACAAAAGTCTTAAAATTGTAGTGTGCCAACATTAATCTTAATTTTTTTAATGCCAATATCTCTATTTAACTAAAATTTTAAAGATAAAATTGATATAGCACATATTCAAATGGATAAATGTTACTTACACTGGTCAATTTTTGCAAGATTCCATTAATCTGTGCAAAATATGCTTCTAAAAGCATTTCCAATTCCTCAACATCCGGCTTAATACCATAGGATTTGTCTCTAACCGATCTTGAATCATCACTACAAAGGAACAAATTAAGAGCAAGAGTCATATAATTGTTGTTATTAATAATGTTTGTTGATCAGGTTTAATTAATGTAGTCCCTTGTTTTAAAAATAGAGGTGTTATTTAATAGACTAATGTTAATATATAGTTTGCACCTTTCATCTATATCTTCAACTTCTGAGTTGTATTCTTCTGTTACTGATGCTAAGTCCGATACGCTAGCCTTAAGCTTTTGAGTCAAGTACATTTCAGCCATGTCATTATCATCATCCAATAAATGTTCTATTTGATCTACTATCTATATAAATCCAAGAACACATGTCAACAGAACCCTTTAAGGGTAAAAGGGGAACCAATCACATATGCTTAAATGCGAGTATTATTTTACCTTCTGCACACGACCAGAAAGTGTAACCAAACGATTCTTGATGTGCCTTACACATCAAGATTGAGACTGCTAATTTTAGAGGTTAATTCATCCAAAGCAGGGTAAGCCTCTTCTTCCAATCTCTGAGTCTGATATAAACACAACACAAATCATATATAGAGCTCATAATAAGCATACAATAAATTAATATCAAAGATAATCTTATATATAAATGAACAAAATAAATAATGAAATTATTACATTACATACCTCAAATTCAAGAACAGAACAAGCAGATTCAATACAAGCTTCAAGTGCTCTGAACTCAAAAGGTAACTTCTTAGGAGCAGTTGTTACAGCTATGTTGCTAATCGGTGTACCATGGTCGAAAATTTCCGGTGGTGGATTTGAATCTATACCACTCTGCAACAAAGGTGAACCATCTTCTAGTAGAGGTTTCTCTTCACAATCACCGTCCATCTCATTGCTGGTCTGCACAACCAAGTTTAGCCTTTGTAAACCCTTAGAAAGTGAAATTGACAATAAAAGTAGAAATGTATAAACATACATATATATATAATTGAATGGAAGTACCCGTGACGGTGTTCGATTGTTGTTAGGAGGAACACGTTGCTGAAGATCTTGAAGGAAGCGAATAAAAAAAGGATCGGTGGAATTAATCATGAAGACTTGGTTGGCAGTGATGATAGCTTTAACACATTCTACATTAACAACGATGGCTTTGTCACGTCCTAGAATAGAAGAAGGGTGGAAGAGGGCTGGATCTAGAACTCTAAGGTCACGCGCGGGTAAACCTGTTCTACGCATGATAGAATGTTTATCAACATCCTCGACGTGTGATTCCCCTGTTTCTGATACAACCATCCAACTCTTCTTCACTGCAGTTCCACCACCCTTTCTTCGAACTCCTCTCGCTGTTTTCCCCATCTCTTCCTCAACCATATTTCTCATTCTACCCATCGTACCTTTTTTCATTCAATTTTAATCTAATATATACACCATCTTTATCGACAATTTCTCTTTTCTGTTTTCATTTTTATTTGTTATTGTTATGATCAGATAAAAAAAAACCTCCCGCCAAATTCGCTCGTCTGTTTTCTTTTGTAACTGACTTTCGATTTTTGTTTACAGAAGTTAGTTAACTCAAATGGAATAAATAATGTGCCGTGGCCCATTTATCAATTAAATGACTTCATCCACCTCTTCATTTTACTCTTACACACCCAAATACGGAAGTTAATTAGAATTATTTTATGTTATCCGAAATTAGAATATTCATTTAATTACTATGTCAACTAAAGTGTGAAGTTCAGGTCTATGGTTGCACTTGCATTCCGTTAATTAACAGATTTTACTTAATTGAGGTAAAATTAATTTTGATATATTTAATTATTATAACAATAAATTAATGTTCAGAAGCTTTTTATAAATAAAAAGTTACTTTAATTTCATTAATTACCAAAGTTTGTTCTATGAGTAAAGTTTATTTTAACATGTTTGATTATTATAAGAAAAAAAATTGATTTAACTTAAAGTTAAAATTTATATAGTTTTTTATTCTAAATTTGATTTTTATACTTAAATTTATTGTTCAATATATTTTTACATAAATTTATTTAAACATATATGATTTTACAATAAATAACTTTTAATTAATATCAATTTAAAAAATTAATTCATTCAATTTTTGTATCATTGCAGAACCAAAACAGAACCTAGTGTTTACACATTATAAACATAATTTGAAATTTGAATTACTTATATATATATATATATATATATATTTTACACGATGAATTACTTATATATGAAATTTAAATTATTTAAAGGATGTATCTATTTATAGTTATATCATCTATACCATATCATGCCATTATATAATGGTAACTAATAAGTACTACCCAACAAACAAGTTGATCAGACTTTTATCTATTACATGCCCTTTCACAATACAGTGTATATTAATTTTTATCATTTATCATGCAATTTTATAACTTAGTATCTACCTCTCAACTAACCTCCAATTTTATTCTACAGCCATTTTCTTCTTCCATAATTCTTGACCATATTATTTTCTCTAAACTTTTTCTTAATATTTTTATTTTAACTAGAGAATATTATCTTTTAAAATTTAATCTACATTGTTGTCTATATATATATATATATATATATATATCATTATATTGTAGAAATTCAATTATAATTTGACTAAACTCTTTATTCTTTTGATGTAAAAGAGATTAAAAAAATTACACTGCAAATTTATACTATTGTAAGATAAAACGTCTAACGTAACATAATAATATTAAAATTTGTCAGATTTTTTTTTAGACAAATATACATTTTATAATATATAGTTATAAAATTTTCATTTTTCATTGAAGTATTTTTTATTTTTATTCTTTATCAATCTTATTTTTAAAATAAAAACAGCTTTCAAAATTTACTCTATATTTCTTAACCTCTTTCTTCTCCTTAAATTTTTTAACCTTTTCTTTAAGTATAATTCATCAAACAATATTTTCAAGGAGGATAATTACACTAAGGTAGTAATCTATATCTATACCGTTATACAAAGGTGACTCTAAAGTTAATTAATAAATAGTTACATATTTTGATTGGACAAATTTACCCTTTCTAAAATTGGCTTCTATGTTAACTGCCTCACTGCAATGCATGTTTTTAAATATTTATTTAATGTTTTTGATGGAATGATAATATTTAATAATGATTTTTAAGACGAAGTCGCTCTTGTTGATTACATTTGTGTGTGTAGTCATTTTGTACAAAAAAACGTGGCCTATTTGATGGTTGGCAGGTCTAGGACTTGTGGTTGGTAGTAACTTTTGTGTGGAATAAAATATTAATAAAAATATTATAAAAAAATTGATATTAATTTTAATTTTGAATAACATATATCAATTTTTCAGCTATCATTTTTTAGAAAAAGTATTATTTTCTTAATTTAATATAAACACCTATTATTTCCTATTATTTTTATCACTTTTATTGAAAAATTAATATGTAATTAATGTGTTTATTTTATGTGTTAATATTTATAAAATATTTTTTACATTTGAAGATGTTATTTTTCTTTTTCTTCTTCTTCATGTTTCACGATAAATTAGTACTAATATAAATAAAGATATTTTTAAAATAAATAAATAAATGCACTTATTAAATCGAAAGACCGTTTATATTTAAAGACAACTGTTTTTTAAATGATACTTATAATAATAGACATATTTAACATTTTTTATATGAGTAATGCTAACAAATGTCTTAAAAATATTAGGTAAGAAATCTAAATACAAAAATATGACATTAAAAAATGCATTGGATATTGTTTATTGAATTATTAAAAGTTCAAAATTTATTTTTTCTAATACTAATATTATTTATTATAAAAAAAACATATATTAAAGAATAGTTATAATATTTAAAGTAATGGAGATAGTGAAATAGTAATATAAATTGTTTATCATTATCAAAGAAAAATAATTGAGCATCCATATTAAATAAATCTAACAATCATGTAACTAATGATTTTGTTTGCTAAAGAATTTGTAAATTCGAAACATTATTCAAATTGACACATTTCTATATATATTTTTAGCATAAAGATCAATATAAACTATTTTGTTGGTCGAGTTTAATAGTTATATATAATAATTTAATTTAATTTAGAATGGTAAATTATATTCAAAATATGATTTTGTATAAGTTAATCTTGTCCATTTTTTGTAATCGTGTTACCATTTTCATGTTCAAAATATGATTATTTTTGTTAAAATAATAATTGAATGACTAATTATGTTTGGATGAAATCTTCAAAATTCAATGACTGAACTGACTATACTTTTAGAGGAAAAATGAACATAGCTTAAGATTGAGATCAACTTTAATATATGACATATAAAAGTAATTTATAAAATGCAGTTTTTTATAATAAAATTAGTTGACTATATTTTTATAAAAAAATATTATTTAAGATCAACATCAAATTTTATATATAAATAAAATATAAAAATAATCAAATTACATACTTTTATAATAAAAATAATGAGTTGATTGATAATGCTTTTAGAGTGAAAATATTGCTTAAAATGAATATTAATTTTTATATATAACATAAAATATGGAGATAATCAAATTACACATTTTTTTATTATAAAATAGTCGAGTAAATTAACCATATTTCTTTTAAAAATCATCTAAGATTTACATCAACTACTTTATATATATATATGTAAGATGCGAAGAAAATCAAAATTGCCGATGAAATTAATCCAAAAGCTTTTAGTATATGCTAGATGATCCAATCAATTACATATGACATAGCTCAAGCAGTTAGTTAAGCTTGGGCGGACCCAGTTTTATTTTACAACATCGTCACGGTTTGACATTTATGAAGATATTCACTTTAATCTCTTTTAGTAGTATAAACTTTTTTGAAATATCATTCAATTTCTTTTTACGATTTTCAATGCCATTCGTTTGAATACATTTATTAATTTTCTGAATTGAGAAGATAAAATGAATTTTGCATGTTTATTTTCTTTTATCAACTTTAAATTTTGTCCAGAATATTCTATAATTTAATTTGAGTTTGTTCCAAAAAAATTAGCTTAATTTTTTTATCCATAAAAAAACCTAACAAAATAAAATAACTACAAGTATGATTAATCAAAAACATCACCTAACAGAGAAAAATAAAATAAATAAATAAATAAATAACGTTTTCAAATAAACAAATAATTATTCAAGTTAGACTCATATTTAACAAGTCAATCACGTAAGAATTATTTTCATAAAGAATGTGATGAAAGAAAAGGTATGAATTATATGCATTTTCACCTAGATTCAACAATTTTCAAAGTGGATTGATAATCAAATTCACCTGTAATATTTTTGAAGTCATTATTTCATGCTAACTTCAAACCATATACAATGACTTGAAACTCCACGATAATATTATAAGTCATACTATAAAATTATTTTTACCCATAATTAAATGATGCAGAATAATTTATATTTATAATAATACAAAAAAACTCTCAAATTTTATTTTTAAATTTATAAATAACTCATTTTTATAATTTAATTAATTACCTATAAATAATTAATCTATTTGAATGAAGTTAAATCATGATTTTAGCATAACAAAAAGTGAAAATAAGGATAAAACCGCAATTAATTTTAAAAAATGGGGTAGGATAGTAAATATACAGAAACGCGTTGGCCATGCTACATGCCTACGGGGAACCCAACAGGGACGCCGTGTATTGAGCAACGGAAAGCCCGCCCTTTTTCCGTTTCTCTCTCTTCCTGCTTTTCGCTTTTTTAATTTATTATTATATTATTATTATATATAATCTAGTCTAATGAAATATAAACCACTTTTACTTTTAAATCAAGTAAGGTGAAACATAGGAGAAGGGGATCGAAATCTAAATCAAAATTCAAATCGAACAATATGACGATGATAATAATATATAATTAATATAATTTTTATTATTGTTATAGCAATCGTATCGTAGTAATGTTTCCTTGGAAGAAGGGGAAAAGAAAGGGGTTGTAACAGGATTCTGTTAAGCTCCAATTCCACACACCCTCTCGCTCTCTGCAACCCCCTTTCAGGTTTTTCTCCTTTCTCCTTCTTCTACTACTATTACTATTTTCATTTATGATGACCGCAAATTCTTCTCCGTTTTGTTTTCATTCAAATTCATTCAAATGTCTCTCTCTTAACAATTTCTAATCCTCTATTTTCTCTCTCAACAATTTCCTCTATTCATCGTATCTCTAGATTTCATCATAGGTTACATCTCTAACTAATCACGATTCTCAATTCACTTTTCAGAATTTTACCGTTCAATTCAGCACCGGCACCCTGCGTGCCCTACAATTTCTTTTTTATTTCCGACTAAGCAGTTTCATTATAATTTGATGTAGGTAATAATCGCTTTTTGTTTCATATATCACATGATTTAGGAATACGGTATAATTCAATAATATAAATAAATCTTAATTTTTCATTTGATAAGCTAGTTGAGAGGTGGTATTTGATTCATGGCACTCTATCATATATAATTCATATGTGAATGCTACGGTCTTCTGTGGATCAATGTAAAAAGTCACCGAAAACTCTAAAGATAATCAATGACACACTTCTTGTATCGGTCCTCTTCATTTTTACGGTTGGAACAATGACTTCATCAAAGTTAATTCGATAAAATTAAGGAAAAAATGAACGTGTCTCTCAAAACTCAACTCGTCGAATCAACACCAACCAGGTCACCGTCTAAGAAGTATAGACGGGGGAGGACTGATAACTTATACACATGAGGAGCATCGTCAATTCTTATTATTGAAGTGATTTTTAAGCACGATCTACGGTGGACTAGAATTTTCCATAATTCACATCTCTACTTATAATTCTTTATTTTATGAATACTTTGTTTCTGCATACTGCGTCAAGCAAGTGAGCCCCATTCTGGAACAACTAACTTTCTTTTTCTTTTTCTTTTTTTTCTTCCCTGCAATCAGTCCATTTTGCTGCCCATACTTTATATTAATTTTTAGTTATTTTGTCAGTTAGATAACTTTTTTTAACATATTTGTTATCTATAACAATGATTGGGGTTTCATATTGATTGGTCAGGTTGTAGGTTTGGCAAACAAGTTGAAACAAATGAGTTTCGAAATGCTAGATCTGGGAATTTCAATTTTGAGGTTACTCACGAGTTCCGATGCTTCAATTGCATCTATTTTTGGATGGCTGATCACTGGATCATTTGGACTTGTGGCTGTCATGTACGCTGTTCTCAAGTGGCAGCGAAGATCATCTTTGAATTGGATTAAAGATGCGGCCAGGGAAAAGAAGAAAGTCTGGAAAAAGTTTAAAGTACCTCTATCGGAACATTTGTGGGTTGAAGATTTTACGTATGGGGAACAGCCATCAACTTGTTGTTTCTGCTTGACTTCCCTACGGCCTTCTCAAAATTTAGGTGCAACAGCTTCACCACGTACTCCTCTCCATCGTTGCTCAGTTTGTGGTGTCGCAGCTCATTTCCTTTGTTCTCCGTATGCTGCAAAGGATTGCAAATGTGTGGCTCAGGCTGGTTTTAGTCATATTAGACACCACTGGTCAGAAAGATGGATTAACGTGGATGAAAATCATGAGATGTCTGCCTTCTGCTTTTATTGTGACGAACCGTGTGGTGTCCCATTTGTCAAATCCTCTCCTACATGGCATTGCCGTTGGTGTCAACGCCTCATTCATGTGAAATGTCATAACAAATTGACCAAAGACTCTGGTGATTTTTGTGATTTGGGTTCTTTGAGACCAATCATTCTCTCTCCTCTCTGTGTCAAAGAAGTTGATGAAGATCAAAAGAGAGGAAAACTAAGTTCTATTATAACCTCTTCCGTTCGCGGTCAGATTAGAAAGCGGCGCAACCATAGTAAAAATGGAGGTGCTTGTCATGCTAATGGTAAGTCACGAGGTTCCAACATTGCTGATGCTACATTATTAGAATATGTGTTGAATGGTCTCCACCGGAACAAGTACAATGATGGGAAGTTCTTTGACCCCACAAACAATGGTAGAGTATTAGGAAATGGTTTAACTGTTACCCCTAGCCAAAGCAAGAAATACACATTGGTTGATTTGGCAAATGATGCAAGGCCACTTTTGGTCTTTATCAATACCAGAAGTGGTGGGCAGCTTGGGCCTTCTCTTCACAGAAGGTTGAATATGCTACTAAATCCTGTTCAGGTGATTACTTGGTTATTATAAACATACATGCCTTTTTTTTGAAGTAGTGGCTGGCATCTTTATTGAGCACGTTGCAATTATATCTTCTAGACCTTTTTAAGGTTAAGGTTGGATCATATGATTAAGGAGTGTTTGATCATAAGTTAAATTTTGTGATCTTAGATCAGGAATAACTTGATTCTAATCTATCCTTCACAGTTCATACTGCCTTGAATTTATTATACACAAATCTGTCTTTTAAGATATAGTCTGTTTTGGATAGGATTGCAGAGTGATTACTTTACTGGAAGTCAATTGCAATCTATCTTTCTTCTTTTTTCTACTAATATTCTGTAAAGCAAATTAGTTATTGAACAGCATGCTAATATTTGTTTACCTTCACATTTTTAAAAGAAGAATTGTTAATTTTTACGCACTTTCTTGTAATAGAAGATTTTAATTCTTCATATTGTGAAAACTGTAACGTGTGGCTTTAGCATTGTGTGTTTTGGATGACTGAATTCATGATCTTCAAGTATAAAATATATTTTTCAAGTAAAACTCTACAGTAGAAATTTCCTGTTGTTTTGTTTGAGAGAAGAACATTTATAAAAATAATAATAATGAAAGTTAGCTGTAATTGCACCATTAACTATTAAGCATTGATATCAAAGTTGTAATTGTCTAATCATGAACTTTTCTACTGACAATGACGTTGTGGTTATGTCTTGATTCCTGTAGTTCCTGATTGCATACACTTGTTGGGTAATATCATAAACTGTTCATTTATGAAGGTTTATTAGTGAGTGTTTTTATTGAGTATTTAAAACTGCTGACAGTGAAAAGTAAAAAAAAAAAGGAGTAAAAACAAGGTTATATTGTAGTTACAAAAATAATTAAACATGCTTGTTTTTATATCAGTACTGTGTTGCATGATAAATTCAAGGTGTCATGTTTTGTTATTGGTATCTTTTAATTTTCTCATCTAATAGGGCTTCGTTTAAAAAAATCTGCGTGAAATTTTTGTGCCATTATGGTAGATATCTGTATCAAAATAGTTTTCTAGCAATACTTGTCTAGACATTTTAATCTTTTTCATTTGTGATCATAGTCTCAATGGACATTTTCTGATTCGGTATTTTATTGCAGGTCTTTGTATTGAGTGCTTCTCAAGGTCCTGAGGTAGGCCTGGAATTGTTCAAAAGTGTACCATATTTTAGAGTATTGGTATGTGGTGGGGATGGCACTGTTGCATGGGTCCTTGATGCTATAGAAAAACACAATTTTGAGTCACCTCCGCCAGTTGCAATTATTCCCCTAGGCACTGGAAATGATTTGTCCAGGGTACTGAATTGGGGAAGAGGCTTCTCTGCACTTGATGGACAAGGCGGGTTGACCATGCTTTTGCATGACATTAGCAATGCAGCAGTTACTATGCTAGATCGTTGGGAAGTTAAACTTGCAGAAGAAAACTCTGAAGGAAAACTTCAAATAGTGAAAACTAAATCCATGATGAACTACCTAGGTATTTCACTGAAACGAAAACTATCTTCTTTTTCAATGGCTAATGAAAAACAAAAAAACTATCTAAGGTTTGTTTCTTAATGAATTACTGACATCAACCTACTTTTATAGGCATTGGATGTGATGCAAAGGTCGCATATGAATTTCATGTTACACGAGAGATAAATCCTGAAAAATTTAGTAGTCAGGTACATATTCTCCTTCCTTGATGTTCTGTCGTTGTAAAATATCTATTCATGTTAGACCACATCAATTCTCTAGTTTTATTTCAATATTCTTTACAATACCATTTTAAAGGATGTGCAATATTTTGTAAAAGATATACTTCTGGTACATGCTAAAAGCCTAGACTTATCCTAAATTTCCCTTATTGGCATTAGGGTGCTAAATGTAGTTTACTGAAAAATTCACACTTGTTCTTTTAAATTGTAAAGCTGTTTATCATACCTCTTAGCAAAACCCAGGAGAGATCATAGTGATGATGAGTGGATGGCCAGCAATGTTTATCTCCTTGTGTTATTCCTTTTTGACCATTTTTTATTGAATACTTCTGGTTACTTTTAATTCCCTAAGTCTTATCTAGGCTATTTAACTTGTGCTGTCCTGGAAAAGCTTTCACTTTTGGGTATATTTATTTCTGATGGTAATTCTATTACAGTTTTTCAATAAATTACGATATGCGAAAGAAGGAGCGAGAGACATTATGGACAGAACTTGTGCTGACTTACCATGGCAAGTATGGCTTGAAGTTGATGGGAGAGACATTGAAATCCCCAAGGTTAATTATAGACTAATAATTATTTTTCGACTCATGTTGGTAATTTATGTTGTGGGAACTGTCTTCTCTAAATTTATATGTAAAGCTTCTACAGCATTATTTCTTAATTTTTCATGCAGGATTCGGAGGGCTTAATTGTGCTTAATATTGGGAGCTACATGGGTGGAGTAGATCTTTGGCAAAACGAATACGAGCATGATGATGATGATTTTAGTCTTCAATCCATGCATGATAAGATGCTTGAGGTAGTATGTGTTTGTGGAGCATGGCACCTAGGAAAACTTCAGGTATAGGATACTTAATCAGTTAATCTTATGCATTTCTGAAATATCAAATCAAGTCTTCGTAAAGATATATTTAATTTAAGTATCTGCCTGTTCAAAATTAAATTAACAGATATAAATTATAATATTATTATGATAATGATGTGATTACATTTAGCTCAAATCTTGAGGTATTACATATTTAATGATATGATTGAGTATATAGATTATTCATTAACTATAGTAATTTGAATACTGAAAGTACCAACCTGATCTTAACTGTAACATCAAAAAAAGTAAAATATGTTAGATAAATGATAGAAATTTTGAATGAGTAGAAACAACAGAGCGGAGTTCCTTACAAGTAGACGTAGGTGGTATCCCTCTATTAAGACTGAAAGAGTGAAATCACAAAGAAAATGTTAAAAGGAAAAGGAAATAAAAATGGAAATTATGCACAGACAAACAGAACATTCCCCCTAAATCAATTCTTGCCCAAACCTCCTCTTCCTCACATTTATCCCTCTTTCTGGTTGTTATGTTCGAAACTTTCC
>NC_021165.2:6481463-6532291 GCF_000331145.2 Cicer arietinum | reverse complement strand
CTCTTTCCTACGCCATTAATTTTGCACCAGCTGTATATTTTGTTAAAAATCTCTTCTTTTGTCTGTTTGTCTGCTGTGAGGACAGACCCTTTGGTACGTCCAAATTCCGGTTTCCCCTCCTCTAACATACATCTGCAGCCCACTTTTATAGTTTTATTCAGTCCATTTCTCTTCATTCTTGAGTAAACATGTGCTAAAAAGGTCTATGAATAAATTAATGAAGTAATTGACGTTTTGGAATAATGTTGGTCATAGTCTTGCTTCTTATTTGTCCACACTATATTTATGATTTCAAATATAATCGAAGCCAGTCAGTATGAAATTGTTTTCAATATTAGTATCCTTTAATAAGAAAGTTTCATACTATTGTGGCAACAAAGTTTTCCTTGAAATCATTGTAGAAACCCTTTTCTGTTGGTAAATAGTAAATAGTTATGTTTGATTTGCCACATATATAGGTCGGACTTTCACAAGCAAGAAGACTAGCTCAAGGTAAAGTTATCAAGATACACTCTTCCAGTCCTTTCCCAGTTCAAATAGACGGAGAGCCATTTATCCTACAACCAGGCTACATAGAGTTAACTCATCGTGGGCAGGTAATGACATCCTTTCTTGTTTTTGTGGTAAACTTCATTTCATATTTTTCCACCTATTAGCCGTGTGTTTGATTCCCATTAGGAATACTAATCTTGTTTGGAGCATTTTTCTTAAATTGCGACTATAGCTATAGTGTAATGCAAATTGCTATTGTTCTGCAATGTGTTGTCAAAAGCAACGATAGGAGTGCTATAACAATGTTGAGGAGTAGTATTTTAACAAATTGTTATTTTCCACGACCCGGGATTGACAACACTAGTTACGAGCTTTCCAAACGTAAATCCCACAAGAATACTGAACACAACAAATTTCCCTCTTATATGGTGGTTGATATCATTGGGTCTTATTTGCTACACTCAGGTATTCATGTTGAGGAGGACTTCAGAAGACGAGCCTAAAGGGCAAGCAGCTGCTATAATGACAGAGGTATTATTAGAAGCCGAGTGCAAGGGCATTATTAATACATCTCAGAGAAAAGTTCTTCTCAAGGACATAGCCATCCATCTTTCTTAAGACCCGTTTCTCGTTCAGCCAGCTTAAATAGTTGCCCATACTTGGGTTTTTGAGCTCTAGTCCTTTTTCATAGGACAATTTTTGATTATTTCGAAAAAAAAATATAGAGAAAGATATAGTTCTACACTTCCACGTTCTACTTCCACGAAGCAGCTAATATAAGAGAGTGAAAACTGTTGCATCTAACAACACCCTACGCTGTGTATATTGCAATCCAGCGTACGTTTTCTTCTTCACATCTTTTGTAGTTGTACTACCACCATCCAAAAATGTAGAGGAAAAAAACATTTGATATCCATATGTTCGTGGGTCTTTTTTTTTTTTTAAACTAGCTTGATAAAAAGATTTTTGATCAGAAAAAGTTGTGTTTTTAATTTGATATTTTTTTGTTAAAATACTTTTTACTTTTCTCTCTTGACACGGTATCTTGAGTATACAGTTACCCTAAAATCATTCTTGTGGTTTTTCTGTTTGCTATTACAATGGCATGTCAAGTACTAGCATATTCTACATGTAATTGTAACTATTATAGAGGTGGTATAAAGGGCAAATGAATGTTGAAATTGAAGACATTTGTGATAGGAGTGTTTTATGGATATGAGGTAACTTGCAAACCGAGTCATCCAAATTAATTATATCCGCATTTTGATTCAACTTATTCAAGTTCGGATTGAACTGAAATCAACTCATTTAAACTTAATGATATTTGATTCGTGTAGCGGATGTAAATTTTTTATCTGCGAACTAAATTTATTGACGTGACATATATTTTCACAGTGGATGTATTTTAAATAGTGAATAATATGTTGTGATATAATTTTATTATTTGAGATGTTTAAGTATTTACATTTTTTTCTATATAACCCACGAATCCATCCAATCCAATCGAATTTATTTATAATCGGGATGGTTTGGAATTGATGTATAAATTATGGGTTGAGAACTCAACCCAACTTAATCCAACTCAAATGAAATTGAACGATTCAGACATTAAATTTGACAAAAAATGACTTAAAATTCGTGTATACACTTAATTTGTGATGATCAATTTAAAAAAAAAATATTATCAATACTTTTATTCCTTCCACGATATTTTCTCCAAGTTTAAGGCATTGGAAAAGAACTGCGGCATCTAAAGTCATTTGTGTGGCTTGCAACACAACCATCCAACTCAATAATTCTCCTACGATTCGTGCGACCTAACGTGTTTATTACTCTTGAGAATTATTGTTCTCTGGCTATATTCTACTCCTATAAAAAAAATAAATCAGAATCATTGAAAGGGCATATGATGATATGAAGATGTTTACTTGTTCCCTACCTACATTTCTTCCTTTTGTGGGTAAATAGAGCCAGTTAAGGAGTAAATTAATGCAGCTACACTATGGTAGACGGATACCAGCACAAATTGCACGAATTGGATATAAATAAGGTTATACAAACACAAATTTTACAAAAAAAATAATTAAAAGAGTCGTAGTAGGAAATCATGCCTATGTGTACTTATTGAAGCGCCATGCAACAAAGAGCATTTATTTCCTTTTTATTTATTTATTTTATCTATGAATATGAATTGCATTGACCGATATTCCTCTATTTCACAATATAAATCATTATAGCAAAAAATTGTCTCATTTTATATGTCACTTACAATATCAATAAAGAATTAATATTATTTTTTTCTATTATACTTTCATGTCTCATTTGAATTGTGCATATTTCTTAAGAAAATTATTAATGTATTAATTTCAATGATAAAATAAATTTAAATTAATAAAATACTCATATTAAGAATAATTAGTAGAGTAATTAAATGAGTCGAAATTCAATAAAAATAAAGATATATTAGTGAGAAAAAATAATTAACATCCCATTGCTAGTATAAAGAGACGATAGAATGCTTACTATTTTTTCAATTTTTTTAATTTTTTTAATTTTTTTAATATTGTTAATAAAAAATAATTTTATAAAACAAGTCGATTTCTAGTTTTCTTACAGGTTAACAATATTTCATAATTCGTAAATATATATCGTGTTAAAATGGCGTATAATTTAGGACGGGTAGTAAAAGTAGCATCAAACAAAGTTTAACTACTTGAAAATTCTAATTTCTATTCATGCTATACTTAACGGAGAAGGAACACAACCTTTGGCATAATAAAGGACAAAGATAAAGAAGGAACACGAGCAAAAAGAAAATAAAAGGAAAATTTAATGGAGGATTTATTATTTTGCTTTTTAGGGTATATCACCCAATAGTAGAAGAAAACAAAGATTATCCACTGCTTTGGATTTGTTCACAAAAAGAATGGAAATGCACGTTAGTGAACTAAAATGAATAGAAATATATCACTTCACTTACTTTCCCAAACCACCTAAAAGCAATGGGATATAATATGGTGGTTCATTCATACAAAAATTGATTATATATTTTTTTTTTTGGATTCAAGGATATATACCGTTAATATATTTGTTCTCTTCCTTTCTTTTTCCAAATCTACTTTTTCATACCAAAAGGAAATTTTATTGACGTTTTCTTTTAATAATCGTTAAGAAATATAAATATTAATTAAAAATCTAAGTTTTTTAATAAATAATTGTTGAAAATGATGTTAAAAACCATAAAATTAATTGATGTGAATTGAAAAAAATAAGAAAATCTGACATAAGATGAATAGTACATACTAGTAGTTTTTATACGGTGGAAGTAAACCAATTGAATTCTATTAGTACTCAATTTTTTTAAGAGTGAGAACTAGTAATGTGTTTACATAAATTTCTGCCCTCGTGTGGATATTAAAGTAATAATGTGATTTGAGATATTTGGAAAGTAAAAGCTAAATTTTGATCCTAGAAGACAAAAAATACAAAAATTCTATTTGATCTTTAAGAAATGAAAAATGCAAATTTGATCCCTCAAATGAAGGGGAATATTTTTTTATTATTATTATTATTAAAAAGTTTAAATGAATTGAGTTTCAAATGTATATCAAGATTAAGATATGTTTTAAAAAATTCATAAATACTTAATCGATTATTAGCCAACTAAATTCTTAAGCTTGCACTGAATCAACACTTATTATCAATGTAGGAAACATTTTATTAATGATAAAAAAAATCATTATAGCAAAAAATTGTCTCATTTTATATGTCACTTACAATATCAATAAAGAATTAATATTATTTTTTTCTATTATACTTTCATGTCTCATTTGAATTGTGCATATTTCTTAAGAAAATTATTAATGTATTAATTTCAATGATAAAATAAATTTAAATTAATAAAATACTCATATTAAGAATAATTAGTAGAGTAATTAAATGAGTCGAAATTCAATAAAAATAAAGATATATTAGTGAGAAAAAATAATTAACATCCCATTGCTAGTATAAAGAGACGATAGAATGCTTACTATTTTTTCAATTTTTTTAATTTTTTTAATTTTTTTAATATTGTTAATAAAAAATAATTTTATAAAACAAGTCGATTTCTAGTTTTCTTACAGGTTAACAATATTTCATAATTCGTAAATATATATCGTGTTAAAATGGCGTATAATTTAGGACGGGTAGTAAAAGTAGCATCAAACAAAGTTTAACTACTTGAAAATTCTAATTTCTATTCATGCTATACTTAACGGAGAAGGAACACAACCTTTGGCATAATAAAGGACAAAGATAAAGAAGGAACACGAGCAAAAAGAAAATAAAAGGAAAATTTAATGGAGGATTTATTATTTTGCTTTTTAGGGTATATCACCCAATAGTAGAAGAAAACAAAGATTATCCACTGCTTTGGATTTGTTCACAAAAAGAATGGAAATGCACGTTAGTGAACTAAAATGAATAGAAATATATCACTTCACTTACTTTCCCAAACCACCTAAAAGCAATGGGATATAATATGGTGGTTCATTCATACAAAAATTGATTATATATTTTTTTTTTTGGATTCAAGGATATATACCGTTAATATATTTGTTCTCTTCCTTTCTTTTTCCAAATCTACTTTTTCATACCAAAAGGAAATTTTATTGACGTTTTCTTTTAATAATCGTTAAGAAATATAAATATTAATTAAAAATCTAAGTTTTTTAATAAATAATTGTTGAAAATGATGTTAAAAACCATAAAATTAATTGATGTGAATTGAAAAAAATAAGAAAATCTGACATAAGATGAATAGTACATACTAGTAGTTTTTATACGGTGGAAGTAAACCAATTGAATTCTATTAGTACTCAATTTTTTTAAGAGTGAGAACTAGTAATGTGTTTACATAAATTTCTGCCCTCGTGTGGATATTAAAGTAATAATGTGATTTGAGATATTTGGAAAGTAAAAGCTAAATTTTGATCCTAGAAGACAAAAAATACAAAAATTCTATTTGATCTTTAAGAAATGAAAAATGCAAATTTGATCCCTCAAATGAAGGGGAATATTTTTTTATTATTATTATTATTAAAAAGTTTAAATGAATTGAGTTTCAAATGTATATCAAGATTAAGATATGTTTTAAAAAATTCATAAATACTTAATCGATTATTAGCCAACTAAATTCTTAAGCTTGCACTGAATCAACACTTATTATCAATGTAGGAAACATTTTATTAAAAAAAAAAAAAAAAAAAAAAAAAAAAAAACTATTTTGATTGATATTTGTTTATTTTGAGAGACTACATTTCATTTTTTTTATTTCAAACAAGTCTCCATATTTTTTTCTTAATCGCCACCGGTTAGGTACTAATTCTTTTTGAAATGTAATAGAAAATGCAACCCAAAAAATGAATGGTCTTGGATTTAGATATCTCCTTTTTCCCTTACATTGATTCTCTCTTCTAACTATAACTCTACCTCTCTCTCTATATTGAAAAATAATGAAAAGAAAGGAAGATTAAGTGAGAGATAAAGATGGAGAATAACTAGAGAGAAAAGTGAAGGAGATAATCCAATTTCATGCAATAACTACACCTATAATTGACATGACATATTCGATCGTTCTCACCTACTCTTATATGCTTGCCATCGAATTAAGGACATAGTTAGTATCGTTGAAGGTTATACTTTATTTCAGCTATATATACTAAATTTTCTTAATGCAATGTATATATTAATTAACAATACTAAAATATTTTAGTTTAATTTTATCATTTAAGTTAAGGGTTTTGCGTAAGAAAGGAAAATAAATGGGCTTTTGGAGCCCAATTCCTTCTTCTTATCTAACCCTATAGATAGTGAGTGTTGCAACTTTGGAACCACGTTTACAAACAAAAATTTCATTATTTAAATAAATGATAAAACCATTATGAGAGTCTAAACACAACCATATACTAGAAAATATTTGGACATTAAATGATAGTACTACTATTGCATGCGGATGATAATGAAATTTGAAAATGTTTTATAAAAAAGAAATGAATGATGAGTAATAGTAATAGTAATGTTTTGGAGATGAAATGATAATAAATTGATTCGAAAGTGAAAGAGAAAGAGTACTGTAAAATGCAATTGTTGTGATGAAAATAGCTGTGTCTTTCTCTCAGTTTCATTTCCCAAGAAACGTCAGATACTCTATTAATTCATCTCTCTCTCTCTCCAAATAATAAATTTGAAGAAGAAGAAGAAGCTGAAATTGGTGATTTTGATTTCCAAAGATGGATGCTGAATTTCCAACAACTTAAAAATCTCCATTAAATACATTACACTAAAACATAGAAATGGAATCACTGTACATGTTGTCTTTAATGAATACAGTATCTCCTATTTTGAGGTTAAGTATTGCATCATCATTATCATTATCATCATCATCATGCAGATATCTATCTCATTTCTTTCTTGCTTATATACACACAGATACCCTACTCTACCTAGCTTCTCCTGTTCCACCACATCTTCATTTCTCACACCTAATAATACCTTCCATTTTCACTAAAATAAAACAATAAACAATTATTAATTCAACACTATACATACATCATCTTTCTAATGACATCACATCATATATTTAGTGTGGTCTGCACAATAGTAAATTAAATTATACATAACTAGTCATTTACTAGGCATGTGTTAATTAATTTGCCTGAAGTACATTCATGAAAAAGAAACAACAATTTGAAGAGGGGTGTTACTGTTATTGAAAGAGGTAGCTTGGTAGGTAATACTAGGTCCTAAGAAAGAAGAGAATTTGAGTTGTGATAGGTTTAATTTCATAACTGTTCATTATGTTGTTGTGGCTAGCCACGTGAAACAAACATTCCTGCACTGTTTCTTCTCAACCGTAAGAGAGGGCCCCTGCATTGCATTGCTCACAATATTATTATATATACCACTAAACTAACACACATTCATCACCACTGTTCCTTCTTCTTCTTCTTCTCTCAACACTTGCACCTCCACATACTTTTTAACCACCTTAAAAAACAATAATTTTTTTAGAAATGGTACTTTTCTTGCTTGGAAAAGATATGTTTGTGTGTGTGTGTGTGACAGAAAGATGAAGGAGGAGTAGAGAAAGCCTTACCAAAAGCAAAGGAACAGAAGAAATAATTAATTAGTACTATAGCAAAAGTTGGGTGGGGGGAATGAAGCCTGGTCCGAGGTTGAGAGTGAATGAATGATGAGAAAGTATTCTCTTCAACCATCTTTATCTCCTCGAGCCAGACAACGTTCCTCTCAACCGACTCTTGCATTATGAAGATTGATTTCATGATATTTAAAAAACTTTGAGGGGAATGAAGCCTGGTCCGAAGCCTTATAGTTCTTCCAAGATGGAATGAAATATCTATCTCCTTTGTCAAACTCAAAAGCCTCGAGCCAGCCAACATTCCCCTCAAAAATTCATCCTTCAACTCATTGTTATTTTTGCCTCCTCTAAGAAATACTCTCAAGTGAAATGAAAACCCTAACCCTCGTATACCTTGTTATATATAGGTAGCTTGGAGGAGAGAGAGTAGAGATACTACATAATAAGTACCGACTCACACTAATGCTGCTTTTTACTTACTCTTCCAAAATTAACATATACAAAACGCTATTTTAAACAACAACAAAAACTAAAGCATCGTATCGTACATATATATAGGTTACACAACAATACCACTAAACCAACCCAAATAATTTTTACTTTTTATGTGATTAAATAATGAAAGCTCTTATTGCCAATTTTTCTTTTAAAAAATAGTATCTAAAAGAAAAGAAAAAAGTTTAAAAGCTAATTAAAATGAGAATCTATTCTTTTATAGCTTTTCTCAAAAAATACATTTTAAATTTTTTTTTTCAAATAAAAAGTAATTTTTAGTATAATAGTCAAACACAATAAATTTTATTTTTCATAACAAATTCTAAAATGTAATCTTTAATACTCGCATAAAAATTACTAAATTTGATGCCATTAATTGTTAGTTCGTTGTAAATTATACAAAAATTATGTTGGTGTTCAATAATTTAGATAATTTAAAAAATCGCAAATTTATTGTGTTTATCTATTGCAGTAAAAATAATTATATTTTCTTTAAAAGAAAAATTATAAAAAATAACTTTTATAAAATGTTACTCAAAACAGTTCTCATTTAATATATAGTTTAGATTACTTTTTGGATTTTAGTTTTTACAACAACTGTAAAATCATATAAAAACTCCTAAAGTAATTATTTTTTAAAAACAAAAAAAGTCTAACAGAAAGGACTCTCAGATTTTTATTATTTTTTTTATTTTGTCAAAAACCTCAATATTTTTGTTATATAGATTAAAATTTAGTTAAGTTGGACATAAGAGACTTACTTTCAAAAGGGCCCAGAAGTATTTACAAACATACTCACATATTATTGTTCTTACAAAATTAGATTTACAATTATTGATCTCATAAGTCTCATTGTTACACCAATAGTCATTCACTTAAATATTGTTATTTATCATTTTAGTAATTGTTAGGTAAAATAAATCATCTTAATAATTGCATTATTTCAATAAACTCAATAGAGAGAGAGAGAGGTAGTTTATAGGAATAGTACTTTTTTTTTATTGATTAAAAAATATAAATAAAGATTATTTTCAATAAAAAATAAGAGTTATAAAATGTTATTAAGAAATCCAATGAAAAGTATATTTACAGATGAAAAGAGTATTTAACAAATAAAAAAGATGCAATGGAATAACCTGATGGTGCCGGTGGAGCAACCGACCCATTACCTGCTACCAACCATTGGTGGCAGTGAAAAATATAGAAAAAGACAAAAAGAGTATTTAATTTAGAATACATACACTTGCAGACACTATAGGAAGTTATATGTATATATGATTCTTTGTGTTCATCATTGCCTTATTATTTTTAGCCTTTTTCTTATCCCTACTTTCAATCTCCTCTATTTGTACGATGCTTTCTTTTCCCGCACGGCCACATCATCATCATTTCCCTTTTCTCTCTTCTTAACAAATAAATACAAAAGTTTTTTCTTTTTCGTAGATGATATTTTTTTTTTGGCTAATGTTTTGAACTCATTTTATTCAACTAATTAATCATTCGGACATTTTAGAGTGAAAATATCTATATTGTTATTATAATTTATATATGTAAAGTTCTTATCATTGCGTTTGATTGTACAGAAATTTGAAGGAAGATAGAAAACATGAAATCTTCCACTGTTTGGAACTCAATGTGGGACAAACACTAAAAAATCTTAAAATAAATTCTTATTAACTTTTTATGTTATAATAATAATTAGAATCTTATGTCTATAAGTTTAAGAAAAATTAACTACTAAAATAAATTAAAATACAAAGAGGATTATTAGTGTATTTTTAGCTACTGTTTATTGATAAGTTTTACTAATAAATTAAATAAATAAAACCATATAATGTTTGATAATTTAGTTATATTTTCAAATAATCTATTTATAATTTCTATTATCAGTTTTGTTTATCGTTAAGAAATAAAAAACATTTTAACGAGTACTTATTTGTTTTTTATTATAACTGAGTACTTATTTGTTTTATAATTAAGAGTTTATTTTAATTTTATTCTCTTTATTATACTTTATTTTTGTTTAAGGATATTGATATCTTATTTCATGATTATACTTCTTTCTTCATTCTCATTTTTTATTCACTTTTATTTATACTAAATAATTAAAAAATTGTCTCATTTTTCTTTTATTTTCTACACACTTTCATTTCTTTTCCTTTTTTTTTTCCCTCATCCGAATAAAACATATATGTTACGTCCAAATTTTAAAGTAACTAATGGTAAATTACTAAATTAGTTGCAGCTTGAAAATAATAAAATTATATAATTTGTTTATAATTATATGGAAGAGAAATTCTCCCCCTATCTGGATGACTGGATGGCCTAGTTGAGGTGCAGACAAGAGTCTCAGCCTTTTGTGTCACACCAGTCTCTTCAATTATTGGACTTGACATGAAAATTACGTTGACTCTATTTTCTTCCCCTTTAAACTTTACACTTTACACAACAATTCATCACTAATCACTTAAACGATCATATACACTAAAAAGGTTTCTGATAGTAATATGAACAAATGAGTATAAGTGGCATATACAGTCTCAGTAAACAATAATGAATTGTATTAAGAATTTAACTATTCTTTTATAATTAATTTTTTTAACAATAACATTAACTGTTACTTCTTTTTATTTTGATGAGAAAAAAAATAGATAAAAGTAAAATATAAACTATATTAAATAATTAAAGTATGAAATTATCAAATGATAAATGAGTCCTATAGCCAATGAAAAACAATTAATTAGTATAATTAATTAACTAGATTTTTAGCTTAAAAAAATTAACTAGATTTAGTTAAGATTAACTAAAATATTACTAGTTAGTTACTCTCTTTGTTTCATAAAAATTATTGGTTAAATTTTTCGTATACATATTAACAAATCTAATAATTAGAAGGAAGAGATGAGTTATTTTATCAAATTATTTATTTGAATTATTTATGAATTTTCACTATTATCAATGCAACACATAATAATATTTTAAAAATTGTGTATATAATAATCATTAAAAAATAGTATAAAAAATAATTAAAATTGCATTAAAAATAATAAATGATACTTATTTTGAGATAATTTTTAAAAAAAACTAACACCTCCATAGTGAGACAAATTGAGTACTTAGTTAACAAACTATCTAACTACCTAATTAAGTAAGACCTAAATAATATAAAATAATTAGATATTTAACATTAAAATAATTGTTGTATGGTAACAAGAATTAAAACACACATATATAATTATAAAATAAAAAAATAATAATTAAGTAATGCATAATTTTAAAATAATAATTTTGTGTATATATAATACACAAATAATGTGTCTAAAATTATTGTGAGTATAATAGAATTACTTATAATATTATCCTTCGATCTTGGATAGCTACGTAGAGGAAACTAACATAGCTTATTTGTGTGTGCAAAAATAATTTTTTTCTTTTTGTTAATAGATTAACCTGTGCAAATTACAGGAATTAATTTCTTAGTTCAACAACATGAAGCAAAATTCCCTTTTGAGAATTTTAACGCATTCTCATTACTAAATTTGAATTCTTTTAAATTAAGTTAAAAGAGATTCAATCATTCAACTAAACATTTTTAAATGTGTGTAGAAGGATTTTAATATACCATTAAAATGAGTATGTACTCCCATTACATCTAAAAGATGCAACAGTTTTGAGTAAAACAATTTGTAAGCGTAAATCACATTATGATAGATATAAAGACATTCGATATATTAAAATATGTGTAATTAATTTTACTGTTAGACTATTTTATTAAAAAAAAAAAAAACAGTATAAAAACAACAAAGCTTATTGAGTTGTGGAAATTCAAAATCCATGACATTCCAATGCATGATATATTACTGTAGCAAAGTGGAGTAGTTTAACTATACACCTACCGCATGTAACTCATTCAATTCTTAATTCTTAGAGAAACTTGTCTATTTACTCTCCGTCTTATTTTAATTATATGAGATATAATAAATAAATTAATTAATTAACATTATATTAGTATAAAATAATAAATAATTTAAGATAAAAAACAATAAATAAAATATTTAAAATGAGATATCGAAATATTTTCTTTCTAAATGATCTCATTGGCCATGTGTTGGAATTCAATTACAAGTGGTTTTGTTGGAATTCAATTATGAGTGGTTAGTCTCACATTGACCAGGAATGGAGTCTATATTGGATATATAAGGAGAATGACTCATAAACCTAATGTCTTAAGGTTTTGGGTTGAGATATAGTGTTTAAGTCTTTTATGAATTCTTGTTTAGAACCCATTTTGAATGTCGGGCTCCCCGTACTCCCGCTTCGAATCTTTAGCATATGTTAACAAATTTAATACTATTATAATCAATTTTTTTAATTTTCATTATTTAGACAAATGATTTTTTTATAGATATGACCAAGATAATATGTAATATTATTTATAAAATAATTTTAAAAACACATTTCTAAAATATCTTTTAATTATTTAGATCTTATTCTCATTGAACTAATTTTCGTGGAGGGCAATTTAGAGAATGTTATTACTTTTTTTTTTACTTTGAAAATTAAATAAGATACGTAAACTATTTTTCAGAAATAATATGTGAACTTTTTTTTTTTGGGCTTGTATAGAGAGTATTAAGGCATCACCAAACATTAATCATCTTACAAGTTTATATCTTGTCAATATTCTCGAATGATGAAACTCATCAAGAACTTAATTTTGAAACGTAAGAACTATTTAAAGATTATTGTTGGAAGTGAATTTAGTTCTTAAATTAAAAAATAAATAAATAAATCATCTAAAATGTGGTCTCATTATATCATTAAAAAGCATGATTCTGCTACTTAGCTTCTTAATTAAAACTAGGGTTTATATAAGATTTTTTTTAATACAATTCTTTTGAATTTTTTCTTTGGATCATGCTAACATGTGTTCATAAGGAACTTGTTAAAAAATAAAAACAAAAAATAATCAATTTTTCAAATTTCAAAACATTGGATGTACAACTTCCAAAAATTTCTTTCTCTTTTTGATCTATATTAACAAGTGTTACAAGCACACTTGTAAGCATTTCTCTGTTTTATCTCTTTTTATATAACAATTTCAAAGTATTAAGTTGCATGAATTATTTTGTACCAACATATTCTTAGTTATACATGTTACCTCATTTATTGTAATATGTAAATAAATATCATGTAAAAACATGAAATAATTATCTCTCATGAAGGGTAAATTTATAAAATAATAACAATTATCGACAAATTTAATACTACTACTACTAATTTGTCTTAATGTTCGTTTTCTATATTTAAGGACAAATGAAGTATACTTTAGGATTAAACATGTGTAGTCCTTGTATTGTTTTCGTTTTAAATCTTATAAATATTTTCTTCCTCTTTAAGTCTCACAATATTTTTCGTCAGTGGTTTTAGTCTTCAAATATTCAAAATTTAATTGTGAGCCTCTTGCACTACTTCAAGAACAACCTTATACAATTTTAAAGCCTTGAATCCAATTGGTATTAATGTGTTAAATAGACTTTTGTAGTTAGGCTTTTGAAGTAAATACAATGCAAGTATTTATTTGACTCAAATATGAGTAATAGTGAATTAATTTATTGATATTTAATATCATTCTTTAAAATATATCATTGCTATAATTTCTTAATGTTGTAGAAAATGACTTTAATAATTAAAGTTAAGTTTATGTAAAAAAAACAAAATATGTTAAATTTGAAATAATTTTATTTTTTACATGAAATAAAATTTTTTAAATGTATTCTTATTTGTGATTAATAGTAGAGTGGGTAATAAGTATAAGGTGGACTTTTGTACAAGATAAGAACAAAAAAGCAAAAAAGAATGTTATTATAACATACAACTTTCATCTCACCAAACCAATCAATGTGATTAAAAATTAAAAAATAATAATAATAAATATTCTTAAAACACTTGTTAAATAAATAGAAAAAATAGAAATTGTACATTCACTTAAATTTTAAAAAATAATATTTTTTTAAATAAAACTTTATTTGTATGAAGAAGCGCTGACAACATTTGTGAAGAATTTGTAAAAAAAAAAGAAGAGGAAGTAGTAGAGGTAGGTTAATTAAAGATGATGATTGGAAAAGAATGATTAATGCAGTTAGTAATGTTTATAATGAATGGGGTATGGGTGTGATTGTGTAGCATGAAAGACGTCATTGGAAAGACGGCTAATAGAGAAGCGTAGATCAGAGCCGTTGAATGTTATAATCGAACGGAGATGTCGGTGTCAGCGGGAGCGTAGGATCGGGAGAATGGAGAAAACAAAGAGCCCGAGTAACGAGGAAAACAAAAACAAAAACAAACGAAACCTTCTCTCATCATAACATTATCATTCAACAACTGTACAAAACACATTTACTACTCTTTTATTGACTTGACGTGGACCTCTCGAACCAACACTACTCAGTCTTAAACTAACTTCACACTCACCCACCCCCCCATGCTTTCTCTTTCTCTTTCTCTTCTATTTCTCTCCCTCTCTGCTATACACTTTACACTCTAGCCCTCTTCCTTTCCTTCTCTTCCAAGTTTCGTACCTTTTTTAAAATAAAATAAAATTTTTATACATTTTCTCTCATCACCTTCAAAAATATACATCATCTCTAAGAATATGCAAATATATCTAACACACAAATTTAAATTTTAATAAATATATAAATTTTTAAGTTTTTAAAATACTAAAAATACAAATATTAAAAAGAATAAAAGTAATACATTAATAATGTAAAGTTATTTTATATTTTCGTAAAATTATAACTCACTACTATATCAAATATATAAATAATTGTAGTTAATTAAAACTGTATAATACAAGATTGCGTATTAAATGTTAAAATTGCAATATGTGAGTGCACCTTTATACCGAAAATCTAAACCTACAAATCAAATGTTGCACATACTCATGCCATCATAAACCATAAAAATATGTCTAATAAATTTGGTAGCAACTCGGCTAGAACATCAATTTATTTAAATTGAATATGAACTAAATCTATTTAACAAAAAATATTATCGAAATTAAATGTAAAAAAATCATCAAAAATCAATACATATATTATTTAAACTTTTTAACTATTTTAATATATATATGTACTCTTTCAGAAAATCTGTGATACATTAAATACTCAATAATAATATTAAAAATATAAATTTAGTGTTATTAGTTCTAATAGACATTTCATTTAATTCAAAATATTTAATGTTGATAATTAAATATTTAATATTAAAAATTAACAATTTAATAAATTTAATTTATAATTTATATAAAACTAAAAGATTTATTACAACTAACTATATATCTTAATATAAATTTATTTTATTTATAATAATAACCGAAATAAATACACTTTAAAAATTATTCCAAAAAGTTTATATGATTAGGATGGAGTGAGTAATTAAATGAAAAAAGATCAGGTTGAAAAATAACCCACTCCCGCCAAAAACATAAAATTGAAAAGTAAATAATAAATGAGGAGTCAAACCCTCTGCAAGTGGAATCGACGGCTCAGGTTCTCCGAGCATGGTACGCTGCAGGCATCGCCATGTGCTTTCAATAAATGCTCGTCGGTACGGCGGAGTGTGGGACCGGCACGAAGGGACAGGAGCACGTGATTTGAATTGAAGACTAGGTCACGTGGGGGGTCCACCATTTGTGAGGAGATGTTTTTTGTTTGGCTCGTCTTCAAGTAGGGACCACCACTTTCAATTATGGGGTCATCATCACACTCATCAGTAGTATGTCAATGTATCTTCGACACACTGTATTGCGCAAATCTCGGGCCCTCCTTTTTTTATATTAACAAAGAAAATTGTTTGGTCGACTAATTTTTTCTTTCATATATGACTCTAAAATCTTTGTAATTTTAGTGTTAAAAAAACCTGTGACACTACAGTAGATTACAACAAGAAAAGAGGTGAAAGAAATTAAATTGGATACAAACATCAACATAAGATAACAAATATGAAATTGGAAACTTAAATTATTTAATTTAGAGATAAAAAAACATATATTAGATACTAACTGCAGGTTCAAATCCTGATTATATTATCGAAAAAAGATACAAATAAATCATTTAATAAGTATTTGATAAACTCTAAAAAAAATTCGTACATTGAATTACAACATTATCATCTAACCCTAAATTTGAATTATAGGAAGAAAAAAATGGAACGTTTTTAGTGAATGAGATGATCGGGTCTCATGTCTCAATTCTCGAGCCATAAGTTCAACAACAGGAAAGCTATGTCCCAATGTTTTGACTTATCAGCGCAGATATATTTATTACTCCCATCGACTTTATATATGAAGATCTGTGCATGTCAAGCGTTGGAATCCAAAGATGTTTGGCGTTTTGACAACTTCAAAACCAACTGCAACTTGTATTTTCAACATACTCCTCCTACAAATCATATCACAAGCTTTATGTTTTTAAGGACAATTAGTGGCTGATTGCATACTTGAAAAAAAAAAAAGTTAATGGTTTCAAAGAAAACCGAATTATAGGACCACTGCAATACCATTTTCAAAATAAAAACATCAATTTTTTTTAAAAACTATTAATGCAGAACATGTGTTGATAGTAAAATACCGGGAACAAAGAACGAAATCTATTTAATTTCTGACCACTGTCATGTCAAATTAATTTTTATGTCCGTTTACCTGTTAGTCAAACCAAAAAGATGAACTTGAAATTCATATTGAAAATGAGCCCACCGCCGTACAAAGTTGCTGGTATTCCAATATGCTTCACAATCAATTGATGGATAAATAGGCTCTTTTGTTGCGAATTACAAAACCAGACATAAACAAGAATATTCACATACAATATACAAATAAAAAAGAGGATAGCATCAGCACGTAGGGTGACAATTAACAAGAAATAGGTTCATATATTTCCCACCAACTGTCATCTACTAAAATTAAAAGTAGCTGGCAAGCTTTTCACCAGAAACAAAGAAATTATATTATGTCTCTCTGTTAAATACTTTAACTCATTTCCAAAAAACTAATTTGTAAGGTGCAGATTGCTTTGTAAACTTTATTTAATATTCATTGGAGCAGTTGAGAATTTTTCATTACAATCCCTCATCCCAACACTATTGACTTGATGCCTGAATATTGAGGATAGCCCATTAATAGATCTAAGATAGATTTTGATATCAATTTAAATTTTAAGCTTAACTCTTCAAACTCAGTTTGTAAAGTGAAGACTATTACACTTATAAGCTGTATTTAAACATTATCTCTAGTCACCGTGATACTTTTGTTTTTCTCAATACCCTCTATAAACCACAATAAATGAATAAAACTTAAGTGAAAAAATATATCTCCCCAATGCCATCACCATCAGTCAAATATCACATCTGGGTCGCAAACAGAAATGCTGGCATCGTACCTAAGTGAGTAGTAGATACAAGAACAAAAACAGAAAATTTTCACGGAAATTGCACTAAGCTACATATATCTCATCACTAATTCAAAATGGCTATATTTTTGTCACAAAAAAAATTCAAAATAGCTACATGGTCAGGATATAGAACCAAAGCATCCAAAGCTTTTATTCAGATGAAAATTTCCCTAAAATCTACCAAACAACCAAGGGTAACAACTATAACAATTTATATCACCAATGTTTTTGGGGGCAATAAACTGCTACCTTCCAATAGTTGGCTACCAAATAACATTATAGCATTACTTGTGCCCAGGAGTTTTTCTATTCAGTTATGCAAAACCAATTCTTCATAGCTTTTTGTCTTCTTATTCACGCTTTTGATAGGACAACATTTAGTCAGCTTTCTATGTTCTGAATAAGTAGGGTTCATAGGCAGTAAATTTTACGTCAATGGATGCCAGACATTAGTAGCTTTATAAACATGGAAATCATTTTTCTGTAAAATATTTACTTAACGGTCATATCTGCAACAAGTCAACTGCAAGCAATAAATAGCATTACAAACATATGACAAACATAAGACTCCAAGAATGGCACATTAAGCATTTCAGTTAGGGCATTGGTGAGAGACATCCGAGGAAGTAGAAAAACAAATGATTTTAAGAATAAAAACACCAGCATGCGGATGCTAGGAATCAAATAAAGAAAAAGTAAGCAAGTTCTTAGCAATTAATTATGCGGTTATGATATCATCCAGAAATCCAGGCGTATAGGAGGTGACTGCAAGGTGTTATTCCTAGTTCCCAGGGGATATATACTTATGTTAGATCTTATAGTTCTTAAGGGAATAAAATAACTGTCTAATTTGCTGGAAAAATTGATGTGTATTACAGATATGATAATCTAGTTCTCATTCCGAAGTGTGATTCTTCTAATTCTATGAAGGACCTTAGGCCCATTTCTTTATGTAACCCGGACCGAAGGTGCTGACTACCAGTTACCGGAAGAGCAATTAACGAGCAAACATCCCGAAAGTCACTTCTCTAATCTAAAAAGGATAATTATCACTCCAGGGCGACAAAGATGAAAGAATCCGCAAAGAATAAATGTTCAATGAAATTGCAAGACCTCCTCTAGACAGCTTTAGAGGCTTCCAATGGCCTTCATGGACCTGTGACATACCTCACCGAATCCGTAGAAAAGGAGAACCAATTCAGCATTCAAGGCTTGGTGCAGGACCAACCGATGACTCTCATATAAGAGTAACCCGGGGATTCTTTTCTTTCGGCTCTCGTCCTTACCTGGAAATGAAAACTCAAAAGAATGCTGCTCGCTCCGTAGCCTCAAACGAGGAAGCAGCCCAATCTATTTCATACGATCAGTACAAAATTCTTGCCAAAGTGTTGGCTAATAGATTGCAACAAGTTTAATATAGGTGTTTCCATTGAGCAGTCAGGTTTTGTGAAATTATTAACTTGTGGCACAAGTCTTCCTTCATAAACAGGTTTTGTGAAATTAATTCCTTTTCAGGACATATGATAGAAACCACTTGCAACCTCTGTATGAAAATTTAATAACCAAAGAAAGTTTGGTTGCATTATTCATCTTCCCCCAAGAGCTAAATAGTTTTAATGAGGAAAAGTATTAGTGTGTTTGGATTTGATCAGAATTACATTGCTACCGTGTGTTGCAGGAAAAGCTGCACTGTGGATAGTTGATAAAACGTGTCGAGGTAGCTGACCGCATTGCCAAGCACATTGTCGGTCAATACATGCAGAAGATGATGGAGGCGAAAAATTACTGCTATTAAAAATACCAATTTACCAATTTTTCTTTCCCCAAATATAAAACCTAACCATTTTCTGCAACATTTACGTGAAATGAAAACCACAAACCACAAGTGGTTTCTCATCGACGGCTACAACCAAGGGATGATCAGGAAAAAAAGAGAGAAATATAAATAAATGATTTTTTTTTTATGACAATCACTCCAACTATGCAGCATCATATTTAATCAAATCAGGCACCAAATGATGCCAAAACTGTGTAGTTAACAGCAAAAACTAAAAAGGTTGAAGCCAATAGATCTGGCCTGAAACATGAAGGCATTTGATTCAATTTATATTGCACGCCTTGGTTCTCTGAAGGTCCACAATAAACCTCGGAACATTATTATCATTTCATGATTGAAATAAACATATCAATACATCAAATATAGAAGTGATGCTAAGTTAGTTTTTGACTTAATTACTTTTTGATCCCTTATTGTTTAGGTTCAAATTGGTCCTTTAACTTTTAAAAGTGTCACTTTAGTCATTTAACTTTACTTTGTTAACTAACATCGGTCCTTTCCGTCAAATAGGTGTAAAGAACATTAGTAAAAGATGATATGGCATTTGGTGTAGCTTTCATCATAAACTAGTAGTTAAAATGCTTCATAAAAGCCTTCTTTCTTAAATTTGCTTTGAGGCATTCCTCTCTAAAACTTAGTGTTTATAAAATCCTTCGTCTTCCCCAAATCCTGGGTTTATAAAATCCGTCTTTTCTCCAAATTTGCTTTAAATTTGTGCAACCAAAAATCAAAATGTCTAAGCATTCGTTCTTCTTCTTCGTCCTCTCATCTACAAGGAAGTGCGACTCAAATGAGGATTCACATGGTGAACCACTATACCTTACCACCCATTCATTGATAGTGGTTAAAAAATTGTTGAGCGGACAAGAAATTAAAGATGAAGGTTTACTTGAAGGATGCCATGGACAAGCCTCTCATTTGTTAATCTTTAATGGTACTACCAGTCTATGATCATGAATGGATGTTACGCAGCAATGCTACTGATGCCTGCTATAAAATTTGCAATATGTTCTCTACCTACATTGTTTGCTTAACCATGTCAGCTCCACGTCAAAGCCACATATAGAGTTAGGGTGAGTTGGTTTAACAATTTGGACAGAAATGACAAATACGAATTAACATAGTAAAAGCTAAAAGAGATGACAAATACGAATTAACATAGTACGAGCTAAAAGAAATGACAAATACAAATTAACATAGTAAAAGCTAAAAGATCAAAGTGACACTCTTTAAAGTTAAAGGGCCAACTTAAACCTCAAAAATAAGTTGAAGGACCAAAAACCTCATTAAGCCTTATTTTTTTATACACTATTTCTTAATAAAGAATTTGCAAAAAGGTAATAATGCGTTTCTTGCCATTGAACGGGATCTTGTCAAAAAAAGTCTATGACTGGGATTCTGTATAAAAGAAAGTCTATGAACGGGATTCCTTAGGCTTGGGGCAGAAGTTATATAATATTAGTAGGTTGAATATTTAATATATTGGTAGACAGTTTATTTAGTTATTTGTAAATGTTGCATGTGCAGTAACTACTATGTAACCGTTGTAGGAAGTTAGAATAGTAAATAAAAAGATTAAGGAAAAGAGGGCATTCGGTAAATTGGGATCTAGTCGGTTACTTAGGACTGCCCAGGCTCTCGAATTCCTAGGGCGAATCTCTTCATCCTTCTCTTTGTAATTTCTAAAGGAAGTTGTATCCATGATAAACGAAGTTTATTCATTGTACTAATTTACTCATTCTGTTCCAAAATAAGTGTCATTTTAGCATATAAAAAATGTTCTAAAGTGAGTATCGTTTTGATTTTTCAATGTGACATTAATTAGTATTTTTCCAATTCTACCTTATATTAATATTGTCTGCACCACTTTCAAGTCATTATATTCCACTATACATTTATTTATAATAATAATGGTTAATAACCAATAGTTAATAAGAATAATTTTATAAAATTGCAACATTCTTTCTATCATCTATAGTTTTCTTAATTTGTGTGAAAAAATCTAACACGACACTTAATTTGGAACGGATGCGGATGGAGTATTTTCCAACCAGCTCTATCAGTATGCTTCAGCAACATTTGAAAAGTAAAACACAAGTATACATATAAATCAGGGAATTTAACAATTATACTAAAACATGATGCAAAACAATGGAGGCAAAAAATAGGATCCGAAAGTCCTCTGTGTTTCTTGGCAAAAATTTCCCACCATTTTGAAATGACAATAGACACTATCTTGATAGAACAATAGACAGTAGTAATCATTTAACTACAGAAAGCATCACCTTCTTGATAGAGAATAACTTCCATCATCAAGAATTTATTATCATGGATTCTACCAAGTTTTTTCTTTAAATTGTATATATGCAGTAACACATCTCCATCCATCATCTTATTTTACTTTTAAGAGATAAAAACGAACTATCTGCATTAATTAATTGTAAATTTGACATAGCCTATGGCCCACTCTATATTTTTGGGTTATCTTTCACGTTACTAAGGAGGAAAAATATAAAACAATGCAGAAAGATAGCAAGGAAGCCAAATATTGTTAAAAGAGAGGAGAGAAATGGAGTACAACCTGTTAGCTTTAAAGGATCCTAAAGTGTTCGACTGGCAACCATGACCAAGCCTCCTAGACCCTCCTATCCCCTTAACTTGGAGTCTCTTCTCCATCTGGAAAAAATAGAAGAAGAAAAATAGATAATATGTTAAGGATACTCAAAACAAAATACAGTGTCATGATTACTGTGAGGAATTGAAAGAGCACCAAACTACTGAGAGGGCTAAAATCAAAATGCAGTAAGCTAGGTTTTAGGTTGAAATGACAAAGTAACATCACGACTCGCGGGAGATACAAATTGTCTAGCAATGCATCGTACTTAAAACTTAAGATATCAGGTCCAGGTGTCTAGGACTGGTTTATATTTTATATCTCTAAAATACACTGCCGAAAATCAAAATGAAATAAATCCCTTTGGAGGTTAACATTTGGAAAAAGTACATAACTACTTTGCCTTGTGTTTGAGATAGAAGTATTAAACTTTTGGTAACTAATAAAACAACGAAGAAGAAGGAGATGCACATAGAATTTGCATGGAAGGTATTTCTGCTTTATTTGCATAATTCTACATCTCTGTCTCACTTGTCATTCTAACCTGCTACAAATCATCCATCTAACATGAACCTTCATAATTCTAATTCAAAGTACAATAGTCTTTTCTCATAAAAAATTAACTCCAGTTGAGTTCAATATTCTTCCACTCAATCTCTCTCCATCAATCTATTTATCCATGTTCCTAGCATTCCACCTAATGACCTGACTGTAAATGATCTATCCAACACGAATTTTACAAATCTAAATTGCTACCAGATGGTTTTTGATGCACTTGAACCTTATAAAACATAGTTGAATGGTTTATTGGTTCCCCTATGTCTCTTATCATCAACCTATTCTATGTCTCTCACGATCAGTCTATCACCATTGATCGTTCAGTTATTCTAAGTACCCAACCATCAGTTCAACATGAACCTTACGAGAATATGGCTAACTAAGTTGTGATCCTATAACCATGAACCTTCTATTGCAATGTTTAAGCCGTGTCAAATAAGATTTTATAGTATTAACAAAACCTAAAATTAAAGACAAGATTATCTTAATATTCAGGTTTGCTTAAAGTTATAGAGCTTGGTAATCTTCTATATATCTTAATCTTTTTTTTTTTTTGAAACGGTCAAAGTTAGTAATTAGTTGTTATAATCTTATTTTCTTTGATTGAGTCCTTCAATTCTTTAACTCTTAGCTCAAACCAGTTGAGCTACCCACCCAGCCTCCTATATATCTTAATCTTTCTATTACTACTTCTGAATTTTAAATCCTCAGTGCTAGTGGGTGCTCTGGACTCTGGTAACTATCACCATCAGAATCTCATTGCAATTTTCAACGACAATTTGACAGAGTCCAATGCAATTGCAATTATCCTTATTAATGAAGAAGAAAAATGGCTCGCTAAACAAATTATTCAAACTAGTAGTAAACTAGATAAAAAATTATCAAAGTACAAAGTAGGCACCAAATTTAAAAAAATGAAATAGCATTAAAAAGGTGAAAAAGATGATGAATATACCAATGGTTGATGTTTAATAATCTCTGATATACCGAGCTGCGAAGAGAATGTCCAACAGTTGATGATCTTCTGAGAAAGAAACCCTAAACCCCACACCAAAGTGGTTTTGAATTCGATTTCCGAAACCGCATTTCGTTTTAACGGGAGAATATGATCTGATTCTCATTTCTCAGAAATGAAAATATACAATGTATATAATGAATTGCAACAGAGGGTAACCGAGAAGTCCCGGATGGTGCCGCACCGCGCATCTTTTTTGAAAAATGTAATTTTTTTTGAAATAAAAGACATTTATTGAAGTTCACTGTATTTTTATGTTGTTCCTGTTAAGATTGGAGAGTTAACTTTACGACTAATCTAAAATTATATATTAATAGTTCATAACAATTATCTGAAATAGTCACCACGAAATGAACTAACATTTATGGTTTATAAAAGATAGAGAATGAAAATAAATTAAAAATATATATAAATAACCAAAACTAGTATTTGATAGAAGATAAATAATTAAAACTATATTTAAGTCTTAATCTTATTATTAGTATGGACGTGTTGATTTACACTTTTGAAGGAGATAAAATAATTTTTTAGGTGCAAAATTAAGTCTAGATTTTATAATGCTTTTGAATTGAATTTATGATATACTATAGATTCTAAACAAATGATTTTGATGTTTTATAATTTTTAGATTATTTTTTAGAATATTTTAAAAAATAAGATGTAACAATCAGATTTAAAATTAAAAAATGATAATTTAAAAAAAAGTATTATTTTATAAATAAAAAAAACTAAAACAAACACACCTTTATTTTGTTTCAAATAATTTTAATTTATAAATTTTTAGATCAAACATAATTTTTGCACTAAAATTAATAATTCATTTTTATATAAATATATTTAAATATAAATCATTAATATTCAATTTACTTTTAACTAAAATTAATCTTACATAACAATTTATTTAAAATCAATTTTCTTCGACACATAACCAAACACACATTTTTTTTTAGTTTTCACATATACTAAAATATAGGTAGTATTTTGTGATGTGTGAGGCTCATGAACACCATCAATGCATAAAATAAATTCAATTAGCGACTACTTATATGCTTCAGAGTATTAAAAAGATACATGAATAAATCAAATTTACATCAAAATAAAAGAGATCCTTAGATTATGCATGTAAGAGATTATGGGAGGTCTTATAAAAATTGATTAATATTATCTATATCAATGAATATGTATTAATTTTATTTTTTTCAAAATAAAAAAATATTAGTCACACTTTTTTTAAAAAGTTCATTTCACCAGGTTCCTTTAAGATTCTACATACACTCCTCTAAAGATTCACTTTATTTTCCTGCCCTCGTAACATTGAATGCTTTCTTTGAACACCTTGAATTTTCATTTTGAACCAAAAATTTGTACTCAAGTAATATCGTTTATGCGAAAGACATTATATTGAAAACAACAAAAGGTATATTTATTACATTATAGAAAGTTTAAATGACACATTTAGGAAGTTTGACTCTCACCCTCCAAATGCCTCCTACCTTCATTTTATCACTATTTCCAAGCATAAAATGATCAAATTATCCATTAGCTCTCAAAAGTGTCAAATATTGTTTGTACTCAACAAATGTACTTTGTAACAATAAAGTTCATCAATTATTTTTTCTTAGAGTCCTCATATATAATCGCTAAGAACACATCATCATCAATGGTCATAGCCACATTTATTTGAAAGTTATGTTGCATGTCTCACTTTACATGATATTTTCCCCTACAATAGCAACAATTTTCATTACTCATATCACATTGCAGACACGATTGAGTTTCAATCTTTCTCTTGACTAACTTTTATTTTAGTGACTCTAATCTCGCTCAATTCCATTTACAACTAGTGGATGATCTACATCGTTGATATTTTATTTCTCATAATTCATTTACTTTTCTCATAAGACAATGTTTACCTCATTAAACATCAACGTGTCATAAGGCAATGTTTACCTCATTAAACATCAATGTGTCATGAAGATTTTATCATCTAAATTTAACAATTGACAATTTAGATAATAGATACATTTACGTGGTCATTATGATTTCTTCCAATTCATTATGAGTTAATACAACTCCATCTTCAATTAAAGACGATTTGTTAACAACGTCAAGGTAAAATGCTCTCAAGTTTTTGCACATGGTCTATAGTATTGTCTCCTTCAACATGCATCTACTTGATTTCATTAACCAAAGTCAATCAAACTATACTCGATGGCCTTTATTTGAATTTTGCTCCAATAACATACAGTCATGATGCTAGATTTATCTATTTAAAGAATTGATATCTTGTAACAAATGTTCTTCTCTGCACATCATAATCTTATTATAATTAATAACATTATTAGAAGTTTCAATGAGTATATTCTCATCGTGATTGATGATTGTGACCGATGCAATGTTGTGATATAGAAATTCAAAAATCAAAACAGATACGAAAGATCTTATAGACAAAGCAAAATTGAAAACTAATACAAGCTAATATTAATTTATTGCGAAGGTATATGATGTAACCCGAAGCCCACCACTCCACCAGGCTGGGCCGCTACGGTTTGGAGCTTTATGAAGCTGAGCTAAAGAAATCCAATTGCAATTTCAGGTTCAAATTCGAAAATTCAAAGCCTACATCTTAAAACGCTTTTTTGGAACTATTTGTACCAACCCATTTTGCCATTGGTAATGATTATGATTATATATATATATGCTTATTGAATTGATGATATCAGAACTACAAACAATTGAAGCCTCACAGTATGTCGCAAATAGAAATAAATTATTTCTTACCAGAAGTTGTTAACAGATGGGAGACCTTTTTTATTGTAATGGTCTAGTGGTTTGCAAGCTCCCCTCAAGATGTGAGATCATCACACCATACATATTTTATGTCAACAAGACACAACAAAACGTGTACACCCTTTTTTTAGATAACATGTAAACATTGTGATGCTAAAAAAATTGACATTTCTTTCATCTTGTAATAAGTGATTAATTTGATCCTTTCGTGCACATTAAAAAACATATCTAAAACTAAATGAGAAAATGATATTTTTACTACTTTTATTTAAGTATTTGTGTATTCAACATCTATATCTATATTGATATTTATATTATATATAAAGGAACTATTATATGCAAAAAAAATTAATTTATTTGTTTATTTACCTAATTACTTTTTTTGGTGAATTTTTCTTTACCTAATTAAATAACTGATTTTTTCTTTTTAAGTATTTGTACCTATATAAAAATATACCAAATTTTGGTATAACATTTTTCATTTCAATTTTACCTTTTGTTTCAACTATTTCATTTAAAATTTTAATAACTTTTTTTTATTTTAAAATAATCATATAAAATTTTATCTTTGATTTTTTTATCATGGAAAACGGACAATTGTGTTGGTATGCCACTAATTAGTACCAATTACTATAAATAAAATGGAAGAAACTAACTCAGTGATACATATTATATTAATTAAAGGCTACCATTACAATAATAATGAATATTGCACTAAAAATTGAAATTAGAATGGTAGATAACCAGTCATAGCTATTCAAACGACATGCATATGTTGTTGGCACACCAACACAAGACGAAGAAGACAGAATATTTAGTTAACAAAAAGAAAAAGGAAAGAAATTAAAGAAAATCTAATGAATGGTAAAGTTTGTTAGAAACATACATAAAACAGAGCAACAAGAAAGTTGATATTCGAAGAAGATTTGTTTGTAAGCAGAGTAGTGATTTATGTTTATCTGTATTATTAAAATTACAAAGCAGAAACATCTAATATAATAAAAAGAGAAAGCAACAGAAAGTTAATGGTATTATGAATTAACAAGAGTTGAAAGACAGAGTGTGAGGGAGAATATGGTGATGATGGTGGTGGTGATGATAGGGTGTAGATTCTTTGTGAATTCGCCAACGGAGATGAAGAAAATCATCAACGGAACAAGGTAGCTTGAGGGGACCATGAGCGTTGTAGCCATAAACATCGTAAGCTTTGTCGAGAAGACGCTTGAAAAGAGGATGGTAAAGATATGAAATCGGGATCTCAAATCTTTGACAACAATTATTATTATTATTATTATCAACCTCTTCCTCTTCGAATTGTTCTTCCTCCAATCCAACTTGAACAGCTAGACATCCCTTCTTCACCTTCATCATCGTCTTCTACTCTTCTTCTTTCTTACTAACAAATCAATTTCCAAAATGACTACCTACCGAGGAAATTAAAATGCTAAGGTAGAGTTCAGGCCGGTATAATTCCTTCTTAAAAACAAATATATTATTTACTTTTCTAACTGGGTCCACATATATAACAAAGATAAAATTTCATACAAGAGTTACGTGGATTTTTTTTATATGACAAAAATATCACACTCCAAAAAAAAAAACGGAGATATCCTATTTTTTTGTTCTAATCGCAAATCTAGTAATTTGTTAATTGTAATCTGGTACGACCTTGTAAGAAAATATTAGGATTAAGTTATTTTAACCAATTCCTTTTATTATAACAACTTCCTCTTATTTATTTTGGTATATTATTATATCAATCTCTTCTTCTTTTGGCACATTATTATAATAATTCCTTCTATATTTGTTTTTGATCTAATAAATAACAGTGAATAAAAATAATAATAAAATATGAATTTGATGTGATATTTTTTCTTAACGTGTCTTATTTGTTCAATTTAATTAATTTTATTTTATTAATATAATTTACTTTATTATTATTATTATTAGTATTTTGAATTTTTAAATATTTTAATTATTTATAATTTATTAAATAATAATTAATAAAATTATTTATAAAATAGAAAAAAAAATATAAATATATATAGAGCAATTGAAGGTCATATCAAGGGATAAATTTTTTTTCTTCACGTTATCGCATCTCCAAAGAATAAAAAAATAAAATATTTACGTATTTTTTTAATGATATTTTGATTAAATAAAAAAAAAGAATATAAGAAAAATCGACTTAGATATGATTATACATTTTTCAATAATATTATATCATATAAATATATTTTTTAAATCAAATTTATAAATTTTGATATTAATTAACGATAAGTAAGAATCACAGTTTTTTATTGATAATTTTTTGTTGTGACCTGTATAATGAATGCTGTTCGTACATACGGAATCAAAACGCTTGGTCCGCGAATGGTTAGTGGGGAATGGATACTATCATTTTTTTTAAAGGTTATACTAGTTAACGTCTTAAGGATACTTTTTTTAAGGATTATATTGATAAATATTTTTGTTAAGTATAATTTTTATATTAAAAAATAAAATTATTGCATTGTAAAAATGGAATATACAATTTTTAATATAACTTTTTTATATTTAAATATTTAACAAATGTCCCGCTCCAGTAGTATTGTTAGTTTTACTTTAAATTAAAAATAGGTCTTCAGTGCCGTCCCATTCCGGAATTCAAGGGACTTTTGAGTCACAGACACAACCAATGGATTTCAAAATCCAATTCCATTTCATCACTTACCTTAATTTGCATAAATTAATTATATCATTTGTATAAATTAATGCCCAAATCTTTTAGACTACACAATTCTTTAATTAGATGCCTCGTACCGACAAAATATAGTAATTTTTTTGTAACGAAAAACATTTTGTATATTTTTTTTTAATAAAAATTTTTAAATTTTATTTTTTAAATAGAGTAATATCAACTGAGAATAACACAAATTTAATATTGTTTTTAAAATCAACAAATAAACTCAAAAGATCAAAATTAATAATATAAAATTATAAAATATTTACAAATATAATATAATTAAAGTTTTTTAAATATTTGTATTTTTTAATTTGTAATATTGATTAAGTTATGTCATTGATTCATGAAACAATATATAGATCGAAACAAATTTATTTATCTAAATCATATGTAAAGCATCTATTTGATTAAAATGAGAAAAATGATTTAAATTGATATTTTATGACAACAACAGAAAGACACAACCTCAAACCACTCATATATGATAGATGAAAAAAAGAGACCTAAGAATGCTAAGCTTTTTCAAGTAAAAGTAACAAGAAAATATACTTAATTTTGAATTTTGATAACTTTAATAATTTTATTTTTATTTCATGCTTAACTAAATTTTCTCTCTTATCTAAATAATTTTTATTAATTTATTTTAATCAATAATTTCTCTTCAAAATACGTCAAAGTTGTCAAATTAGGAGATCCAAATTCCTATAAAGCATTACTTCCTTTTATATTAATTCAAAATTTATCATTTTATTGTATAAATTAAAGTTTACTTTGATAATTTTCTCATGAATTTAATTTATATACAATATAATATAAAAAACATACTGTCAATTTATCATAATTATTAAACTGTTAATATATTTAATTTTTATAATAACTATTTATTATCTATATAATTAATCAAAATTTATTAATTATATAACTTTTTAAACCGTCAATACATAAAAACATAAAAGTTGATTCATTTCTTATAGTCAATAATCACGGATGACTTTTTCTTTGTTGATATTTTAAAGTGGTTACATCAACGTTACTACTAGTATCTTTTTTCTGTTGGATTTTTCTTTTTAATTGTTTGTAATGGGCTTAAGCGGATTTCAATCATTGTAGTTAGACGACACTGTAATAATGATGACGTAGCACATAATTAATAGATTTATTTTTCTTTTTATAAAAATGATTAGTAGGTATATTTGTCCGATAAGTATCGTCACTCGGCAATCAGCGTTATTTCAAAATTACTTATTTTCATCTTCGAATCAGAACCGTTGGATCAAAGTAGCACAGTGAATAACAAGTTGCAGCACGGCACGGCACCACTTACAGTACGATTCAATAAAATATACGTGTACATGTACATGTACGGATGTCCGGCTATTTATTTCCTTGTCCTAATTGTGCAAACACTATAAATAAAATCTCATAAAAGATTTGTTTTTTTATAAGCTTTTTTGTGTTACATGGAGTAGTTGTTGAGTGTTGCTTTCTAAGCATGATTTAGGAAATAATAAGATTAGGTTCGAAAGTTTGACCTATGGATCGACAAATTAGACCGTTTAAGACCAACCTATATAGGGTGTTTAAAGTTTTTTTACTAGGCAGTATTTTAAATAAATTGTTTTTACAAACACAATGGACAAAATAGATAAAATTCCGTTTGTTTGAATGAAAATGAAAAAACATATAAGCGTGTTGTGTGATGCGGTCCTATTCCTAATTCTAAATGCGAGAGTGGTCCGCTATTTGCATTGCCTGAGTGATCATGAATCCTTGGCCGGTGCAAGGTCTTGGCCCACTAAATAACAACCACATCCTAACTATTTATCACAACCTTTCAACGAAAAAGAAAATTCCGCATATCAATTTTGTTAATTTCTTTGTTTTATTTTAACTTATTTGATATTAATATATTTAATTTAAACAAATTTATAAAATTCATTCACTAATGATCAATACAAATTTTTACACACAAAAATCAAAATTAAATACACTAATTTGCATTAAATAAAATGTCTTTTACAAATTTAGAAATTAAAACTCTAAAATCAATCAAAATTTTAAAATGAGAGTTATAAGATGGTTAGTGGTTTAGAAGAGTTGGAGTAATAAAAGAAAGTTTTGACTTCAACTCTCCCTTCTAACAAAAATTAACAACAAATTACTAACATTTGCTATTTAAACCTTTTTCTTTTGTTAAGAAATTCCTATAAGAAATTCATGCATAATGGTGAATTAAAAAATTTAAGAGAAATATATACACATAATAATGGTTATATTCAATTGCAAGTTAAGGAAAAAACATATTCTACAAATATGTTATTATGTTTGTCAAAACAATAAAAATATATAATATTATCTAATAGCAAAAAGTCAATTTTTTTAATCATTTAACTAATTGAGATTTATAAACTCAAATATAACGGGCAAACAAAAACATTAACATCTTTAAAAAAAATTATGTGTACACATAATAATATACATATTATAATCTAAATTTTGAATAATAAAAATCAGTAAATATGTTTCTTCATTTGTCAGATATAAGAAAAATCTCTAATAATAAATAATTTAATTTTTAAAATTTATTTATTTTAATTTTTAAAATTTCTTTATTTTAATTTTTAAAATAATGATATTCAAATCAATAATATTATATGTTAATTTTTTATAAGAAATCAAAAATTTTCTTTTAATAAATTAATGTCATATACTTTTAATCATATCTAAGAGTACATTTTTAATATGTATATAATTAGTTTATTTTTTATTTTATCATGAGCAAAATTTTCAAAATAATCAAAACATAAGCTACAAAACAACAAATACAATCTAGTACTTCAATTAGCTTTAACTATTATCAACTATAAACTATAAAATTTTCGTTATAAGCTAATTTTACTAAACAGCACCTAAGCGTAAAATAAATATCACATTAATACATATATCTATTATGATAGCTCAATAAAAATTTCCAGATGATATTTTAATTGTCCAATAAAATTTTATTGAAAGGACGTTAAATATTTTGCATGAAATAACATTATTATTTTATTTATTAAATATATGAATGACTAATTTAATATAAATAACACATAATTTGTTTTTTTTGCTTAAAAATATCAATTTTCTTTTAGTGTAGTGTATATAACATATAGAAAATAAGGTTGAATATTTAACAAGTCAATATAAATTATACTAAATATATTTTAGAGACAGTAAATGATAAAATGAGTTTACATATGATTATTTTTAAGAAGCCAAAGAAATAAATTAGAGTAGATTATCCATAGCACATGATGTATCAAGAATAATCAAATAATAAATAATAAATAATAAATACAAATTCGTTTCAAATTGAGACAATACCATGATAAATGAAATCAATTAAAAGAATTAAGATCATTAATTCTTAAGCATACTAATGGATTGTTCCACAATTAACTAAAATCATAGACAAAATTATTAACTTTAACTTTTATCTAAGATCAAGATATTTAATACAATATACGATTTGAGTCATAATATTACTATGTTTCTTAAAGACACATTAATTGAGATCAATAGAAATAAATATTTTTCTCAATTTTCGCTTGACATAGGATTTGGGGTTTAGTCCATACATTATAAATATACGATTCTTAATAATATTTATAGATAAACCTATTTTACACCGTAAATACACATCTATTAAACTCAATATTTTTTAATTTACATTTTACACTGTAAATATTCAACTACACCGGTTAGTGAGTAATAAGACTAGGATTTAATGGGTTGTGGCCTATTTAAAGTTCACATTTTGCACCAGGGCCTTTGAGCTTTGGATTCGGGTATTTGGACACAATCCTAAGCTTTTCTCACCTCACCTAATCACGAAGAGAAATCTATCATGGACCTTCCACTGATACTTCCCATCCTTCTAAAGTATATGAAAAATATATTTTTGTTGTTTTAATTATTTGAAATATAAATAAATTATTTTTCTCTATCTTCAAAAATTTGGTTAAATTTAAAAAATTGGAAATGTAAATTCATAGTTTTTTTAAATTAAAAAATTAAAAAAATTTGGTTGAATGTAAATCTTCTAAAATACAATTTTTTCAATATAAAACTTACGAAATGTAATTTTTTCAAAAGTTAAAAAAAAATTAAAATTTTGAATAAATGTGAAACTTATGAAATACAATTTTTCCAAAAATTTAGATGAATGAAAAACTTATCAAACACAATTTTTTCAGAAATTTTATAAAAGAATTGCATGAGTGAAAAACTTCTAAAATGTAACTTTTCTAGATTTTTTTAAAAAAATCAAAATTTTAATTTTTTGAAATATTACTAGTTTCAAAATTTTTTACTATAAAATAATATGTAATAAAAAGAGTAAAATGGTATTTTCACTTTAACCAGTGAAAGATAAAATATAAATAGTGGATGGTGGATTTTTCTATCAATGAGTTGTTTTGGTGGGGAAGGTATAATAATAAAGTGGAAATTTCTTCTCTCCCTCTGTATTCTAAAAAATCCCAAAAATTATTATTTTTTATAAACAAGTTTTTTTTTTTTTTTTTTTTTTTTTTGTGTGCTGAACTTACTTCTATTCAAACAAATTGTGTTTAGATTGATTAAATCCAAATGTTTTTAATGGGATATTAACTTCAATTTTTAAATTTTTTTCATAAATTTTATACCTTTAAATTAATCGATTTAGACACTATGTGGATTAACCAATTCGTACACCACTGTCTTCTCATATTTGTAGGACATATTTTCTTAATGTTACATATTTTGTTAAAAATCATATTTGACCATTTTATTTTATTTTTACAATTTTATTTCTACAAAATTATAATTTTTCAGAATAATTTTTATTTCAAAAAAAAAATCAATTGTTGTGAAAATGTTTTTCAAATATTGAATTTTTAGTTTCTTTATTTATTCTAATACTACAATCCTTATTTGAAATCATTATTTTCTATTTTGATTTATGATAAATATGAACACATTAACATTTATAAGATTAATATTAAAATTACAATTCTTTTCTTTCATTTATAAAATATATCCGTCCAAAATATATTGAGACCTAAAACAAAGTTTGACCCAATATTTTTGAATTTTTGGCAATATTTTATTTAATTATGATATTTTTATTTATTTTTATAGACTTTTCAGAACTAATTATATTTTTCTTCAAAGCTAATTAATTTCATTTAGTTTTATTTATTTAAATTAAATTATTACAAATATATTTAAAATTGTTATAAAAACTACTCCTTTAAATACTAATTTTGGCAGAATATAAATTTGGTTGAATGTAAAGTTTCTGAAATACAAATTTTTTAAAATTCTAAAAGAATTTCAAAACTTTAGATGAATATAAAACTTATGAAATGCAACTTTTTCAAAAGTTAAAAAAAATTAAAATTTTGGATGAATGTGAAATTTCTTAAATACAATTTTTTTAAAAGGTTAATAAAATTTCAAAAATTTAGATGAATGAAAAATTTGTTAAACACAATTTTTCCAGAATTTTTATTAAAAACAAATGAATGAATGAGAAATTTCTAAAATGTAATTTTTCTAAATTAAAAAAAAAAATTACAAAATATTAATAGTTTCGAAAATATTGATAGATTTTTCTATCAATGAGTTGTTTTGGGCGGGGAAGGGATAATAATAAAGTGGGGATTTCTTCTCTCCCTCTATATTCTAAAAAATCCCAAAAGTTATTATTTTTTATGAACAAAAATTATTTTATTTTTGGCCAACTTTATTTCTGTTCAAATTAATCAATACGAACAAATTTTGTTTAGATTGATCAAATCCAAATGTTTTTATTGGAATATTAACTTCAATTTTTGAAATTTTTTCATAAATTTTATACATTCAAATTAGTGGATTTAGACACTCTATGGCCACTATCTTCTCATATTTGTAGGACATATTTTCTTAATGTTAGGCCTTTTGTTAAAAATCATATTTGACAATTTTATTTTTTCAAAAATTTTATTTCTACAAAATTATAATTTTTCAGAATATTTTTATTTCAAAAAAATTCAACTATCGTGAAAATCTTTTTCAAATATTGAATTTTTAGTTTTTTCTCTAATTAGTACTACATACCTTATTTAAAATCATTATTTTTTATTTATGATAAAGATGAACACATTAACATTTATGAGATTAATATATTAAAATTACAATTCTTTTCTTTCATTTATAAGATATATCCTTTGTTTGGGTGAAATAAATTATTATGAAACATTCTTTCAACAAAAATAAATAAATAAATTAATGTAACACACAAAATGAAATAGAGAGATTATAATCATTCCTAACATCATATCCGTCCAAAATATATATTGAGACCTAAATTGAAGTTTGACGCAATACTTTTTAATTTTTAACAATATTTTATTTAAATTTTATTTTTATAGACTTTTCAGAGCTAATTTATTTTTCTTCAAAGCTAATAAATTTAATTTAGTTTTATTTATTTAAATTAAATTATTACAAATATATTTAAAATTGTGATAAAAACTACTCCTTTAAACTAATTTTGGCAGACAAGAAAAAAATTGGTCAACTTCCCTTAATTTAATTTATTTATTGTCATTTTCTTCTTTTAAACGTTTTTCTTGAGTATAATATCGACGGAGTAATATTGATTCTTAACTATAATACGTGAGGACAAGAATGAGTTTTTGAGATAAAAAAATCTAGAGAAGTTTAGGTTTGGGAAATTGCAAGTGGTCCATTACTAATGTGGGTGCCCTAAACATAATATTATATACCACCATCTTTAATTATCCTGAAAAACAAAAGTAAAGAAACACATAGTTGTGATACACATAATAATGCAACTTCTATTCAAATACATCATGCCAACCCCCTCATTCGTTTCTTTTCCATTTTATATAATATATCTATCATAACTATATATAATACAGACTTTAATTAAGGTACGTATATATGCCTTTTTTTTTTCTTTCTTTAGAGCATAGTGAAGTACATATTAATATTCTATGATAACAAATAACAACATTTTCAAAATTGACTTGAGTAATTATGTTATGCCTATCTTGCTCTTGAAAGTTGTATAGCTTCTTGATCAAGAGTAGATTCATCACTCCAAGGAAATTGATGAGTCATGAGTGATAATTCAATTTCTTTATTTCTAGCTTCTTCAAGTTGTTTCCAATCAGCCCATCTATCTGCCAACCCTACTCCCTGCAACATTTTTACAACCTCGGACATGGTCGGTCGATCCTCCGGATACCCTTGTGTGCAAAGTAATGCAACTTGAAGAATTGTCTCAGCTTCTTTGGGATCATATGTCTCCAAATTGTTATCCACTATGTCCTCTAGCCTATTGTCTCTTAGTAGATTTTTTACCTGTTTCATCATAAATACATATATATTATCATCGCATCATAACTCTTAACCCAGATTCCTTGTGTCGATTCAAGGGATCTCGACTATTGAATGAAAATCATATAGTTTATATTTTGACTTCATCTTTAAAATACGAGTTATTTGATCTTCATTTAACTGTCGAGATCTATGACTTAAGTTTTAACATTGAAATCAGAGCAACCATGAACGAACACTAAACAGTATTATGTTACTTAATAATGAAGTAATTAATGTATGAAGCAGATAAAAAAATGTTACATGATCAATGAGAAGAACATCCTCCTCCTCTTCGAGACGAGAGAGATCAATGGCACGTTGACCGGTGATTAGTTCAAGAAGTGTAATGCCATATCCAAAAACATCTGTCTTCTCAGAAGATTTTCCAGTGGACAAATACTCTGGAGCAATATGTCCCATTGTACCGCGGACTTGAGTGGTAACATGAGTCATCCTAGCATCAACCAGCTTGGCTAGCCCAAAATCACCTAGAACAGGTTCAAACTCATTATCTAGAAGGATATTTGCAGCCTTTAGATCGCGGTGAATTATCTTCGGATTGCATTGCTCATGTAGATATTCCAAACCATGTGCTGTACCAAAAGCCACACGCTTCCTTGTCGCCCAATCCAAGCTTTTTTCATCAGATTTCAAATCTAAAACACCATCAAAATAATAACATAAACATACTATATATGCTCTAACCATTCATTAAGGAACAAATTATCTGTTTTACCTCTTAATCGATATGCTACGCTTAGATTTTCCATGAAAGGATATACAAGGATTCTTTCAGTTGAGGTTGTACAGAATCCAATTAGTCTTAGGAGGTTTCTATGAACTGCAACACTAATGAGATGAACTTCTCTCTCAAATGCAGCCTCTCCACCAGGATTATGATAATCAGTCAGGCGTTTCACAGCGACTTTCGTGTTATCCGAGAGTGCTCCTTTGTACACTTTTCCAAAACCACCCTGACCGATTACATTGCTTTCACTGAAATTTTTAGTTGCAATTTGGACTTCGCGCAAAGAAAACCTTCTTAACTGTCCAAAAGATATTTTGCTCTCATCTTCTCCTGAATATTTTATCATATAGTTACTTCCTACTAACCATAACTATTAACTTATATGCTTAGACAAAGTCATTTAAGAAAAAAAAAAAAGGAAAAATTACCTAAAACATCAACAAAGACTTCACTTTTGTGTCTGTGCTTTTGATGGTGTCTATATGTAAAGATGGCTCCAAGAAACAGAATTGCAAATGCACCACAACTCGCGAAACGTACCGCCTTTGCAAGTTTTGATTTCTTGGTTGAATCTGTAGCAAGGAGAGGTAAACTTTATGTAGCTTCTAGCTAAGTGTTTTTTATTAGTCTTTCATAATCTTCAAAGTTAATTATATTTTCTTTTATACCTGGATGATCAGATTTAGAAACACAAGGCTGCTCCAAGCTAGAGCCACAACCAAGGTGAGTATCTGAAAAGCTGAAAATAATAATACAAAACAAAATCCATAAGTTAAGACAATTTTAGTATTATTTATTACTAAATCAAAATACTCATAGGTATGCAAGTATTAATACTTAAACGTTGGAACTGAAAATAGTTGTGTTGGAATAGTTCCAGTAAGACCATTAGATGAAAGATCCCTGTCAAAAGAATACACAAATCAATTATAGCATTCAAGATTAGGATCAGAAAAATAAGCATAAGGAGAGCACCATAGACTTTCAACAAATGAAGTATGGTCTATGAAGCATTCGCACAAACATGGACACCAGACCCGACACGGACACATCGACATCAATAATAATTTGAGAAAAGAAATTAACTGAAGTTAGTAATCACATGTTTCAGTGTCGTGTTAGATATCGGCACGTTGAAGTTAGTAATCACATGTTTCAGTGTTGTGTTAGATATCGGCACGTTGAAGTTAGTAATCACATGTTTCAGTGTTGTGTTAGATATCGGCACGTTGAAGTTAGTAATCACATGTTTCAGTGTTGTGTTAGATATCGGCACGTGTCAGCACTAAAGAGAGTATGTTAAGTGAAGCCTTACACATTCTTGAGACTGGATATTTGACCCCAACTAGGTGGTATAGAACCATTAAAATTGTTGTCAGCAAGATTTAGATATTGTAGGTATGTCAAGTTGGCAATGTAATCAGGTAAAGGGCCTGAAAGATTGTTGTTCTGCAATTCCCTGCATTAAGATTATAGTTAAACACAAGGTCACTGTCATGGAATGAAAAAACCAACTCACTAGTCATTTTCTATAAAACATTGACACAAACACCGGACACTAAACACTAACAATGACACATAGACACCAATAATAGTTTAAGAAAATGGAAATCATTGAATGTAAAATCGCATGTTTTAGTGTCAGACAACAAACACACTTTCAATCTGAGGTGTTTGATGTTATATAAGTCATATGTTCACTAAACCAAATATCTCGATTATATTTTACATTGATTTCTTGAAGTGATGCATTGTTAGAGGAAAACAATATTCAAAACTATTAAATTTCATCTGATTTGGAAACAAATTTATACTCAAAGAATATGACATCTTATATAACATATTCAAATATTAATGATGATAATTTACATCCCAAAATTGTTCATGACTTAAAAGATATTGCAAACATTTAAAAAAAAAAATAAAGATGCTACTGAAACGTATCATTCTACTGTTAGTGAATAACTTTTTATCGAGGTGATTTCTAAAGCTAAGAAAAATGATACGCACAAAGGAAAGTATATTATATAATTTCTGTCGAAAAATCAGAAAACCTACGTGATTTGAGGAACTTTTTTGGTTTTTTTTCTATTCTCTTTTTCCTTTTTCTTGGTTAGGTTTATGCCCCGATTTTTGTTTTTTCTTTTTAATAAATTTTTAGCTTTTACAAATTGACATGAATTTTCAAACACAAAAATTGTTCTTAGCAAAACAATGATTTGGAATAAACTCACAACGAATAAATAATTGAATATTGAAAACATGACTTCTCAAGTCTTTTTAACAGAGAATGAGTATACTAACATGCAATTATGACTAGCTTAGCAGAATTCATTGTATATCTATCTACAAAAAGTAAAATCCAAACACTACAAGCTAGTTCATTAGCTGCAATAACTGCAAATCTTAATAATGAGACTTACAAGTTAACCAAATATTTCAATCTGGCAATTGAGGGAGAAAGTGTTCCAGAAAATCCAATTGAAGCCAGGGTCCTGTAGATTAATTAGCTAAAAATATGTGATAACAGTAAGAAAAAACTAGATTATGAAAATAATAATAGTCAGAAACATTATGTACTACTATTTCTGTGGATGAACTTACAGTGATATGACATGTCCATTTTTACATGTGACATGTGACCAACTGTAACAAGGGCTCACTAAATGACTATCCCAATCTGTTATTTGATTATTTGAATCATTAAGATAATTCAAAAGATCAAGCAGAGCTTCACCTGGATATTAGCCCATACATTTCAGAATGGTTAAGAGTGTCAGATATATAATAGAAAATAGTCAAATAAAGATTAAATTATGCACAAACCATGGTACATAGGAAAATAATTTTAATATAGCATGACTCTATTTACATAAACGGTTAATTATATGTTTATTGCATAAATATTTATCGTATAAGTGTTTATATATAAGCTAAATCTATCAAATAAAGTCAATTTGCTTTTACATGTTATTCATCTTAGAAAATTTATAAAAATTAGTTAAAAATAGCTTATGAATATATCATAAACTGTTTCTACAAATTTTCTCAAACAATCTAACAAATATTTATGCCATTTGATAAATTAAAATAAGCTAATCCAAACAGACTAATTATCCAACCTATAACATCAACATCTTCAAAAAAATTCAAGATAAGGGAGCAACACCAGTTATCCTAAATGTCAATTTTATCAAAGTTATATATAGTTATATTAATTCAAGTAAAAAACAATTTTAAATACCACTCTTTTATACTAATATTATTTTACACTAACAAAGTAACAATAAATAAGACACTGTCACATCATTAAAATATCTATATATGGTTTTTCCTTTTTAGTGGAATCTTTAAACAGTTTTAGCAAACATATTTGATCAAGAGATTCATTGATAGCGTAAAATTCATTTCAAAGTAACACAGGGAATCAAAATTCAGCACACCTTCTACATCAGGATCTTTGGTTGCAGAACTGAGTTTCAACACAACAAGGAATATGATGAACCACCTCATCAATATTTTTAGAGGATTTGGTGGCAACATGAAAACCTCTTTGATCTCCAATGAAATAAAACCTTTATGAAGAAACATCACAAAAAAGAAACACTTCAATAACATAAAAAACAGAAAGAAAAAAATAATGCAAAATAAACCTTATACTATAAAATAGTAATACTATAATTTGATATACAAGTTAATAACAGCTACTAATTGTTTTCATGTGTTTTATACATATTTTCACATAATTAACATGCATGTATTAGAAAAGGAACAAAAAAACTTACTAGTAGTTTTGAGAGTTGTTGAAGAGCAACATGAACACTGATAATTGTTGTCACACACAAAATGATGAATTAATGTGAAAGATATAATCAAATGAATTGAGTGATCATAATATGGTAGTGCAAAGGAGGGACCCACATGGCATTGAGAAACAGGACTCAAAAGGGTAAACAACGAGGACTCTTTTTATTTTTTTTATTTCTTTATGAAAAATACATGAACCAAGCTAAATGAATAAATGTGAAGAAGAGAGAAAAAAAAAGGAATATACTATGAGACAAATGGGAAAGAATATGAGAGCTACTTGGTTATGTGTTGGTAGTGTCAGTGGTGGGAAGAGAATGAGAATCCCACTAAACTAGGATTTCACTTTCTTGATACTAATCAGCTTCTTCATCACCCTTTTATCTCTCTCTCTTGCTGAATTCTATTTCAATTAATTGCCAATTATAGATTAATGTTAGAACTGTTTAGGGATATAACTTGGTTTGATGGCTTAAGTGATTTAGTTAAAAAGCGAAGTGTAAGGAGGTAGGATTCAAATATCAGGTTGAATTAAAAAACGAAGTGTAAGGAGTTAAAATTCAATTATGACCCTTAACATGATTTTGATAATTACTAAAGTTTTAAAAAAAATCCTAAAATTTGATTCATATAAAGGTTGACATTTTTATATGTTTTTCATTGATATGACTTCTATATCAAGTAGCTAACTAACCATATGCTTGTTTAATAAAAGAAAATTAAATGCTTGTGAATCCATTTATCTACCAATTGAGTTCAATAAGATTAGTATGAGGGCCAACTCAACATAGGGTAAGACCTAAAGTCAATATTTATTGTGAGACTTAATTTTTCTTTAAATTGTACCAGTACTATATATCATAGTCAAATAATTAGATAAAAAATTAACATTTCAAATTCAATTTAAAAAAAAATAGATATTCTAATTGAACAAGTAAATTGACTCAAATAATGAACAAGTTCAACATGAATATAGGGGCAGCATGAATCTCTCTTTTTTCACAAGGATGGTTAATTATTTGTTCACTAACAAAGGAGTGTAGTAGTCCAACAATAGGGGTGCAAAAAAGATATTTTAAGAATGACTAAAAGCATTTAATTTATAAAGTTGTTTTACATAAAAATAAGTCTATTAATAATATAACAAATAAGTCATTTGTGGAGAAGTCTAAAGTATGAGTTTTAATAACTTCTCCTTTGAGTCGACTATGATGAATTTACTCACTTTTTTAAAGCTATTAGACTTTTTATTAGAACATTGAGTTAATTATGAACTCACTATATAAAATTAATGTGATATAAGAGGTTGTTTATCGTCAGAAAAATTAAATCTACGTGAAAAAAAGAATTGAAAAAAGAATGTTTATTAAAAATAACATTTGACTTTCTAAATTAATTTTGTAAAAATAAGTTAATTACGTGAAATAAAAACCCAATAAAAGCAACTCCAAGCATATATCTCAGTCTCTCATCTTTGTGCTGAGCTGTGGCACAAATGAAGCTTCCACTAAAAATGATTTGTATATATATTCTCCTATTCAATGACAACGCCTCATCAATTTCTTTTTTAAATTTTTTTAAAGGCAAAAGAAGAAAGGAACCACTTTAGCTACATTTTAAAAGGCGCCATTAGTAATAATTAATAATTAAAAAGAGAATTATTTGGACCATGATGGTGGTGGGAAAGGAAAGGAGGAGACTAAGTAAAGTTTCAAAAGATAAGGAATTGTGGATAATTATGGCATCACCTGTTTGAGGCACACACATATAAACTAATGGTGGAATGAAATTGTGACACTTTTAAGAAGATTATACATTGATGGCTCTTAGGCATGGTTCACATGGTAATATATTATATTATGAAACACACCATTTAAACACATGCAAATAAAATAAAAAATAAATTAATTGAAAATAATCAAATAATATATTTTTAAATAATAAAAAATATATATACATATTTACGTGCGTCTATATCATATTTATTTAAAATTGTAACCGCCAAAATATTTTTCTATGAATCCTAATTGGTGTTGTTACTATATATTGGTAGTGGCAGTGTGGGATGGGAAAAATAGGTAAAGCAATTAAGCATTTGCCTTGGAGTGTGTTGTTGGATATTTTGGGGACACAAAGCAGCTAAGTTGAAGGATGTACTTTCCTTAAATAAGAAAATCCTAAGAACCAAAATCACCACCTGTTAGATTTTATTAAAAATAAAATAAAATCAAAGGGGAGGGTGGTATAGTATACTAACGTAAATAAAGGTATTTTCTATTCCTTGTGTCCCTTTTGGGGTGTGGCTGTGGGTGGGGTGGGGTGGGGAGGGAGGAGTGTATATGGGAAATTTGGTAGTGAGAATTAATTGTTAAGTTGCAAGCACACTTTTAAAAAATCTCCACTTTTGTTCTTTTTTGAGCATGGTAACAAAATATGATTTGTTGTAACTAAATAAAAATGACAATGACAAATGGAGTTAGGTTTACTCAAAAGATGATATATCTATAAGCACTGTTTGACATAATTTAAATAAAATTATCTCAAAATTTATGAAGAAAAAAAAATTACAATGGATGCATATTAATATTTATCCTTTTTTATAAGATCATTTATAAATTGTAAAGTGCATTGATTATTACATTTTTCACAAAAATACTCTTAATTTTTAAAAATAATTATAAGATCATTCACTTAACTTATTTCTTAATAATTAAGGATAATTTTGGAAAGAGAATATAAATTCTTGACATATTTAATATGAAAATTATTTTTCTTAATTTTTGATTGATTAAAGATATTTTATATATAAAGATAAAAGTAATAGTGTTTAATTTTTATTTGATTTTAAGAATAACTACACTTAAAATTATTTTCATATAATGATTGTAATTTATTAACATCGTAAAGAAAACTATATTAACAGAGCATAACAATTAAACTATAATAACTATATATGTATTTTTTTTATATAGTTATTTAATCTTCTTTTTAATAAATACAACCTAAAATAAATCGTTTATCAGGTGAGTGATGATTCATATAGAACTGTAATCCTTTTCCACTACCTCTATCTTAATATTTCTTATTTTTAAATATTCTACCTCTATTCTTTTATTTTCGTTTAAATATTATTTCAATTTATTTATTTATCTCTTCACAATAGATAATTTTAGTAAAACAATAATTAATACTATTTTAAATTAGAAAACGAGAACTAAAAGTAATCAAAATTTTTAAAAAGAAATGGAGGAAGTATGTAATTGAACCTTCATGTTTGCAATATTTTTAACCATGAATACATAATGATTAAATTTTGATAAGAATATTATTGGTTAACAGCAGCAACTACACCACTAAATAGAACTATTACTACAAGAAATTAAAAAATTATGTTCCATTTAGGGCAGAATAAGACAGATATATAATGGAGGTATTGTGAAGCATCCATTACCGGCGACGAAGTTATCATCACATTTGATTCATATTTTATTAGGGTGGAATGACAGCCACTTGGACAAAGCATAGTCAATGGGGAAAAAGATTACATTATCAGCACAAATTTGGGCCCACCAAATAGATTTGCTAATGATTTGATATGGACCCGTGTCGCAGGCTTCCAAAGCTTTTTCCACATAATGGTTTGGATCATTCGGTGTTAGGCCCGTTAACAGTTGGGTTTACTTCTCCAGTTAACAGAATCTTTTGTTTGACAAAAGTATAATAGAATCTTTTGGAAAAAAAAAACTTTATCTCCTCAAAATTCTCAAAATCCCCCAAATTTAGTATTTAACATGTTCGATTTAAATACACCTTTAAATTGATCAATTTAAATGATACTTTAAGTTTTAATGGATGAATTCGGACATGTTAAATATTAAAATTAGAGGATCTTGATAATATAGAAAAAGAAAGAAGCTTTAAAAAAAACAAAATATCTGCCTATAACAAAGTTGAACATTTTGGGTTTACTAGGCCCATTATAAACATAATATTTAGGTGAGTTAGTTTTAGGAGTTTATTTGTGTCGAAAATATCACCAAACTCATTTCGTTATGCAATAAGGGATTTATTTTTATGAATCAAATTAAATTGTATCAACTAGAAAAAGATTGGCTAGATCTCATAAAATCTGGTCTTGAATTATATAAAGATTTGGTAGTTTCTTCTTTCACCCCATATGTTCTAAAAGATTTCTAAAATATCTATTTGAATTAGCCAACTCAAATATGTTTTTTTAATCAAAATATATATTTAAATTCGATAATTTAAAGAATATTGGAGATGAGAGAAGAAACCTCAAATAATTTCTTCAGCCCAAACTTGATCATAAGGGATTTTTTGAGCAGCCCAATTACAACATCTGCTCACAAAATCAACTCGTGTTTCTAAAACAGCGTAGTTTTCTATCCATGGTTTTTGGTATATGAGTTTTATTTATTTAAATACTTCAATATTATTGAAAACTAGGACAAAATAGAACCACAGTCGACCAACAAAACTGGGCCCAAAAAAGGGGCGGATCCTCCAGCCACACCCTCTTCAAGGCCCATGATCCTAGAGTTTGCCAACAAATGGGCTATACAATTCTCGCCCACAACCCACTTCTCACGTTTTGGTCACAAATATTAAAAACATTACCAAAAGCACGCTCTCGATAATATAAATCATTCTACTTTTTACTATCGAATGTTGAGTTTCCATAATTTAGCAAGAAAGTAAAGGACCCTTAAACATTTACCATACAAATATCCATAGGGTAGAAAATACTAAACAGATTCAAATCATCAGAGATCATTGCATTAGATTTGTTTAATATAGTATTCTCAAAAAACATCCAAAAGAAGACCTTATCATTTTTAGTATAAAAATAAATGTATGCAATATTTTATTAAAATTAGTATGTAAAAGATCCATATTAGACATATATAAAATGTTCATTAAAGTTTGGAGATGAAACGAAAACATATAATAAAATCAATAATTGCAGCTAATTTTAATTATTTTTTTGACAGGAACTTCGTGTAAACTATAAAAACCAGAAAACAAATTAATTATTTGTTTTCCTCATAATAAATCATATATGAATTGAAGTATACTCCTCCTCCATATTCCAACTAAACAACTTGAGTAGCACCACTTGATGCCAGAACTCCATGGTGTGTAGTATCATCATTATAAAGGCTAAGTTTCTCTCCATCACCCCATAAGGCATAAGCTTCTTCCCCATGAACAGCATCATCTCCAATAAGCAACTCTTCCTCCGTCATTCGAAGAGGAACAATGTAACTTAAAAATACACAAATAATTGAAGTGGCAACAATGTTCCATCCAATGATGAATAATCCACCAACTATTTGTTTAAGGATTTGGACACCCCCCGGACCACCATATATACCTCCTTTGGAGTTGGTGACGGGAAGAAAGAGAGTACTTAGTGTTGGCTCGGCGAATAGGCCGGTGAGTACACCGCCTAGAAGACCGGCGACCGCGTGAGTGTGGAAGACGGCGAGGGTGTCATCAACCTTTTGAAATATTGTTAACTTTTTTCCAAGTACCATCATTGTGTACCATGGCACACTTCCTGATAGCACTCCCATTATTATGGCAGCCCATCCTTGAACAAGACCTATTCACAAACAATGCATTAAATTAATTACATTAAATAAAAGTATTAGACTTTATAAAATCCGACGTCAATGAAGATATATAACTTAAAAACTTCTAATAAGTCAATAATGGAATCTTTGAGTATATTCGATTCTTAATTAGGATCCCCAAGTCAAAGTGGAATCCTCAGACGGTTTCATACCCAAAAAGGTTGCTTAATTATTGTAGGACCCGTGAAAGAAGGATGAAAACGCGACAAAAATTAAAAAAATACATACCGGCGCCGGGAGTGATGCAAACAAGACCAGTGATCATGCCCTGAACAGCTCCAATAACGGATGGTTTCTTGAAGAATATGACATCAAGCCATGTCCACACCAACAGGCTGGTGGCTGCGCAAATGTTTGTGTTTAGCACCGCCATGGATGAATCTGTGTTGGCGGAGTAGGGATCTCCTCCGTTGAAACCTGCCCATCCCAACCATAGTAACCCTGCCCCGGCTAACGTTAGCAACACATTGTTTGGCGGGAATCTCTCCCTGTCCCTCTTCGATCTTGGCCCCACCTATTATTATTATTATTATTATTATTATTAAATAAATTACCATAAATTATTTCATTACAACAAATATACTAAATATATCATCATTTCACCCAATCATCTTGCAGTTAATTTGGTTGGTTACATATAACTAAATATTAAATGGCTAATTATTAATTATGCATTATCACTAATTATAGATTGATATGTGTATCATCACCAAATTCATCTCGCATCAATCAAGAATCAAATCTCATCTTTATTGTAATTATGATGTTTAATTGTCTCAGGCTATTCTTGAAAACAATAGCTGTATAGTATATTACTTGTAAAGTTGTAAATCAATGAAATTCACTATTCTAATATCTTACTTAATAATTACTACAATCCGAAGAAATAAAGATAATTAACTACACCGCTTCCACTAGTGACTATTCGTCAAATAACCAAATTTATAATTAGACGTCTTTTAAGAGATTAAGAATAATACACACAAAAAATACAACCAAACAAATATAGAATTTAAATAAAGATATTAGAAATGGACAAAAAAAATTCATTACATTTCACCCAAAGATTCCTTATTTGCAAATACAATAAATTTATTTATTTCATTTTCTAAATTTAGTCTGGCATTCACACCATTGGCCTTTTTACGTCGGTGATGTATCTCATTTGCATAATAATTGATTTTCACAACCATACAAGGAAACATTTTTTGTTTTGAACTTATTCAAGGAAACATTTGTCAACATCAAAATTATACTTTTCAGCTAGTAGTACCATGTAATGCATTAAATTCATTAATCGTGCATAGAGAGAAAAAAAAAAGGTTGACTTTGTCAAAAAAAAAAAAAAGAGGTGAAGAAGAGAAGAGAACTAACCCAATAAGCAGCAGTGAATCCAGCAATCCCAGAAGAAAGATGAATAACATAACCACCAGAATAATCCATTACACCCCACTGAAACAAAAATCCACCCCCCCACAAACTAAAAGCCCCAATAGTATAAGAAAAAGTAAGCCAAAGTGGAACAAACATCATCCACGCCTTAAAACTCATTCTAGCCAAAACAGAACCAGCCAAAAGAATAACCGAAATAGCCGCAAAAACACCTTGAAACCAAACCATAGTAGCCATTGGATAAAACGGTTCAATTTCAGCAGTTTCCAAACTACCATCATGATGATAATGCACAGTAGCAGGTAGCCCAGCTTGTTTTATTAAAAACTTCTGGCCCAAAGCAGGCCCAGCTTTACCCCAAAAGGGTAAAAGTTTCTCACCGAATGACATCTTATAAGCCCACGTAACCCAACAGATTAATACTGCCGCAAAAGCATAAAGGGCCATGAAAGCAGAATTTACGGCCCATTTTTTCTTGACTATGCTGCCGTAGAGGATAACTAACCCCGGCATGCTTTGAATTCCGACAAGTGTAGCTGCAACCATTTGCCATGTGTTGTCTCCTTTGTTTAACCAATCTGGTACTGCTAAACTTGTCCATGCTTGGTATGCTATTGGTAAAGGATTCACCGGAGGAGCAGCCATATCATTAAATTGATTTTGCACTAATACCTATAAAACAAATACTATTGACTTGGTTTTATAGTCGTAGTGAAACAATTAGTGGTTACTATAATTAAGCTATGATTATATTTTCTAATCAAGTCAACTTCCTTTTCCAATTATCATGCTAATCAAGCTATTGCATTCGAATCCATCTTTTCTTTATTTATTTACTACCGCTATTATGGCAATCAGATTTGCCTGTCTGTCTATATTTTTAATGCGATTAATTATGTTTCAATTAATAAAATAACAGGGTGTCAATTTCTTAACACATAAAAAAAAAAAAAAAACGGAGTCTCCATGTATTTGAATTTATTTTAATTTCAGTCGTTTATTTATGTTATATATTTTAAAATTAAATAGTAATTTAAATATGTCTCAAGTTTTTTTAATTATAACATTTTTTTATTTTAGTATTCATAAATTTTTTTGTTTAGTTGCAAATATAATTTTATTTTAAAATAGTTATTTTAGTTATTTTTTATTACAAAAATTATAATACAGTTAAAATATAGTCATTTTTTAAACAAAAAAACTTAAATATGATTAAATTATAATTTTTTTTAACTTAAAATTAACTCTAAATATTTCAAATGTTATAATTACAAAGAGGAAATATATATTTAAACCTAAAATAATTGATGATGGAGGAGTTTCTCTTCCTTGTCTTATTATTTAGTTAATTTCCATTTACCATAAAAAAATAAAATAATTGAGAAACTGTGAAAAAGAAACAGATGAAAACCAAATTAACCTGTTTTTCTATAAAATTGAGGCCATCTTAATTAATTTAAATGTTACCAAAAATAATGGAGAATATTTTTTAATAAAAAATATTAAATAATGTTTAAAAACATATATTAATCACATAGAAACGAGAAGAGTAGAAAGAAGAAAAATATTCTCTAGTTGATATTCAAAAGTAAAATATCTTAATGTTTAATGTTGAAATAGATTAATATTCTCTCGTTGATGTTCAAAAGTAAAATATCTTAATATTTAATATTGAAATAGATTAATATTAGTATTTCTTTAAAAATTAATAATTTTAAAAAATTAATGTTATTTGAATACAAAATAAAATATAAATACAATACTATATATTGTTAAGGTCACTTTTTCATTTTCATAAAATATTATATTATTATATTTATGTCTCATTTTATATTTATTTTATATTTTTATAAAATATCATATTATTATATTTATATGTTATTTGTAAATTTCGTGCCTGTCAACAGAAAAAATCTTAGTATGAATGTTGAGAATCATACTTGGAAGGAATCATGAAAGTCGTCGGGCGTGCTTGTCGAATTGGCCACCTTGGTATGACCTGACATGCTTAACTTTTTGTCATTTACTTGCAATTTTATGTATACATTTTTTCTGGTGAATTCTTTTTTGTATAGACTATTATAGTTTGTTAAAGAAAAATGTATATGTAAGATTTATGGGTCACATATGTAATTAATTAATAAAGTGTGTTAGGGTCATTATATAATTAGCCAATAAACTGGGGGTCAAATAATATATAATAGTTTATGGCTAAAGAGCATAATAGTTATGAAAATTAATAGTGTAGATACCAGGCAGTTTCTAATTTAATGAGGGGCTGAATTGGAAATACTGCAATTTGGGATATAACTAATAATAGTTATATATAGGGGTAATGGTCCCCAAGGCAAACACAACAAGACTATTCAGTTTCAAAACCCTAAAGGAGAAAACTCTCTGGTTCTCTCTATCCCCATCAAGAGAGCAAGGTCTTCAGGGTGTTTTGCCGAGGAAGATCACTCAACCCATTGGCTCTACCATCAGGATTTCATTAATGGCAATTCCCACAGGTACGCTTCCGCCTTTGGCTATTCATCATGTAATTGACATGGATTGTTGAGCACAACGTTATTAAGGTTTTTTCAACAATTGGTATCAGAGCCTACCATGTTTAATTCATGATGAAATTCGGTTACTGTATTTGTTTTAGAATTCAATTTGGGAATTTTGATATATATATATATATATATAT
>NC_021165.2:6461009-6480304 GCF_000331145.2 Cicer arietinum | reverse complement strand
TTGTTGAGATGGAAAAACGCTTTGTAAAAAGTGATAAGGCTGAAACAAGTTCTTTGCTTCAGAATTTAATTTCCATGAAGTATCAAGGCAAGGGAAATATAAGAGAGCACATTATGATGATGTCCAACATTGCTTCTAAGCTTAAAGGTCTAAAGCTTGAGTTGTCAGATGACTTACTCATTCATTTAGTATTGCTGTCTCTTCCTTCGCAATTCAGTCAGTTTAAGGTGACTTATAATTGTCAAAAGGAGAAATGGACTCTTAATGAGCTCATTTCATTATGTGTGCAAGAAGAGGACAGGCTGAAGCAAGATAGGACTGAAAGTGCTCACTTTACTAGCATCTCTAAAGACAAGGGCAAAAGGAAAAGAATTGAGGAGCCCAAGAACAAAGCTGCTGCTAAGGGTCCAGAACAAAAGAAGCAGACTAAGGATAACAACTGCTTCTTCTGCAGGAGTTCTGGACACGTGAAGAAGGATTGTGCCAAATATCACGCTTGGCGTGTTAAGAAAGGTATGATTCTGTCTTTGGTCTGTTCTGAGGTTAATTTAGCTTCAGTACCTAGAAACACTTGGTGGTTAGACTCTGGTGCAACTACTAACATCAGTGTTTCAATGCAGGGTTGCCTGAACTTCCGAAAGCCTAGTGATACTGAAAGATGGATCTATGTAGGAGATGGGAAGAAGGTAGAAGTTGAAGCCATAGGAAAATTTAGATTATTATTAAGTTCCGGTCATTATTTGGATTTAAAAGACACTTTTGTTGTACCGTCATTTAGACGGAATTTGATCTCTATTTCTTATTTGGACAAATCAGGATATTATTGTTCATTCGGGAATAAAGAATTTACTTTGTCTTTAAATTCGAATGTTGTTGGAACCGGTTTACTTTCTGGTTATGATAATCTTTATTTGTTGGAAACTGTGGCTAACTATAATGAAACCTTGAATGTGGAATCACGTGGTACTAAGCGGAAAATTGACAATTTCAATTCAGGGGTGCTTTGGCACAAGCGTCTAGGTCACATCTCTAAAAATAGAGTTGAACGACTTGTGTCAGATGGAATTTTAGATTCCATTGACTTCACAGACTTTAACGTTTGTGTAGCATGCATTAAAGGAAAACAGACTAAAGATAAGAAATTAGGCGCATATAGAGCTACAGACGTCTTAGAATTGATACATACGGACATCTGTGGGCCATTTCCAACTCCTTCTTGGAATGGTCAACAATATTTTATATCATTCATAGACGATTATTCTAGATATGCCTACCTTTACCTAATTCACGAAAAGTCCCAATCAATAGACGTGTTCAAATCCTTTAAGGCAGAAGTTGAGAATCAACTTAATAAAAGAATTAAAAAGGTCAAATCTGATCGTGGTGGTGAATACTACGGCAGATATGACGGTTCAGGTGAACAACGTCCGGGACCATTTGCCAAATACCTAGAGGAATGTGGAATCGTCCCACAATACACTATGCCGGGGTCACCCAGCATGAATGGTGTAGCTGAAAGACGAAACAGGACTCTTAAGGATATGGTAAGGAGTATGATTTGTCATTCCACCTTGCCAGAGTCACTCTGGGGAGAGGCATTAAAAACAGCAGCATACATTCTTAATAGAGTACCAACTAAGGCAGCGGCTAAAACACCTTATGAGCTTTGGATTGGGCGTAAGCCTAGTCTGAAGCACCTTCATGTTTGGGGATGTCCAGCTGAGGCAAGGCCTTATAGGCCGAATGAAAAGAAATTTGAACCCCGAACAATTAGCAGCTATTTTATAGGGTACTCAGAAAAATCAAGGGGCTATAAATTTTATGATCCTAATTTGAGAACAATTTTTGAGACGGGAACGGCAACGTTCTTTGAGGATATTGAGTTTGGGGGGAAGATTAAGGTTAAAGATTTTGTCTTTGAGGAAGAATCGGTAACAATTCCAGAACTGATTCTTCCACCAATTGACTTTCCCATTATTGAACAAACTCAAGATGATCTGGTTGTTCAGGAAGAACAAAATCCAGATCAAATTCAAGATCCTCAAGAACAAGTGCCTCAAGAGCCAGCTCCATTGCGGAGATCCACTAGAGAAAGGAAAAATGCTATTTCGGATGATTATGTAGTATTTATCAATGAGGTAGAGGAAAATGTTGGCATGACGGAAGACGACCCAGTCAACTTTCATCAAGCCATGCAAGATTCTCGTTCAGATAAGTGGATCGAAGCAATGAATGAGGAGTACAAGTCTATGCAAGACAATTCAGTTTGGGAACTTATCCCATTACCTGAAGGAAAGAAACCCATTGGTTGCAAATGGATTTTTAAAACCAAGCGGGATTCCAATGGTAATGTGGAGAGATATAAGGCACGTCTTGTAGCTAAGGGTTATACTCAAAAGGAAGGGATTGATTATAAAGAGACTTTCTCTCCGGTTTCATCGAAGGACTCTTTAAGAATAATCATGGCTCTTGTTGCTCACTTTAATTTGGAGCTTCATCAAATGGATGTAAAAACAGCTTTTCTCAATGGCGACATTGATGAGACGATCTATATGGTGCAGCCAGAAAACTTTGTGTTGGGAGACCCAAAGAATATGGTGTGCAAACTAAGAAAATCCATTTATGGGCTAAAACAAGCTTCTCGTCAATGGTACCATAAATTTCATCAAGTAATTCTCTCATTTGGTTTTGAGATGAATACAGTTGATGATTGTGTGTATCATAAGTTCAGTGGGAGCAGACATATTTTCCTGGTCTTGTATGTTGATGACATACTGCTTGCCACTAACGATATAGGCATGTTGCACGAAACTAAGAAATTTCTATCAAAGCATTTTGAGATGAAAGATCTTGGTGACGCCTCTTTTGTATTAGGAATTCAGATACACCGAGACAGATCTCGAGGTATTCTTGGATTGTCACAAAAGAGCTATATCGATAAGGTTCTCAAAAGGTTTGGGTTACAGGATTGCAAACCAGGGGACACCCCAGTTGCTAAGGGAGACAAGTTTAGTCTCAAACAGTGCCCTAAGGGAAGTTTGGAAATTCAAGAAATGCAAAAGATCCCTTATGCTTCAGCTGTAGGGAGTCTTATGTATGCCCAAGTATGTACGCGTCCAGACATAGCGTTCATAGTAGGGATTTTAGGCAGATATTTAAGCAATCCAGGTCTTGACCATTGGAAAGCAGCCAAGAGGGTCATGAGATATTTGAAGAGAACAAGAAACTACATGCTCACATATAGGAGGTCAGACCAGTTAGAGATCACTGGGTACTCTGACTCGGATTTTGCGGGATGCCAAGACAGCTTAAGATCAACTTCAGGCTATGTCTTTCTGTTAGCTGGTGGAGCAGTTTCTTGGCGTAGTGCCAAGCAAGGTCTTACTGCTTCATCAACCATGGCAGCAGAATTCGTAGCAATTCATGAGGCATCTGACCAGGGCATTTGGCTGAGAAATTTTGTCACGGGGCTGCAAATAGTTGAAGGGATTGAAAGACCACTCAAGTTGTATTGTGACAATAGATCAGCAGTCCTGTATTCTAACAATAATAGGAGCTCAACCAAGTCAAAGCACATTGACATTAAGTTCCTAGTTGTTAAAGAGAAGGTACAAAGTGGACAGATATCCATAGAACACTTAAGGACAAACTCCATGATTGCGGATCCACTCACTAAAGGTCTACCACCCAAGGTCTTTCATGAGCATACTGCTCACATGGGTGTGCTACAGTTTGAGGAATCTTGATTTTAGTGGGAGTTTCGTCCATTATGTAATTCATGTTCTATGTTTAATTGTAAAGTACAAATACATTGTATTTGGACTTTCTGATCAGAAATAAAGTTTAAAGTATTCAGTTTTTGGTTACTTTGTACATTTAAGTTATGGTATGATCTCATTCGATAAAGTAGGACCAGTTGAAAATTGACATGCATTGACCAACTTCATGTAATTTTCATGCTACACTTTTCATAATGGGTCTATGTCATTTAGTTGTGTCAGTACGGGTGATCATTGATGGGTTTAGTTATGCTTATTATGACGAAAGCCTCTTTGGTTCCATGTGCTGATATGATTAATGGACGGGACAATTTGGATTATACTCAAGGTAATTATAATGACATTTTTGACGTCATAAAGTCTAACACACTCCTAAGGATACATGTGTGACCAGTGGGAGATTGTAAGATTTATGGGTCACATATGTAATTAATTAATAAAGTGTGTTAGGGTCATTATATAATTAGCCAATAAACTGGGGGTCAAATAATATATAATAGTTTATGGCTAAAGAGCATAATAGTTATGAAAATTAATAGTGTAGATACCAGGCAGTTTCTAATTTAATGAGGGGCTGAATTGGAAATACTGCAATTTGGGATATAACTAATAATAGTTATATATAGGGGTAATGGTCCCCAAGGCAAACACAACAAGACTATTCAGTTTCAAAACCCTAAAGGAGAAAACTCTCTAGTTCTCTCTATCCCCATCAAGAGAGCAAGGTCTTCAGGGTGTTTTGCCGAGGAAGATCACTCAACCCATTGGCTCTACCATCAGGATTTCATTAATGGCAATTCCCACAGGTACGCTTCCGCCTTTGGCTATTCATCATGTAATTGACATGAATTGTTGAGCACAACGTTATTAAGGTTTTTTCAACAGTATAGATTACTAGTAGTAGAGTACTGTTTTTGTATAAGCAACATCACATACAAAAACAAAATACTAAATTACAACAACAAATTAAAAAAGAGATGCAGCTGAAACAAATAAGCTAGCAAGTAATCATCATCAGCAACCGGCTTTAAAAATTAAATAGTATAGATATACATTTTAATCATTTAATTGTATACTCCATTCATTTTGAAAAATAAATATATAAAAAAATTATGTACTAATTGATAACAGCTTATAGCTAAAGACAGAAAGGATGGCTCTTTCTCGTTGTAATAAAAATAACAAAGGAGGAGACCGAGATGATATATTAATCAATTTATTTTTTGGAAAAAGATATATTAATCAGTTGACATAGTAGTTAGTACATTCATTTTTTGCTTACGTACAAGCTTCTTTTTTTCTTTTTTGTATATTTTTTCTTTTTCAGAAGTAAAATTGGAATCTCGCATATATAACGTAGGTTCCACCATCTTGCTCAACAATAAATTAAGGCAATATGTTATAGTTTCAAGTTTTAGTTATTAAACTAATGCGAGTAAAAAATATTAATTGAAATAAAAGATTAGAACCTGTGTTTTATTTATTGTGTTTAATAACAGCTGGGTAATTCGAATTTAGATCATCTCTTTTTTGTTTTTTTTAATTCTTTTTTCTCTTATGTTTGAAGAAAAAGACACAATAATAATTTTGATAGATTTTATACACAAAAATAAAAAATTAATTAAGTGTCTAACTTCTTTAAACATAAAGGAGAAAAAAAATAAAAAAATGAAATAATCTAAATCTATGTAATTATATAATTAACATAATAGTACTAGTAATTAATTACACACGCAATGTGCAAAGTCATTGGTATTTTAATTTTTAATTAACAAATTTATAGCAATGTTATTAAGCATAAGTACTCCAGCTGCATTTGGATTATCACTAATATTTTTTCGGCTATTTATTTGCAAAGTCAAACACATACATATGTAGTCGAATTTTTCATATAGTTTCTATTGTTTTGTTTGTAAAGAAAGTTGGTTTATTCAATAAGAAATCGATTAATATTCTACGTCACCACTAATCGGATAAAATATGTATACGCTCTATTTTATAGTGAGCGTAAAATTTAGACCTCATTCCCGTTTGCAACAGAGTTTTGATTTATCTGTTCATACCTGCACTTATTTATATATATATATATATATATATAAATTATAATCTTAATTTTATATATAAAAAATATTTTTTAAATTTATTATTGTCAACAATTATTTTATTATATTAATTATTTTAATTTATAAATTTAAACATCATATCTATTATAATTAATATAATAAAATAATTGTTGACAATAATAAATTTAAAAAATATTTTCTATATATATAGTTAAGATTATAATTTTTATTATTTAAAAAAATATTAAGTATATTAAATATGTTTATGTATATAAAATTTAAAAGTTATATTAATATTATTTGCAGAGCGGGTTAGGGTGCGGGATGAATATCATCACTTTCAAATATGTTCCCACCTCCGTATTTTAACTTTGGGAAAAATCTGGACTCGCACTCGCACCCAATCAAAGAGGATTTTTCCCATCCAATTCAAACGGATTTAAGTGAGTATTCGAAAGTGCAGGTTATATTGTCATTCCTACGACTAACTTTAATGGATCAAGGATTTTGTTAGAAGATTAAAGTATCTCCTAATGAGTTTCTATGGATCAACTTATCTTTTTTATTTTTTATTTTTGTAAAAAGAAAATTTTGTTTTGTCGATTAAATAAATGATTTAATTGATATACATTGACTTTTTACACTATACAAATATTTTTATACTGACAATTAATTATAATCATTATATTACAAAAAAATATTTCAATTTATTTCTTTCTACCTTGAAAGTCATATAAATGAAAATTTAGTTATGATCATTGACAATATAAAAAGTTTTACCCTAACGATATATCAAAATAAATCTCAAGTTCTAAGAGTTATTTTTATTTTCTTTTGAGGGATCAATATTAGGTTATAATTTTATCCACAAAAAAAATTAGGTAATAATTATTTTTTTTATTCAAAAAGATATTCGTTCATTATTTAAATCGATAAATTACATAAAAACAACACAAATTCAATATCGTTAAAATAATAAAAAAAATTATAAACAAATTAAATTAATAGCATAAAATAGTAAAATACATACAAATGTGATAAAATAAAAAAGACGAGAATATCCAAACTGTCGGATATTTGATTCAGACTGACATTTGGTTTTTATCATTTTGATTTCTTTCGTAATTTATTTTGCCAAAATATTCAAAATATAGTGCAAAAGTTTAGACATAATTGCTTATGCGGTCACTTAACTTAATTTCAATAACACTTTAGTTCTTTTTTTTTTTTTTCTTCTGATTTGATCATTTTGTTTAATTTCAAGTAAACAATTTAATCTTTTATGTTTTAAAATGTTAACAATGTTATTATTTTTTTTACAAAAATTCATCGAAATTTAAAAAAATCTCATAAAATTAATTATCATCTTTAAAATAATGTAAAATTCATTAAATTTATATCTCAAATCTTCAAATAAACACATATTTTTATTCTTTATATTTTTAAATTTTTATAATAAAATAAAGGACCAAATCAGAAGAAAAAAAAATTAAAAGATTGAAGTATTATATAAAATTAAGTTAAGAAACTGCATGAAGAATTGTGCAAAAAGTTTATATTATCGTCTAGTAATATTTCAATATATTGTTACTCACATACACTAATAATAATACTGGTTAAATATTTAAATACTAAAAGTGTATTGAAAGCTGTATTTTAACTAATTAGAAGTTTAAAATTCATTATCTTTATAAAATTTCAATTTTTTTTTATTTGACAAGCATTTTTAGAGTGGATTAGTGAATTAGTTTTTGAATTATTTTAGATGAGATGAGTTTGAAGAGTTAAATCTGTTTATATATATATATTAATTTACTTGTCTTTTCAATTATTTTTTTTAAAATTAAATATATATATATATACCCAAATATAGACTTAATCAATGAAACAAATTTCAAAAATATTTATTAGCAACATTAGAATTATTCAAAAATATTTATTTCAAAATTCATTATCTCTAAAAAATTTCAAAAATATAATTGATAAAGAGACCCTTAGATATTTATTAGCAAGACTCTTATTGCAATCAATGAAACATTGGTACTTTTTGTTTGTGCACAATTGAAGGTGTGTCCAAAAAAAAGTAAGAAGCAAACAGGCATGCGAAAAAATAAGCAAATGGAAAATAAATGAGAAGAAAAAAAGGGTTCATAGTATAATCATTTATAATTCCAACAAAAATGTGTGGCTGCTGGGATTCGAGCCCAGGTCTCCACGGCCACAACGTGGAATTCTTACCACTAAACTACAGCCACATGAGATATTAATGTTATGCTACTTAATGTAATTATCATATACCCCTAACTTTTATCATTTTCCTCATAATTTTTTTATCTTCGAGTGTCCGTAGATAAAACTCTCAAGCCTACTAATTATTAATCTCAGCCCATATATTAAAAAGACCAAAAAATTTATAATTAAAAACTCCTAAAATTTTGTGGGTTTGGTGGACCTATAAGTCCACCCTTTTTACGATTTTTTTTTAAATTTTGACTTTTTTTTTTAATTTTTTTTCTTAAAATTCACCGATAAAAAAGTTTTAATTTCTTTTTTGAAATTTTTCTAATTCGAGAAAAAAATAATTTAAAATTTTTAAAAAATAATAATTCTTTTCGAGAAAAATAAATTTAAAAATTTTTTTAGACAAAAAAACCTCAAAAAGTAATGCCTTAAGCTCAGTAAAATAATGAGCCAAAATTTTAAAAAATTTATTTTAATAAGGGTCTAAAATTAGGGGTTTAGTAAGAAATTTTATAAAAAAAATCTTGAAGTTTAATGCTTTTTTGACAGCTCTACCCATAGACCATAGTTATGTTGCTATGTTACCCAACACTTAATCTTTTAATGCTATGTCATAAAATTAAAATTTAATTTAACTTTTCCTTCATACCTAACAAAAATATATGAATTTCATTTAAACTATTTTATTAACATTTTTTTTTCTTTCTTTATTCAAAATCAAATAGCTGAGTTTTTTAAAATATTTACACTCATTAAAAAAATCAAGTTTGAGTATAACTTTTTTCTTCCAATTTTATTTTTCATTTATACTATTTTGTTTACAATTTTATATTTTTTTTATCAATCAAATAATTGAATCTTTTTAAATAACTGTATAAAATATTGTAACTTATATTATTTTGAAAAGCCCAATAACTCCCTAAACTAGTTATATAATAAGTTAATTTTAAAGACCAAGTTAAACAATTTTCAGATAAAAAATATTGGCATATAATGTAACACCTTTGTTGACCATTGTGAAGTCTAAAAGAGTACGCTCACATGTAAAAAGTAACCAAGATTCAAAAGATTGGCATGTGTAACACAATTGTTGACCATTGTGAAGTCTAAAAGGGTACGCTCACTTGTAAAAAGTAACCAATGATAATTCCTTTGAATAACTTTTAAGGCAATTTTAAAGTTGCATCATCCTTATATTTTTTATTAATTTTAATTAGAGCTTATTTAAAATATAAGGGTCTATTTTCTTTTTTCTTTAAATATTTTATATTTTCTTTTTTCTTTAAATATTTTATATTTTCATTTTTAAAAATTTGTATAACAAAGAGATAATAGACTCTCTTGAAGTAAACAATGCCTACATTTGTGGAAACTGAAAACAATAAAAAATAGGCTAAATTACATTAGTGGTCCTTTAACTTAATTTTAGGTAACGTTTTAGTCCTTTATCTTTTTTTTTTCCGACTTAGTCATTTATTTTAATTTTAAATGACAATTTGATATTTTATGCTTTAAAATTTCAACAACGTTATCCTTTTTTAAACAAAAATTCAATCAAAACTCATAAAATTAATTATATTCTTCAATATAATACAACTTTCATCAAATCCGTAACACAAATCTTCAAATAAACTCATATTTTCATACTTTATTTGATATTATTAGGAATAAAGAACTAAATCAAAAAAAAAAAGATAAGGGACTAAAACGTTACCTGAAATTAAGTTAAAGGACCACGAATGTAATTTAGCCATAAAAATATTAAAATAATTATTTTTATTATTTTTGAAAATACATTATCTCTTGACCAACATTTCATCTTCTTTCCATCATAGTATTTCAGTCAAAAATCTTAGACCATATTACCAAATTAAAATGAACACATTTTAAAACATAAAAATAAAAAACGTTTTCACATAATATCGAATCCATAAGTTTTCCAATCATGAAAAACATCCTATCAACAATTTTCAAGTACAAGTTAAATCATAAAAATTGCACTGATCAACATACTTTTGTCCCTCTGCTCCTAAACTCTTCTAACCCCAACAACAAATTCAGCCTTATAACTCTTAAAAGATCAACATACATGGGTTAGCTTCTACATCTGCCAAACACCAGAACAAGGACCCACCAATCCTTTTCCAGGAAAAAAAAAAATTAGCCATAATAAATTAGAAAACATGTGTGGTGTGGCAGTAAGAACCAATAAGAAATACATGTTAACATAAGGTATACAAAATTGTAAACAAGGTGATTAAATCACTCATTTAAAACATTAGAACTCAAGCCTTCATTTCACATTCTTCCAGAGAACAGATTCTGAAAAGCGAAGCAGTAGCACTTTCTCCTCTCTGCCAGCACAGTGTGATGATAAAATCAGAATATATGGAATCACAGAGCCAAGCTCCCATAATATTTGCACATTTCTGATGCTTATGAAAAATGAAAAGTATGTATGCTATGTTTAGCTGCTCAATGGTTGGATACATCACAGGATAACAGATGAAGCTTCTTGTGGTTTAAGCTACTTGCTGTCACTTGAAATGATCTTGCCGTATAATTGCTATTAAATTAAACGGTGACACATCTTCCTCCTTCTGTTTCCATGATTCATTGTTGCCTTGGATATACCATGATACTCTTGGAGACAATGGTGTATACAAATCTGCATGTGAAGAATAATAATCAGATGATGTATTTATTACTAGAAAACAGTGTCAGTTATCCTAAATTAGGATCATTAGAAATGAGCAAATGATTTCCAGTATCACTGTCCTGAATGTTGAATATACGACCCTTACCTAAATATTGAATACTATTTAAGGACAAGATGTACAAAATACATTGACTCCAGAAAACTCGCAAATACCTCTGCATGATGTCAAGTTCTCAAAATCGAAAAGCATCTTAAGAAACGTACCTAGGAATAGATTTCTCATCCTTGTATTCCTTGGAAAGGTATTTCCAGGAATAAATTTAGAAAATTTGAAACAAACACCTCCTAAAGCTACAAACAACTAGACCTACCCAAACACTACAATCGTGAGAGTCTCGTGCACTTGGCCACCTCTTACGTTCCTACTCTTGTTCAAGCCCAGTGTTTTTTTAAGGGTGTAGTACCAAATAATTTAAAGAAGAAATATTTTCATCTATAAATGTTGACCTTTTCGAATTCCAGATATATTGAAAACAAAGGATAATTCTGCAACAGTTCTTTCACATTATCTAAATTTTTAACCATTGGTGTAAGCATACTGTATTAGAGATCAAGCAAGCTAGATACCCTTTATTGCCACATTTAATTATAAGGAATTTATATCATCCAAGTTTTCACAATGCGTGAGGTATTACCTGGATTGACTGGAGGATCTGGCTCTTTTGTACTGTGCAATAGAGTTGTTCCAGATAAAACAGTTATGAAACCACATAGCTCTGATACAATACTGCTTATACTTTGACCAGAATAGTCCTAAAGATAGGATTTAAAAATTAATTGAACATTAAAATGTCTCCTATGATGAATAAATTTTCATATTGTTATTCTGTAAAACACCAACCTTAAACATAATTGCACTGGCTAATATTGTAAAAGCTGTGAACAATGCATAATAGATTGGAGAAACAACTGCTGTGTTAAAGTTATCCAATGCCTGCAACCATACAAGAGTTGATCACGACAGAAGCTATATTGAAGATCAAATTACAAGAAAATTATGACAGTTAAAAATATGGAAACAAGATTCTAGTAAATCAATTCAGGGGGTGGCTTCAGCTCACATAGCCTTCAAACAGTTTTAATTTGATATGCAAATTAATTTGGCAAAAAACTTCAATGGACACTTGGAGTGAAAAGAATTGCAAGAAAAACAAAATACAAGCTTGATAATAGTCATTCCTCGTATTATACATAATAGGAAATCAATAGAGAAGCTAGATCGTTTCCGATATTGGAAAGATAAACCAAACATTTTATTCCAAATGCTCCTGAATAGCAAACAGAAAGATTTTATACATACTCAACGGCCAGGTTAAAAACAAGTATTATTATTGACAATAAAAGTAATCAATCTAGACAACAGGACGTACAGGTACCTATCATTTACAATCAGTCAGATTTCTTATGGTAAAATTGCAAACAACGACGAATGAGTTGATATCTAAAGCTCACTTTAAAAAATTTGTAATACTTGTCCTAGAAGTCTGCAAATTCTCCATTAGAGGATTAGATAGTACTCTTGGACAAAAATACATCAACTTTCTTTGAACCATTTTTGCTTATGTATTGGGATGGAGCGAGTATGAAATGTTTAATAAATATATCATAGCAAAGAAACAAGTAAGAATGAAGATTTTTCACATCAATATTTCATATGCAGTTTGCAAAAATGAATTTGTAAATCTTCTGATACCGACGAAAACTAAAATAGTAATAAACAATAATACAGAGCTCACATAGTTTCCTCAATCAGAAGGTTCACCACAGCTAGAATCACACATGTAAACTTAATGGTATAATTATGTTATATTAACAATAAAATAAGTGTTACTAACCATATTAAGGTAATTAAGTTGAGCAATGACACAGGTAATAGCAACCATTGTAAAAACCCATGTTTGAAAATAGAAAAACTGGTTTGCACCTTCAAATGTAAGTTTTATTGCGATGCCGATTGCTTTTACACTCATAACCTGAGGGAAAAAAATGAATTTTATCAGAAATATAAAACAAATGGTTGAGTTTGGTATATAATTTAGTCACTATTAGAATTTAGAGCATGCAAGAATATCCAAACAAAGATAACTAGGTAGAGTCGGTCACTTACAGTCAACGAGCCAATTATAGAGCAAATTCCAATATAAACCAAAATATTAGTTTGGCCAAAGCGAGGAGCACAATACAAAACCAAGAACAATGTTACGGCAATTGCAGATGCCGTGTACGAGAGGAATGCTGTAAGCCAAAATAGAAAGCAATAACTATAAAAAATTACATGATTCAATATTTAGGCACATGCATTATGGCACAATAGCATACCAGGTTGAATGGCCAATTTCCATATCTGTTGTACAGAACTAAGAGACATCTCTTCCGGTGCATGGAGTACAATAATAATGGATCCTATAATGCATAGAAGACACCCTAGCATGCCCATTTTCAGTAGCTTTTCCTTCAAGAGGAAATGTGCCAAGACAGCACTATCCAATTCCACAGAAATTGTTAGCTCACCAGAGATGTAATTAAAAAGGCTAATATGGTATAATAATTTTTTTTTATAAACAACTTAATTAAATCCTTATCATATAAGTGTTTATGTATAAACTATTTATATAACAAAAGATAACATAAAGTTAAATTGCTTTCTATCAAGCTGTAAGGTTTTCATAAATCATCTAGGAAAGAATATGAAAATTACTTGAAAACAACTTATGAACATGTCAAAAGGTATTTTCATAAGTTCTTCCAAACAGTCTAACAAAAGCTTATGCAAGTAGATAAGCTCGAATAAATTAATCCAAACATCCCCCAAAGCAAACAATGAATCCTTTAAAATAGAATAAATGAGATTTTACCTAACAATAATACTCAAAGCACCTAATGGAGTGACAAGCACAGCAGGGGCATAGATGTATGCTACAAAATTCGCTATCTCTCCAACAATCACTGAAACAATTTTGAACAAAAATGTCAATCAATCAAAGTAAATATTAAAAAACCAAAAAATTAAAAATTAAAAATTGAAAAAACAGGTACATACTGGTAACCATTCCGACCCACCAGAGAGGTTGAAGCAAATAACCATACCCTCCAACACCTGTAAATTATAAATGCAAACACAAAACCATGAACATTATCGAAAATTGAATTTTACCATGAACGTTCTAAAAAATTTGAATTTTTAAAAAGGATAAAGGAAAATGGTGATAAGACTCACTGGCAGGGGGACCGTTGACCCTAGCGAGTTGGAGACCCTTTTTCTTGATGATGAAACTGGAACCAACGAAAGCACTGGAAATCATCGCCAACACTAAACCAGTTAAATTGGTGGAGATCATTTATTCAAATTCAAATTCAAATTGGGCGTGAAAACCAAAGATGGTAAAAGAAGGTGGTTGAATTGAATGGAGGATTGAACTCATGGAACCCTAGATTGGAATTAGAATTATGTACGGATGAATGAAGTTGCGGGTTCTGTTTTGAACTCCCAACGCAGAACACACGGTGTTCTCAGCACAACAAATAACAAGAAGCTTCTATTTTGTTTTGTTTAACGATTTTGTTGTTGGTGTTAATCTTTGGCGCTTTTGTCTCTGTCTCTATGTGCTTTTTTGTGGGCTAATCATTTTACACCGGCGGCCATTTCGATTTTGGTCTATTATTTATTACTCTAATTTTATTGGATTTCGATTTTCAGATCAAGACCGTCTAATTTTAAATTAAGGGTTGATATCATTTGTATTTAATTTTACTCATTGGTAATATGAATCGTCGGATTTAAAACAACGTAACAGATTATTCGGTGCCTCAAACTGCGTCGATCTGTCACCGTAGGCAACCCAAGTCCAATTTATTTGAAAACATGGAATATACTAACATAATTGTGCACTAACATCTAACTAGACGAGTTATAGGTGAGTTATACAAGTTAGCAAATGTGGATATTTATGGATTTGAGTGATTGAGTCCGGGTGAAAATATAAATATATAATTATTTGATTAATTCACTTAAAATTGTAGGTATAAAAACTGAATTTTTTTAAGTGAGTCTCTTAATCTCACTTAGTCATTGCACCACCATCGTGATAAATGATTTACTTAATAAAAATTTATTCAACTATCGACAAAAATATTAAAAGTTCAATATATTTTTTCTTAAAAAAATGATCTAAATATAAAATGAACAAAAAGTTCAAGAAAATGAACATCTCAATAAAAAATAAAAATCTCATCATATGAACCAACTCATTTGCACCCACACTAACGTAAATCCCCTTAAATCAATACAAAAATTAGTTGGAATTTGACATGTAAATTATAAACTCAATTTTAGATGGTTTGACATAATTTGTTCTAAACTCATGCGTACTTAACCAATACTGAAGTCTACATCTAACAACAATAATGTATTTACTATTTAGTCAAATCACTTCACATAATTTTACCGATATGACATGAAAAAAGAGATAATTTTCATTAGATATCACTTCAAAACTCTTTTACACTTATAATGCATGTCCATTGCACTCATTTTATTTTAGTTAAGTATTCTGACTTGTGTTTGGTTCGACGATGATGATAATTAATTTTGAAAAAATTTATTTTGTAAAATTTATTTTAATAAAAAATAAATTGAATGTAAAATGATTTATGTTTATATATATATTGATGTAAAAGTGGGTTGAATAATAAAATACAATGTGAAAATCGTATGTAGACTCTAAACCTATAAATTATAACTTCAAGTTGGAAATAATTTTATAGACAAAATCAATTTTGCTTGATATAATTCAAACATACGTCGAAGTCAATTTCATCTACATAATTGTTCTTTATTTCAATATGGGTTGGGTTGTAAAAAATTAGTTCAAAAACAACTGAATTTCTTTGCCCAACTCATTTAACCCAATTTAAAAATAGGGTCGGGTCGAGCTGATCCTTAAGGCTTCAGACATGTCCATGTTAAGATGAAATAAATTAAACCAAATTTGATTTCTTTCCAAATAAATTAGATTTCTTCAATTTCTTGCATGCTCCTCTCATTATCAAATAAAAAATATCAACCTTGATTTATTTGTTATCTGTTTTGTTATGAAAATGTCTCATTTTGTTATATATGAAGTTTCACTTCATAAGAAATACTATAAACTAGGCGAGACATTTGTTATCTGATTAATGTGGTGTTATGTGTTATAATTTTATTTTATTATCTATATTGTAGTATATGGTGATTGAAAGTATTTTTATATTATAATTTTGTTTGTTTTATTAATTAAAATAGGAAAATGTCAAAAGACAAATAGGTTGAACTAACCATTGACCTACATAGTTCAGAGTGGACGAATCAATTTTGATAAATTGCAACTCAATAATAAAGTGAATCAATCTAAATTGACATGTTCATGTAATCAAATCATTCAAATAAAAACAAATCAAACGAGATGGACCTATTTGACATCTCTAGACAAGATCCTTGTTTGCTCCTTAGCTCTTGGAAGTCATTAGTCATTGTCATTGATTGACCTCACCTAGCATTCTAATTTTTATAGGACACAATTATTGATTTTCAATTATTTTCTCTCAATTTAAATTGTTTTCATTATTGTCCGTCGATCCATCTTTAGCTGGAATATTTTAATCGTTTAAGCTTGGATTATGAAGGAGTCCAAGAGATTCTTCGTATTGAGCTTAAAACAACTACACAAATAGATTAAAATTTACATATTCACCTTTTCACAATTATATATTGTTTAACTTCCATTTTTTTATATAATATGAGACTTTTATTCGTACTTGATATACTAATAAATATAATCACTTATATGATTTTTTGTTTATGATTAAGACTCTACTTACGAGTTTAGAAAAAAATGAGAGGATAGAACTTAAAAAACAAAAAGGAAAGTAATATAAAAATGATAAACTTCAACGTGTTTAGAAAGAAACGAGAGAAGAGAACTTTAGAAAAAAGGAAAGTAATATAAAAATGATAAACTTCAAATTGAACAATCTCAACAATAAATTTTCATTTTATTTTTCAATTCGAACGAGGAAGTCAAAAGACGTATTATAGAGAGATTTTAAAAAACTTAAAACAAACAAAATTTATTTTTCTTTATTATAATAGTCTCATAATTTAAAATATAATAAATATTTACTTTTTCACTCTTCAATAAAATCAGTCTCTCACATTATAAGTTAATCTCCAATTGACAAGGTGTTTGGATTTAGGTTTAATCGGTTTTGACCAAATTCATTATCTGACCTCAATCAAATTCTATTGGTTTAGTTGAAATGGATAAATTATCTGGTTTTTTTAAAACCCAAACCAACCCAACTAATGATGAATGTGTTGATCTGGATTGAGTTGTCAGTCAAAGAGATATAATTTTTTTAAATATTTTTAAAAAAATGTATATATTGTATGACTTTCAATTTTATGAAAAAATCAACATTTATACTAAATTTGGTATTTTAAATTCCATTGAAATACTTTTCCATCAATTCATAAAAGTCTTAATTTATAGTGTAAAGAGCCATTTAGTCAAATAAAAGTAATCTATGAGAAAAATAAAAGTAATTTAGTCTTTCAAAAAATTAAGCTGGGACAACTTAGTCCCCACCTTCTTTATACTAAGTTCTCATATAACAAACTATTAAATAATAACTTAATTTCTATTAATTTTATCTATTTTTTACTTTCTTTTCTTTTCTCCATCTCTTTTTCATCACTCAAACAAAATGTGATATGAATTTGAGTTGACTATAAAAGATGAAAGATCTACCAAGTGATTTCTTGAAACAAAGTTGTAAAATAAAAGAGAAATGAAAGAAACAAATATGAGTTAAGCGAAGATGATAGCGAAGTTGACACAATCAATGATGATTGATAAGTCAGTGATAAATTGTCACAATAATAATGAAACAATTGATAAGATTCAAGCGAGTTCTAATCCGATAACTAAATGAGGAGAGATATCTCACTCACTATTTTCATGAAAGAAATTATAGTTTATTTCAAACTTATCTCAATGAGGTTACAAATACATATTAATGGTAATACTATCTCTAAATCTAAATGGATCATAACACTATCCTCTAGACTCATATTGAGCTTACATCATATTTTTCTAAAATAAATTAAATGTAAATAAGCAAAGTATCTTCACTTACACATAACATCAACTTAATATAAATTAAAATATTACAATTTTAAATCAAAGCAAACTATGAATTATTACAAATCAAATTAAAATAAATAATCTTCATCATAATTTATTAAAATATGAATAATCTTCATGCTCTTGAGGTCCTTATCAAAGTGTAAAAAAGATAAAGACTAAATTATCTTTATTTAATTTTTTTAGGGACTAAAAGTTCCTTTATTTTTCTCAGGGACTAAATTGAGTCTCAAAGTTTTTTCATAGACTAAATAAATATTTACTCTAATTGATATTAGTAAAAATTAAAAATATGTCATGTTAACAAGTGCCCTAAAAGCATTTGTTAAAGAAATCAAAATTAGAAATTTTGCATTGAAAATAATAAATTTTAAGCTTTTAAAAACAAAAATACCAATGCATTTTTATTATAAAATTATGATTTTTAGTTGTTTAATAAGTGTCTCAATAATACTTGTTATTGTTAACATTTTCCAATAAAAAATTAACTAACACTTAAAACATATTCTTAAACACATTTAGGTAAAATATGAATTGGCTTGACTCATTGCATGTTTAATACCAAATATGAGCTTAGATGAACCAATAGTGAATTGGATGACCAATAGTGAAAACATGTGAACACCAATATCAAGTGTGCTATATTCCAAGCTCCAAACTTGCAAAGGGGGCTAGACGAAAGCGGAAAGTGTAATTTTGGTTACACACGAGATGGTCAATTGTTCCCACCGCCGAACATCGAAATCAAATAACATTTGTCAGATTCAGCGTAGTGAGTGTTGCTTGGTTGACCCACAACCACAAGGATGTGTAATATACCCATTTGGATAACTTTCTACTTTAAGTACCCTTCGCCATTAGGAGACATTTCATTGGTTGACTGAATCTTAGGTTAGTTAAATACAATAATATAAAGTATTTATAGCTATAAAACTCTAATATTTTGTTTTTAATTTTTATTAAAAAATTTATAACTTTTAGTTTCTAAATTCTTTTTCGTATGCATTTTTTCCTCTCTATTTTAAGTTTATTTATATTTAATTTTTTTAATTTTAAATAATATTTTATAATCATGTTTAAACTATTATAAAAATTCATTTATATAAATTTAGAATTTTCAACATAGATAAATTAAATATAAATTTTTATCTGTTATTAAAAATCTAAATTTAACATATTTTTTTTTAATAATATTTAAAATATAAATAAAAATATGATTTAAAATTTTAAAAGGTGCATACACATTGAAAAAATGGAAATTAGTTAGAAGTGTTGAATAAGAGAGGAGATTTGTGTGTATTAATGAGAGAGA
>NC_021165.2:6420890-6460548 GCF_000331145.2 Cicer arietinum | reverse complement strand
GGGAAAGTCGAAGGCAGATTTTATACGTAAATAGTTGTCGTTTAGTGATAAGCGGAGAAGGTTGAACTTGCTTGCAGTTGCAGCGTTGGCACTCATAGTCATCATGCTTCCTTAACTTGACCTACTACCAACGCCGCCTTAATGTCTCTTTTATTTTCATTACATTTTCCTATCTTCTAGTACTATTCCGTTCCATCATTAATCTTCTTCTTTTTTTCTTTATTATATTATTTTTTCAACCAATGGGGTGTTGATTTTGGACTTTTTCTTCTCAAATTTTCAATCTTTGCTCTCTCTCTCTCTCTCTCTCTCTCTCTCTTTTAACTACCATATTTTTTTCCCTTCTCTCAATAGGGTGTTCTGTTTCTATTTCAGTTCCTGATTTGGATTAACTGAGCTACCACTGAATTTTTATTTCATTTTTGATATGGGGGGTCTTTGTTCCAAGTCTGCAAAAGGTGACAAGGCGTTTGCCAACCAGGAAGAACATTATGATAACAAAAAATCTGGTGGTAATAAGAATCACAAACACACTAGGGATTTGAATTTGACTAGTGCAAAGGAGGGAATTGATAATAACATAAAGGAAGAGGAAGCTGTTGTTGCTGTTGTTGTTGCTGCAGGGGGAACTAGTCCTGATGATTACTATGATGGAATTCCACGCTATGCTGATTCTTTTTCACACGAGTCTAGGTCAGTAAGATCAAGGCAAGCTGCTGTGGCTAAGGTTGGTTAACTAATGATTCCACTCCCTTTTTCTGTCTCTTTTATTCACTTTTTTCAACTTATCTAATGTCAGTATACACCACTATGAGACCATCTGAGAGGACTTAAGAAAATAGATTATGACATGTCTATAAACTAAGCTGTTTTTGGCTTATTTTCATTACACTCCAATAAATCTTGTGAAAATAATTTGACTATTTTTTCTCTCTATAGAAATAACTTATACATAAACAATTTTATCATATAAGCCATTATAGCTTAATTCAGCTAAGGCTTTTGTTCAGTTTTACCATTCCCATGTTTGTTTCATAGCATTCTGTTTCTGTGCTCAATCTATGAATTAATCAATCAGTAACTTAGACAAATCAGGTATGTTGATGAATCATGAAACATGTTGACATTGGCCATAGATTGTCCTAAATTGTATCTTTTCAATTTTGTTTTTGAATTCTATGCTATAAGTGATTGACAAAGATGATGTTGGGAATTAGATTTTGGTTAGGTTAGGTTAGGTTATGCTACACTTTTTAATTCAAATTGAAAGGATGGCTTTTAGGGAATGAAATTAATTCAAAGGTTGGTTTTTGAGGTTTAGGAATGGTGACACTATTTTGTTGTGTGACGAAGAATCCAAATATTCTATACACAGACACACTTGTTGAAGAAAGGAAAAGAAAAATGTTAGACGAGTTTCATTAGGGATTATTGTTCTTATTCTATTCTGCTGGTTTCTAACCTAGCTCAAAATCAGGATTAGGATTTTAAGGAGAGACAAGATAGGATAAGTTTCAAGATTAACTTATCATATCATGTTATCTCATCAAACACTTGACCAAGACAAGATATGATACAAAAGAAAAATGGGGATAAGTTGACAAACATAGAAGAAAAATGAACATTAAGGTCTTTCTATTTCAGGTCTCAGTTGTGAGTTCACGCCTGGGCAGAGTTGGCACTAAAGGATTCGGGAAAGCGGTTGATGTTTTGGACACGCTTGGGAGTAGCATGACAAATTTAAATTCAGGCGGCGGGTTTGCATCTGGAGCTGTTATAAAGGGGAATGAAGTTGGCATTTTAGCATTTGAGGTTGCAAACACTATTGTCAAAGGTTTTAGTCTCATGGAATCTCTTTCTACAAAAAATGTTAAACATTTGAAAGAAGAAGTGCTTAAATTAGAGGGTATGCAAGATTTAGTATCAAAGGATATGGATGAACTTTTAAGGATTGTTGCTGCAGACAAGAGGTAATGGAGTGGCTTCTGTTTCCATTAACAAGCTAAGGTTCAACTTGTGTTAGTTTATCATGACTCTATGAATTATGAAATGCTAACTGGATGTGTGTTTTGGTTATGTTTCCAGGGATGAATTGAAAGTATTTTCTGATGAGGTGATTCGTTTTGGAAATCGTTCGAAGGATCCTCAGTGGCACAACTTGGATCGATATTTTGAGAAGTAATATAAATCACTCAATTCGTTTAGTCTTTAGCTTTGCACAGAAAAAAAAATAAATAGCCGTTATTCTAGCTGTTCTGATCGGTCTTTTTGTTCTAAATTTTAGAATTAGCAGAGAACATAATTCTCGACGACAAACGAAGGAAGAGGCAGAATTATTAATGCAGCAATTGATGAGCTTAGTTCAATTTACCGCGGTGAGTGTAATCCTTTACTAAAGAAATATTTATAATTGCTCAAGAAATTTTGGTTACTTTTAAAGATGAAAGAAATGTAGTTTAGTTTCTTTATTTAAATAGAATATTTATCACTACTAATTCACAATGACATGAATGTTTTGGAATGAAACAAGTGTGATACTCAGCTGTACTTCCTCTGATGATTAAGTATATACAAATTAATTCTTATTTGAAATAATATATTATCAAAATAATTTCAGAAATGTATATATACTCACTTATAAATTGATATTTGATAGTTTCAGTAAATAATTAGAGGTGGTAGGAATTGTATTTATTACTCATTGTGTGATAACTGTTCAGATTTTGTGGCATCTGAAAGTGGATTCAATTTCAAGATGCTTTTGTCTATCAGTATCAGCTCCATAAGATTTTATGAAATATTTATCTTTAATGTCTTGTATTATTATTTTTTCTATACAATGAAAGGCTTCATAAAATATCTTTCTATACAATGATTTTGTTTGCATTTCCATTTTATTCAACTTTATCTTTTTTATTGTGGGATTTAAATCTAAAAGAAATTGGAAAATCAAATTTTGATGGCCTCAGGAATTATACCATGAGTGGCATGCTTTGGATAGATTTGCACAGGATTATCAGCATAAGCGTGAAGAGGAGGATAATTCAGGTGCATCTCAAAGCGGTAATTAAAGAGTACTACCCCTGACATAACATGCAACTCTTGTTTGTCGCAAGCAATTATTGACCGAAAACTTGAAATACAAATTTTGTGAAGAGTTCTAATTCTAATTCTAATTCAAATTTAAATAAAAATATTAATTTGGTATTGTAAAATTTTGACAGAATAATCATTTATAGGGTAGAGAGTATGTATCCTCTCCAGTCTTGATTATAAGTAAAAGTAAATAACTTAACACTTATTAAGGATTTTAGTTAAGTGCAACTGATCTTCTCGATCTCATAAAAAATAACTGCATTCTGAGAAATGTCTTTAACGAGAAATTGTTCTATGGAATAAAAGAGTCATTCAAAATTAAAACATGTTATTCGAGGGGTATTTTAAGATGACATCATTAAAGCACATGGGTTGGTTATTATAAAACACTTTTAGAGAAAAACTCACTTTGAGCTAGAAGTTTAAACAGTATAGGCAACATTTCTTTAGGTAATTTCTTATATATATATATATATATATATAGCCTTGAGTATATCTGTTCATCATATAGGTGATAGCCTTTCAATCTTGAAGGCAGAACTTAGAAGTCAAAAGAAGCAAGTTAAGCACTTGAAGAAGAAGTCACTCTGGTCCAGAAGTATGGAAGAGGTAACCGCACAATTCTTCTGTAAATGAATGCGATGATCAAATCTCATATTCTCCTCCAATCTAAATGTTTTATACATTCATTGTGCTCTCTATCCATGTATAATGCAGGAACTAGTAGTACATAGACTCTAAGATTTTTATTTTTTGGCAGAGGTTGATTTATTCATTTTGAGCATAACTTACTTACGAAATGAGAGAGTAGATTATAATTCATTATCTAATGAATTACAGGTTATGGAGAAGCTTGTAGAGATAGTCCACTTTTTGCATTTGGAGATAAATAAGGCCTTTGGCAGTGCAGGTATGTACCTAATAAAGGCATTCAGATTGTACTTGCTTTGCTTGTTTTATTACACTTTTCTAGTCTCACTCGGAGTAATCATCATTGGTTATCAATACAACAAGTTAGTTGACATCATTGATAGCCACAGAGCAAATTTCAGCCTTGTTTATATGATTTTTAAGTTTTCGTAAAATTTTAAATTTGAAAGGGACTCTCATTGAATTACTCTTCGACTCATTTCGTAAATAAAGTTGTATTTGGCTTCATAACTGAAATGGTGCTGTCCGTGGATGTCTGCAGATGGCCGTAAACCGTTTATTCAAACCAACAGCAATCGCCAAAGGTTGGGGCCTGCAGGCCTCTCTTTGCATTATGCAAATATAGTGCTCCAAATTGATACTCTAGTAAGTATTTATTCTTCATTGTAATTATTTCATAACATGGTTAAGTTCTAACAGTGTGCTTTATCAGTATCTCTTAATTAAAAAATCAATTAAAGGAATAGAGAACTAGGTCACTACTTATTCATGGTCTGTATTAGACTACTATAAGATTAAGATACGATATTCTAATATAATATTAAAGATATTTTCGTATTTTCTAACATAGACTATCGTACTTAATTTTACTTGTTAATAGGTTTTGAAAAATGTTTGTCAACTGCCATGTGCGAATTAGCTTATGTGCTGAAAAGATTTTACTAAGCTTTTGTTCATTTTTTGAGGTTGCCAGATCCAGTTCCATGCCTGCAAATACAAGGGATACATTGTATCAGAGCTTGCCTCCTAATATAAAATTAACTTTGCGTTCTAAATTACCTACAATTCATGTCGCAGAAGAGGTATGTTTTCATCATGTATAATCTAAATGTCAAGAAAAATTATCAGAAATTATTTACAGTATTATTTATTTTCTGTCTTTCAGTTTTCAATTACAACCAATGCAGAAAATGTTCTATATTATTTTTTGATGTTTTTCAAGTGTTAGTGCCTTTTCGATGTTGTTTCTGTTTGTTTCTTGCAGCTCACTGTAGCAGATATTAAACAGGAGATGGAGAAAACATTGCAATGGTTGGTTCCAATTGCTACAAACACAGCCAAGTAAGATATCTGGGATTTATATATATATATTATTTTATTTTTTTGAGAAACTTCCTTTAAGCATTGGTTTATTTGTTTATTCTCTATATGAACTAACAGTTTATTCTTTTTCTTTTGTTTGGTTATACTAAAATTGATTCAGAGCGCATCACGGTTTTGGTTGGGTTGGAGAGTGGGCAAGCACTGGGTAAGTAACGATCCGTTGCATCGACTACACTTGCGCGTTTTCCAAATTTTTCTTTTCATCTTTTATTTTCCTACTTTCTTTTTTAAAATTCTTGTTTGATTCTTGCAGATCTGAGCTAAATAAGAAAACCTTGAAGACTGATATAATGCGGATTGAAACATTTCACCATGCAGATAAAGAAAAGGTAGAAAATTATATTCTTGAACTTCTCTTGTGGCTTCACCGCTTAGCGGTCAAAAGTAAAGCCGGAGTTGATGTTGGAGAAACAAAGTCCGCCATCAAGTCTCATGTGGGCACTGTCCTGCAAAAGACAAATCAACAATCTACAAATGCAGTACCGCAATCACTAACAACCGACGAGCAGATCATGCTGAAGGATGTAAGTAACAGAATTCGTGTTAGAGGGATCAGTAAAAGCTTGGACTTCGACAATGTGAAGATGGGGTTGACAGATAACAAAAGAATGATCAAAAGTAGCAGTTACTCATCAGCTAGTAGAAACAAGGAATTATCTTTTAACAGAATTTGCTCTAAGCTTCCTGTGATTGATTTTGGTATCGACAAAAATAGAGCACTGGATGTGATTGACAGAGTGGCTGTGGCCAGATAATTTGCGCAGACTATTCTTAAGCGCCTTTGATGAAACGATGGTAGGAATAAGTGAACAGAAGAATGGTACTTTTTTGTGTAAATATTTTACAACCATATTCATGCAGCAAGTGTTGGATGCCAGATTTTGGAAGATCTTCTGGCACCCTGGATTCTTGATTGATTTTGGTTTTGGCGAAATGTTGTATCGCATTCGCATCATGATGTACATATTGCTTTTACCACGGAAGTTGTTGAGATCATAGGTTTTCTTGGCTGTATCAATGTGACTACAGTGTACACTTTTGTTGGAGCAGGGTGGATTCTGTGTTTTTTTAATTCTTTAGTGTATATAGACAATGAGGATTTGGTACCTATAGTAGTAAAGCATTGCATGTATTATATGATTATAATTATTTGTTTGATTTGGTTATCTTTACCTATACCTATTGGCACTTCCAAATCTTTGTAACTACATCTTTTTTTTATATTATTGTATGCTGTGATAGATAGTTGTCCATTAATATGTAGAAACACTGTTGAATAAAGAAACGAGATTGATGCTATATGTTTGTTTCAGGAAGTATTATGCTATTCATTCATATATACAAAGTTAGGTGCAAGATTATTAACTATGGGGTATCACAAGAATTGGCTTGAGGTCCTTTTCTTTATTGTATTCCATTATAAATAATAGTTTCCATATTTGCAGCAGTTAATTACAAATATTATGTTGCCTGGTTTGTTTATCCTAATAGGGAAAGGTAAATATATACAATTAAGGAAATAAATCACTCCATGATAATTAACATGGGGAACCCCTGTAAATAGGGGTGTAACGGGTCGGCTTGGTTTGAATTTTTGCGAAAAATGAATCAAAATTAATGAAATTTGCATGGGTTAGTTTGGTTCGATTTTACTTATTTTTTTATGACTGGATCTGAACCTATACGGGTTGGTTTGGTTCAGGTGATTAGATTTCAAAAAAACAAAACTATAAAAATTTCAATTTTTTGGCTAAATAAAAAAAGAATATACTAGTGAAGTTGTCACTTTAATTTGTTCTTCTTAAATAAAATTTGAAATAACTACAAACTCATAATTTAATCATTTAAAAGACTAAAACAAAATATGCAGTAGCATTACATAATTTGGTCTTCTAAAACAAAATTTGGAATAACATAATCCAATAACAATTCAAGTTAAAATACAAAATAGGCAATAGTAATGCCAACTTAAATAAGAATTTAGTTGTCTAGATTATAAATGAGAATTTAAAGTACAATGTAAAACAAATAGGCAACGACAACAGTCTAAAGTAAATGATACAAATTCTAAAATAAAATGAAATAAATAAACAATTAGAAATTATATCGTGGAATTTATTTTCAACTTGAATAGATCAAAATAAATATAACTTTAGATTGCATTTTTCATATTCATGTCATTTCATCACTATTAAATCAAAGAATAGTAATATCTAATCTAACAATTTCTAAAAATTAAAACACAATCCACAATATCTTTGCTATTATCACTGTCATACATCTTAGTAAAATAAAATTCAATGCATTCATACTTATAACGGGGATTTAGAAAAACAACCGCAAACAAAAGATAGTTTATAACATTATTATCCCAATACTTGTCAAATTTCACTTGCATGTTTGTTGTCATCGTCGTCAGCTTTTCATTCTCACTATTAGTCCATTTCTCTAATGACTTTTGAATATTACAACTTTTTGAAGACTGTATTAGACGTAACATGCAATGAACAACAAAAGGAAAGTGTTGCATCATAAAAGATCTTTAAAAAGTTCACAAACACATGTCTACGTTCTCAATCAAAATGATTTGGAATATCTACTTCTTCACTAGCAAGAAACATAACAAATGAATTATCTTGATAACAAAGTCGATTAAATGTCTTTTCATATTTTACAACAACTTCTAATATCAAATAGACAGAGTTTCAACGTGTTAAAAAATCAAGAGCTATCATTGCCTTACTATATATATTACACTCTTTTGCACACTTTTTAAAACTAACAAAGCCTAGCCGAAGATGTCTTAACAAATTTGTAGACAACCCTTATCTTTTTAATAGATGAGTCGATGGTAGTTAAATCATCACTACCAATCAAATTCAAAATGTGAGTGCAACATATCATGTGTATGAACTTCTCCTTAACAAATTACGACCATTTTAATTATTCACTCCTCTAATTAAGTATGTGTGTGAGGATATCAAATTAGGGTTTGGGATATGACTTAACTTAATGAACTAGACTGTTGTATAAACATTTGTCTTATTGGACGATATATATATATATATATATATAATAATAGTATTGGTTTGGTTCAGTTTTTATAACTAAAATCCAATACCTGAATCAATAATCTTCGGTTTACGTTTATTTGGTTTGATTTTTTACCAAATAAAAAATAACAGGTAATTTTCAGATTGATTTGGTTTGAATGTTCGAGTTGATTGAATTTATTTTATCTACTTACACTCCTACCTATAATGTTGCATTTTATTTTGATCATGGTCCTTAATAATTAAAAAGAATCACTTTGATATTCACAAAACTTGAAGTTAAATGTCAGTCAAGAACAAAAAAATCCATATTTTACAAAAACAAATTTAAGTGAAGTTTATTGACATTTTTTTTAGTATTCTTCAAAGAAGTATGAATAGAGTTGTTTCTAAAATAAAATAAAAATTGAAGGGCACAAACAACACCTAACATATTCTTTTCTTTTTATTAATATAAGGTTTAGAATTTGAAAAATTGGTAATGGCGATATTATAAGGTTTTGGACAGATCAAAAAATGGATAGATAAATCTATGATTGATGTTTTGCATGCCCTTGATGGGATTTTGCTAATAAGTATTCTTGGACATTAGATAGAAAAGAATAATTTTTAATTGGGATACTGTGCATATCTCAAGTGGATTGAGATAATCCGGATGAAATAGCACATAACTTTTAGAAGAAAAAAAACAGTTGTTCCAAAGATGATGTTGTGATTATGTCATTGCGTAAAATGTTTGTCGTTGATTTGGTCGTTTGTAAAAGAACCATCTATTAATATCATACCGAAGTGGCTGCTAAATGGTAATGCATGCACGCAACGCGGGTTTGTTTGTACCTTTAAATTAGTTGGTCAAATCACAAACCGGAGTGAGGGAGGGACCCACTAATTTAGTCCAATATTGCATCTTTGGTGGCTCACGAATACAGTACTAATAAATCATTATCATATACTACTAGTATTTTCTTTTTACAATGGTCCCTTAACTTAATTTCAGGTAACATTTTAGTTCTTTATTTTTTTTTCTTTCCGATTTAGTCCTTTATTCCTAACAATATCAAATAAAGTATGAAAATATGAGTTTATTTGAAGATTTGCGTTACGAATTTGATAAAATTTGTATTATATTGAAGAATATAATTAATTTTATGAGTTTTGATTGAATTTTTGTATAAAAAATGATAACATTGTTGAAATTTTAAAACATAAAATATCAACTTGTCACTTAAAATTAAAATAAAGGACCGGGAAAAAATAAAGATAAAGGACTAAAACGTTACCTGAAATTAAGTTAAGGGACCACAAATGTAATTTAGCCTACAAATTAATCATGATGCATCTAAAACATTTAATATCTTCAATGCCCATAATTCCTAAACCAAAAATGTAAATACTATGTTTTAAAACTTTTATCATTGTTCTAAAAATAACTGATTTTCTCTCTCTCTCTCTCTTATAGTCCTATATTATGACAAGTGAATTAAGAAATTAAAATGATAAATTTTATTTTATTAAAATATTATATGTAGTATTTTTCTGAACTATCCTTTATTGTCTCATATTATGATAATAGTTACAATAATTAAATAACAAACATCTGGTCTGAGGTATAATAGAAGGATTAATATATTTAACTATTGTAATAAAATAATTTGTACTTCGTCAATCAAGATTGATTCAGCTAAACTAAGGTTCAACTCATCTAAATTTATTTGTAAAAAAAAAATTACTACTTCATTATAATATAATATATAATATAGGAATGAAGACTTTAATGTTGACTTTTCAAATTTTTTTTCGCTAAATGACACATGAATAATTACGGCCACAACATACAAGCACGTACAACTGCATTAGAGTGGCATTGGTTAATCTATGCAACATCCTGTCAAGGTAAGTATCCTCTCAATTTCTCAAGAAATAGGGATGTCAATTACCGAGTAAATAAATAGTATAAAGGCATACATTCAAAAAAAGTGACATTAATTAAATATTTATACACCAAAACTAGATAATAGAGATATCTATTTCTTTTGAGAAATAGAGATCATCTCAATTTATCCCGTCAGGGTCTTTTTGAACCCTATATCTATCATGCAAAGTAACTGTCCAAAGTATCAAATGAATGCAATTTTTCATTATCTGCATGGAAGAAGCCAGTAACACACAGAACTACTACATTAAGAAAATACAGACAAAAAGACTTAAGGGGCAATGATTGATCATCACACAAGCTTCTCTCAAAACTACATCAAGGAATTCCCCCAAAAAGTCTGTTGTGTAATTATACACAGATAATGGCAACATCAAATAGTAACCTATATAATGAATAGAGCAAATGTACAACAACAAAAAAGAATCAGACACTACTATGTACACATGCACATCTCATTGAACTACTTTTCTGATGAGATTCATCTTCCAACTCTGCCACATTTGATATTTTCAATAACTTGTCGTATCTTCATCCGGTAAAATCACGGTTAAAAGAGAATATTTTACTTTGAGTGATATTTTACCCTTCTCTACATAAAGCCTTGCACCAGACACAATCCAGAATCCAGGCAAATCTTGCGGTCCTCTTGTCATTTCGGTTGTGTCAACAAACCTCAGAAGTTTAGGTGACTGAGCAGGCACGGGAGGTCCTCCAGGGTATAATGCAGAGTTGACATTTACGTCGGATGGTTGTGGTGGTGGTGGTTTTTGTGGACCTGAAAAGCGAGTGCTGATCAAAGTTGAGATTATTCCGGATTTCTGGGCCAAGCCTGGAGAACCATCCCATTGAGGCGCTTTCACAGGGGTTGCATTGGCAACTTTACAGAAATGAAGTCGTAGGAAGAGAACTTTCTTCAGACCGGTTTCCCGAGAATATTTTACTTTGAGTGATATTTTACCCTTCTCTACATAAAGCCTTGCACCAGACACAATCCAGAATCCAGGCAAATCTTGCGGTCCTCTTGTCATTTCGGTTGTGTCAACAAACCTCAGAAGTTTAGGTGACTGAGCAGGCACGGGAGGTCCTCCAGGGTATAATGCAGAGTTGACATTTACGTCGGATGGTTGTGGTGGTGGTGGTTTTTGTGGACCTGAAAAGCGAGTGCTGATCAAAGTTGAGATTATTCCGGATTTCTGGGCCAAGCCTGGAGAACCATCCCATTGAGGCGCTTTCACAGGGGTTGCATTGGCAACTTTACAGAAATGAAGTCGTAGGAAGAGAACTTTCTTCAGACCGGTTTCCCCGACTTCGAAGTGTGCCCCAGCCACAACAGCATTTTCGTCATCGGATTCAACAGGAGCCGTACAAATATGAGAAAAACTCTTCCACTGAACCTTTTCATAGTATTTACGTTCTGAAGAGGCATCGGATACATTCCCATTAGGCTCATCCTCAAGTTGGAATGTCTTGGGCAGGGAGGAGAGGTGCTGTAAATGGATTGCCAAACAATTACTTTTCTTTCCTTCCAAATACAGTCGAAGGCCTGTCACAGGCTTCATTCGTACAACGACCTGTATGAAGTTTGAGGTCAGTCCAAATAAATCACCACATTTGAAACGTAAAGAAAATCTAACAATGCACTGTTTTTTTTTTTTGCATGACTAAAATAAAGAAAATAAGACTCCTTAATATCTTCATCAATACGATGATATATTTTTATTGAGATAAATTACATAGACTTTTGATCAAAACTTGGGGATATTAGGTAGAAATGTATATATGATGCAAGGGTGACTTGCAGCCCTCAGACACATGAAATATAGTCACTCAAATTTAACAGTTTTATATGAAAATAAAGACTTTGTTCTGAAATTTATCTTAGTACATAAAGATGTGAAAATGATTAAGGAGACGTGCATAAGGCTCTCGTTTGATGTAACATGCTAGATATAACAATGATTCACATGTCTTCACGCAACAGTTTAAGCTTTTGAAATAACTGATTTATGACAGAACCAAAGAAAAAACAAGGCAATTGGATTAAAAAATTCCACATAAAACAAGTAGCATTACCGGTGTTGTGTTTACGTAGAGCTTAGGACCCATGAAACTGAACTGTAAAGATGAAGAACTCTGCGCCTTCCTTTCAGGACCAAGGGCAAGCTCACCAAATACAGGGGCCCATTGCCTTGGAAGCTGGAACTCCAAAAATTGATGCAGTTCTTCAATTGCTGGTTTATCTGCAGTTAGAAGTTCCAGTGAATGATGTTTATATTTTGCACAGCATTTCTTTCTAACCTCTTGTACATGGACCGCGAATTACAATTATAGCATATATTTAAATAAAGGCATCATAGACCACCTTCAATAACATAGAAAACTACAGCCACAACAGCATAAAGAATCTCATAATCATGTTAAACAAATCTTCATAAAATAAATGAGAAAATCTAGAATATCTTCCATAAAAGAATAATGGTGAACGCGTTGCAAGTATAATCAGCACAAACCTCATTTCCATTCCATTGTCTCACCACTGTCAAACTATCCAAATGATTGGAGGGACGAAGCCTAAACTCATTGATGCACTTTTATTTTAAATAATAAATTATAGAGTGACAGAAAGAGTCATGCTATACAGCTTTAAAAAATCTATACAGCTTTGATATTAGTGATTCCATAGGCTTTAAAACCAAATTTGAATAAGTGAATGACTAAAAGAGTCATGCTTAGTTGCTTACATCGTAAATAGAGATTTATGGCATGTGTTAAATATCCACTCCCATTTATTCCACCAAGTAGAGATGTAATTGGTATGAATGACATTGATATCACATCAGGTTGAGACAAGACAGTTTGGCACCATTCATTATGGCTCAGATATTTTTTCCCATTTCCACCTTTCCTCTTGTACATAAACTTGATATCCTGCACCTAAAATGTTAATTGAGAAGGGGGAAAATAGTAAGAACATTTGTTGTGTTTTCCCTCTGAAAGTAAAATATTAATAGATTAATGAAGTTCTAACAACAACCGATTGAGCAGAAAAGCGTCTTTGATAACAATATCAAAATTTGCAACAAAAAACCCAGGAACTTTTCAAAAACGAAGCATAGCAAACAACTCTAGTAACATTCAGCTGTCTTCATAGGAAATAGGCAACGGTTCTAGGAGCCAAAGTCAGCATGGGTGAAAAGAAGGATGATCCTGTAGCTGGCATAAATTAAAATTTAAGAACAACTATTACCTCTGATTCACGGTAGGAATGAGCTTGAATGTCCAGGAATCCTAGTCCATTGTCCATCATAAACTGGAGGGGAAAGAGAGGAAAATATAAGTTAAGCTAGCTCTCTGCATAGGGTAATGCGATCTTTTGGATTTATTATAATATTTTAGTTCAATGTGATCTGATTTTTCACATAATTATTACTCAGATTTTACAGAAAACATATTATACTTGTATGTAAGTGTTTTTAGTGATTTATCTCAGAGTCAAAGCAAACTTGTATTCACTAATTAATGTTGGCTAAGACGATAATATATTCTATCAAAAATTAAGTCTCCAGAAAGGGCATTTGAACGATAATGTTTTTTTACTTCGTCTACACTCATCCCTTCCTTTTAAATAGTGCATGTCTTTCTTTTTCTCTAATACACCCATTCCTAATTTTATCTTAATTTCATATCTCTTCCAGTCCTCTATCACAACACTCCTAATTCAACTGTTGCAGGTTAGCATCTTTCAAGCACCGTACCACTTGAAGCATTTTTCTATTTCATCCACCCAAGTTGAATATGATCTCCAATAATCACCTCCAAGCTAGTGCTCGTCTCTCTGGCTGAACTAGTGTTTCGTATAGTCCATTTTTCTTCTACCTAACTCAATGCCGTGTGATTACGCTTCCTTCCACAACTCTTATATACCATTTATTCCCTTTCTTGACTCCCTTACTGTAACTATATAATCAAGTCATCAACAAAGAGCATGTATTGCGTCAAGAGCTATTGGATATACTCAGTAAGTACATATTGAAAACCAAGATAAATAGAAAAGAGTTCAAAGTTAACCTAGGGCTGTCCTAAAGTCATAGAAAAATTGTTGGTGGCCCTACTAGGTATTCGAAAACTAGTTTCAATCTCGGCATACATGATGTTATCTAATACCAAATTTAAAGAGAAGGAAAAAAAAAAAGAACTGGAAAAGCTTTAAACCTTTTCTTTCGCATTAAATGCCGCATCATTAGTGATATTTTGTCCAGCCTGGCCCATGAATAATTCGTCTGCCAAGTCCTTCAGTTTTTTCTGTACATCAGAAGGTTGGAGAGGAGAGGAGTACTGTTGCTTTGCATAAATTATATCGGTTCCCCCTATTTTGATCCCAACTACAGCATGGGTTCCATATTTATTGATGAACCTGAAAAGATAAGATGAAAATATACAAGTTGGAACTCAAACATAGCAAGCAAATTCATTAATTGAAATAACTGGAAAAGCAGTTAAACAGAAAGCCAAAGTTATGGAGAGGAAAAATATTTTGCTGAGTTCATAAAGTACCTTGCCAATGCAGCGGGATCCCACGACGAAGGAACAGCTTGTTTGACATGATCACTCAGAACTATTTGTGTTTTCTCAAGTGCTATGTCGTAGAGCGTGATCGATACACCATCAAAAGCAAGACTCTTGGTATTTGCAGCATCTCTTTGCCAAACTCCCGAAAACTGAAACGCGGCATTGAAATGACCCGTTGGAATCTTACCAGTCAGTGACAGCTCCTGGTTGAACTGCTCTGACATCTAAAAGGTATACAAAACAAAAGACATATATGCCTAGTCAGTCAGACAAACAATCCTCCATAGTCCACGGATATCAATATTACAACAATACACATGCCAAAGAATTTGATTTCACCAAAATAAGAACAGAAAAATAGTTATAAGCGTTCCTTAAGATTGTAAATAATCCTGCAATTAAAAATCTTCTATAACTATGATATTAGACCTTTTGAGTTGCTCAATTTAATACTTGAGGTGCTAGCTCAGTGGTAATAGTTTGCATTGTTACCTCAAGATACTGAGTTCAAATTCCCAAATTGCTTGAGCATACTATTTTGGGAACAAAATAAGTGATTAACTCTAATTTAGGTAATTGCAAATTAAAATTTCTACAGTCCAACAAAAAACACACAAAACTTCCTGCACTGGACTCATATAATAAACTTTGGCTAAAACAAAAAAAGAAAAGAAAAGAAAAAAAGTTTATAATTCTAAAAATAGAAATAGAATGATATAAACATGTACCTGCTGAAAAGAAATAACATCAGAACACAATCTCATACGGTCTCCTTTATCGCATTTAATGGATTTGGGGACATTAGGGATTGAAACACGACCGGGAAGTTCGACAGTACGAAGGTTGTCGTGGTCAATAGTGATCAATTTGAAGTCATGTTTGCATGATTTGAGTCTGAGATCGTTAGTGAGATCGTAACCTAATCCAATGGAGTTGATCACATCTTCAACAGCCAACGCCTTCTTCTTACCTGCTGACATCTTCTTCTTTTGAGTAATTATTATTCTCTTGGCTCGAAAAAGAAGCAGATTTTGTATTTATGAAAAGGAAAACCAAAAGTAAAAGCAAAAGAAGAAGAAGATGCAATACAAATGTCAACAGTCAAAGGAATACGGTAGTAGGAGAAGTATTATTAATGTACTCGATGGTTCAATGGATCCTAAACATGCTGTAATGTTTTTACACGAGACTGCTTTGACCAGTCACGTTTTCCAACTTTTTCTTTCTCTTTTCAACCATTTTTTGTTCAAAAATGTTACAATTTCGTTTTTCTTATTTTTTATTTTTAATAACAGCACATGCATCTGTTAGAAACTAAATTTTGTTTTTGCTTCGGAAATCATAACATTGGTTCAATGTTTTTTGTTTAATAGAATCTTTAGTTATTTTTATATGTTTGCAAGACTATATAAATAGATAATTTTTTAAGTGCATATAAAATATATGTGTTTAGACACTATATATCTGCTCTTCTAATCATGTAAAATATACTTTATAATCCTCCTAACAAATGACTTTTGGACCATTAATTAATTTAAGTGTATTTTTTTATATACTTTTGGTATAATTCTTAATTTATATATTTTTTGTGAATAAAACAAATCTTTAAAATTTATAGTTTTGAAGAAATAATAAGTAACTAGATACTGCATTCAAAATAAAATATGAACAAAAATAATAATTAAAAAATTAATATATTTAAATTAAATACTTAATCAAATATATAAATATTTTAACTACCAATTTTATTTATATTTCAATTAAAATAGAGTATAATTTGAGTTAAAAACTAAAAATTTAAAAACAACACCAAAATTAAATAGAGAAATGCACATAAGTATTTTTTTATTTTTTTTTAAAAAAAGTTCTTTTTCGTCAAAAAAATAAGTTTTGAGATTAATATTTCTAATTTTTAACAAGTTTAATAATTTAATTCAACATACTAAAAAAAGTTTAATTTATATTTTCAAAAATAAGTTTTTTTTATTAATTCTTTAACCAATACATTTATAACATGTAATAATGAGACTCTTTATCAAACATTTATGTTTTCATAAGTACAATTGAGAAGATACAAATTTAAAAATATTTGATATATAAGAGATTATGACTCAAATTAAATTTTGTTTTTTTCAACAGTAAATTTTTATTTGGTCAATCTTTATCAAATGTCTTTAAAATACTTGTCAATATAATCCAATACACAAAATACTTAATTTCAAACACTTAATGTTAATAAGTTCCCTCAATAAACTCTACGCCATATAATTGATTTTGTAGTTATTCCGACATTAGTATATTATGCAAGAATTGCTATAGCGGTCGTTATAGCCTTACCCTTAATAGCATTGGTACATTATAGACCATTTAATTAAGCCTTTGAATTTATCACATTCTCACCATGATAGTATATACCCTCCACATGTAACCCTTCTCTCAAATGGATTTATCTGCAATCCAATTGTTCTTCGTCTCTTTCTATTTTTTTAGCTGTAGTTCACTTTGAGGAAGTTAATTTCTTTTATTTAATGTTTCTTTTACATTATTTGTCTTAACAACTTTTTGTTGGTAGAAAGCTTCCCGAGGAATCACCGTGCTTCCTTCGAGCACCGTTGTTTTCCTTCTAAGAAATATTTAAAACTTTGGATATGAAATAACCTTTCATAACCAATCCTTATATCCTTGTATTTGTTACCAATATACGTTATTTATATAAAATTAAGTTATAAGTTAGCTGATAGTTAAAAAGTTGATCGATAATTAAAAAATTAGTTAATAATTAATAATTTATAATTAAAAAATTAATTAATTAAAATTAAAGTGTTTGATAAATTTAATTTTTAATAATATAAAATATTATAATTATTTAATTTAAAATAACAAACAAATTTGGTCAATCTTTATCAAATGTCTTTAAAATACTTGTCAATATAATCCAATACACAAAATACTTAATTTCAAACACTTAATGTTAATAAGTTCCCTCAATAAACTCTACGCCATATAATTGATTTTGTAGTTATTCCGACATTAGTATATTATGCAAGAATTGCTATAGCGGTCGTTATAGCCTTACCCTTAATAGCATTGGTACATTATAGACCATTTAATTAAGCCTTTGAATTTATCACATTCTCACCATGATAGTATATACCCTCCACATGTAACCCTTCTCTCAAATGGATTTATCTGCAATCCAATTGTTCTTCGTCTCTTTCTATTTTTTTAGCTGTAGTTCACTTTGAGGAAGTTAATTTCTTTTATTTAATGTTTCTTTTACATTATTTGTCTTAACAACTTTTTGTTGGTAGAAAGCTTCCCGAGGAATCACCGTGCTTCCTTCGAGCACCGTTGTTTTCCTTCTAAGAAATATTTAAAACTTTGGATATGAAATAACCTTTCATAACCAATCCTTATATCCTTGTATTTGTTACCAATATACGTTATTTATATAAAATTAAGTTATAAGTTAGCTGATAGTTAAAAAGTTGATCGATAATTAAAAAATTAGTTAATAATTAATAATTTATAATTAAAAAATTAATTAATTAAAATTAAAGTGTTTGATAAATTTAATTTTTAATAATATAAAATATTATAATTATTTAATTTAAAATAACAAACAATATGACATTTTTATTTAATATTTTGCCTATTGTTTTAGTTCATCTATTTTTATACTTCACTTTAATTTTTATGTTTTCTTCTTCTCCATGTCGTTATTTAGTTAATGTTATCTTATAACTTTCACTTTTTTTCTTGACTTCTGTTGTGATTGTTCAATTCACTTGATACGTCTCTCATATTTACTCATTTCTTTATTTTATTATATTTCTCTCATTTATGACTTTTGTGGTAGAAAATTCAAAAAATGAACAAAATTCTGAAGAAAAAAAAAAACATATAATTTATATTTATTATAATATAAACATAAATTTAAAGAGTTATCTAAAAGTTTAACACACATCATGTGTAAAAATAGTAATTGTAAAAAACAATTTATTTTACAGTTTACAATTTGACATAAAAAATAAATTTAACTTTATAAATTTCTTGTTACATGAATAAGATGAAAGATTGTATGAGTTATTTTGGCAAGGAATTAAAGAAATTGAGTCTAACTCTATTCATACGTGCCTTTGTCAATTTTGTGTTATGTGACATATATTTTTGGCAAGAATGGATGCGTTATGTAGAAGTAATAATACTACTATGAACCCAAAAAAAAAAGTAACAGCACCGAGAAGAAAATACTAAAAATAGTGGGTGAATAGTAGTGAGATATATACATTTTATATAAAAATAAATTAATGATGTTATAAATGGAAGAAATTGTAAAAAATTATAAGTTATAGCGTATCAAAATAAGCTATAAATTTGTGAGAAAAACTTGTTTACCTTAATCCAACAAACTTATAAGATAATTTATAACTTATTAAACTAGCTTATAAACTTGTTGGATTTAGACACTCTTTGGTAATGATAATATATTAGTTATAACTTATTAAACTAACTTATAAACTTGTTGAATTAAAAGAGATGTGTTTCTTAAACAAATTTTTCGCAATAACTTATAGTTTATTCTACAGTGAAACATACCGTGAAACAAATTTTATTATTTTTTATTCATACAGTGAAACATGAAAGAAATTGTTGAAGTGATCGAAGAACTTAACAAAAATTCAAAAAATTTATGATTTAATTTTTTTTTTATCATCAATTAAAATTAAAGTATATTAGATCTCTTCGATTGAAAAAGATCCACAAAAATGGTGAAAGAGAAAGTCCCCAAAGAAAAAGGAATGATACACTGTAACATTGTGAGAGGTATACAAATACATTCACCACATCCAAATTATTTAATAATATAACTATGGTTAAGTAAAATTGGTCTAAGATAGACCATTCTTGTGATTGGTTCAGATTATCATCATTGCAATTGCAATTGCAATGCAAGAATGTATGCAACGGTAAACGGGGTACTGTGTCTACATAAAGTCAAAATTCCAGAGGGGAGGGCGGCTGCTAGTGCTAACAACAAATTTCGTATTAAAATTCGAGAACAAATCATATGGGTAACGTTGTTTAAATTAATGATTAATTTTATTAGATTAATGATTAATAAATATAATAAAATATTGCAAAATATTAATCATAAACTTAACAACACAATTAATTATTTCATCTAAAATAAAATATAAATAACTCTTTATCAATTAAATCAACTTTCATTAATATTAACTATTATTTTCAAATGTGTATTTGAATAACAATGAGAATTATTGAATATTATGTTTTATTTAAACATCTTGAAAACTATATGTTTCTTTTGTCCACAATAGATGACTTATTTAAAAGAAATAAATTGTTCTAAAAGAATAATATTTTTTAATTGTAATATTTAATTAATATTACTTGCATCATTTCTAATACAATATATTTTATTATGTATTTATGATATTGATAATAATTAATATTTAACAAAAATAATTTAGTAAAAATGATATTATTATTATTTTTATACATTTTTCATTATCAAATGTCACTAGTTATAGAGAACGGAAAAAATAATATTTTAAATACAATTTATATAGTAATGAATGTATATTTGAACACTTGTAGTTAGATGATTTAAAATCATAATTAATTGTGTTCAATAATTAATAATTAATGAGGTTGGTATTAATTACTTTCTCCGATCATTTTTATAAGAAACAGTTTAGTAAAAATTTAGTCAACAAAAATTGATGTATCTGATTCATATTATGAGTCAGATATGAATCAAAATACATTAATTTTTGTCGATCAAATTAATTTTAATCTGAGTGACTTATAAAAAAATTGAAGAGAATATAATTTTGAATGTTATCATCAACCAAGAGTGTTCAAACATACATCTACTGGATCGAGAAAAGATATGTTGTGTTAGTGTTTCCCTTGAATAACAAAATTTAAATTCTATATAATTTTGAACATGCATTACTATATTTATCTTGATTTTGTTTTTAATTTTTTTTTATTTCAATTATTTTATTGAAAAGCATGTATGTACTAATATTTCAAACGATGGCCGGTTGTATTTGTTTAAATTCCAATTAAATCCAATCGAGTTTGATTGTATATCAATGAAATAGATTCAAGATGTATTACAAAATAAAAATAGGTTGAATGAATATAAGTTATGATGCATATTAGATGTTATTTGAATTCAACACGAAACTCACATATTATATTTAGGAGAAACTATTTCAAAAGTAAATTGCATTTTTTTATAACTATTTTAATAGTAAGCATCATTGACCAAAGCAACAATAAATTGTATTTTTATTGTTATTTGTTTTTTTTATAAATAATTACAATCATTTTAATCTTTATCAAATTAATTATGCATGTAACAATAAGAGAATGACACATTAACACCATATCAACCTTCAGAAAATTAACTGTCAACTAACAATCATCTTATAATAATGAATCAAATTTAGTAATTTTGATATTTGAATGATTAATTTAGAGTTTTAGTGAGTCAATAAATAAAGTAAGTGCGAGTTTCACTTTTAAAGATTGTAACAGTTGTCGACCACAACCCAAGTCAAGACCGAAGTCAACAACACCTTGTTCAGTTCTGTTCCTCATTGCTTTCTACTTTCCTAAATCTTTCTTATTCAGCAACACAAATTAATTAACTCTTTTTCCTTTGCTTAAAACTTGGCTTAATCATAATTAAGTATGATACTTGAGTAGAGCTTCAATTAATTGTGAAATAAAGAAATGGCAGTTTCTTCACGTTTTGAAGCAGCCCAGAAAGCAATAAACTCAATTGGATTAGGTTTTGACATAACATTAGATATCAACTTTCACAATTGTAAAACTGCTCCACCCTTGATCTTCATCAATGCTAATCAACAAAACTACCGACATTTGGAGATTCCTGGAGGAGTTTCAATTCCAGATGTTCCAAACTCTATCAAATGTGTCAGAGGTGAATCTATTAGAATCCATTCGGATGTTCTCACCTTGCACCAGGTACTATATCTTTTCTTATTTTATCCAAATTAAACTCAATATTGTTATTTATTAAAGTATCATTATATCATTTGACAATTGTTCCTGCAGAGATTTAAACTTTGTCATTGAGGTTATAAGTTCAAACTCTTACGCTGAACTAACTTGTTATAAACTCAAACATCATATTATGTTACTTATGATTTGTTAAGTACTTCAATTTAAAACTTTTAAGACTATTTTTTTATGTGTTGTTTTAGATGTTGGAACATTTCAACCATGAAATGCATCTTGTAGGAGATACTGCATCTGGTCATTTTTGTGCTTCATTTGGATTATCTGGTCGATGTATCAAAGAATTGGGTTCTATTAAGTCTCTTGCGTATGATGGTTGGTTCATCAAACGGTATGCTGTTGAATTAGAAAGGTATCATGGTAAACTCAATGATCATGTCAAAGAAGCTGTGCCATCATCATGGGACCCTGAGGCCTTGGCAAGGTTAGATTACACCATGGAATTGGATGTGTTCATTTTTAACACTTTACTTAATCACATACACTAGATATATGTTCTATATTATATCCACCAAGGTTAGAAATAATCATGAGTTTCTCTTGCACACTTAGGTCTATATGAATTGACTTATTAAAGTTTATCTACTGACATAAGAAGGTTTCAAAAAACTTATGGAAACTAATTATGACATGTCCATAAGCTATTTTCATTAGCTCGTAGTAGATAGTTTATAAAAACAGTAAATGACTTGTATGAAAACAATTTGACTTTATTTCTATTGATTCGCACAAGGTTCATAGAACATTTTGGAACTCATGTTATAGTCGGGGTGAGCATGGGAGGGAAGGATGTGTTATATGTTAGACAACATGAAGATACATCAGATATCAATGATCCAGCTAGTATCCAAAAACTTTTGAAGGAAACAGCTAGCATGAAGTTCAAGGATTCTGCAGACAATCATCTCTCAGCTTCTGAAGACTTAAGTAACAAAAAGAAGGTAATGGACCATATCTTTCTTATGACCTTTCAATGTTTTTAATGAAAACTTATATATATTGGTTTAATTCTAAGGCAATAGTTGTAGCAACATTTGATGTCCAATATAATGAAGAAATGCTTGTTCTGTTATGCACTGTTAAATATTTGTGCTGCATTTGTCCATGTTGTGCAATGTAAAAGGCACCACACACAAAAAAATAGCTTTTTAAATTTCTTGGTTGCATCAATCATTCCATTAAAAAAAATATTCCATTGCGATTGCAGAATGTTTTTATGATACATAGAAGGAGGGGTGGAAGCAGTAAAAAAATGTATCATAGTGAATGGTTGGATACTATTGATTCAGAACCTGACATCATATCGATGCATCTTCTCCCTCTGACATCCCTTTTGTTGGGTATCCGTGGAAGTGGATTTGTGACCCATGCTATAAATCTCTACCTTCGTTGTAAGTAATACTAAGTAATAAGTTGTTTTTATGGAATTATTTGTCTTTTTCCTGCAATCCTCTTAACTATTTTTTATCTTATTCCACTTATTAATAAATAGTTAAAGATATTATTTACAAAATAATAGTTAATGTCACATTAAACTTTGAAAATGGCAAATAAGCAAGAGACGGTTAAAAAGGAATATTTGATTTGTTTTGTTGCAGCAAGTATGTGACAGAAAAGTAAATGTGTGCATTTGATTATAAGAAAGTGAACTATTAAATGTAGTGGATTATGTCAAGAAAATTGGTATATATACAAATAAATAAATAAATAAATGATTATTCAAATTGCAAAGGGAACACAATTTATCACTTTTTCTTGTCTAGCAAGCACACTGGAAGAAAACACTGAATTGTGCTCTTCTGTTATAAAGCTTATAAAATGGTAGATTGGTTAAACCACTAAATATCTCATAGGCATATAGAATAATCTCTCTCTGAAACTGATTTACCTGAACCTGCTTACAAACTGTGATTACTGAAACAGACAAACCTCCAATTGAAGACCTCCATCAATTTTTCGAGTTTCAGCTACCAAGACAATGGGCTCCTATACTCAGTGAGATGCGTCTCGGTTCTTACTGGAAACATCAAATGAACACGTGGCTACGATTTAATATCTTTGGTCCAAAGCTTTACATAAATACATATCCAGTAAGTTTTCAATCTTGCATTTTTAATGCGTATATTGCGAGCCGTTCTTTCAACGTGCTAGTAGACTACGAGTCTCCAAATGACCACTTTTGTTGCTATTAATGTTTTTGATCATTGATGGCAGGTAGATGTTGGTAATAGACCAGTAATTGGGCTGAGATTACAATTGGAAGGGCGAAGAAGCAACCGGTTAGCCATTCATCTGCAGCATCTGACTTCTCTACCCAAATCCTTACCGCTCGCAGACAATGCAAATGCCTATTTGTCTTGTGACTCGTATAGCTGCAGTTTCCATAAGAAAGTGAAATGGAGCTGCTTTTCGTATATTTGTACTGCACCGGTTGAATCAGATGATAGTCTTTCCATTGTCACAGGAGCTCAGTTACAAGTTGAAAAGAAGTGTCTTCTTTTACGGCTGCGCTTCTCCAAAGTTATTGGTGCTACACTTCAGAAGCCACCTGAGTGGGATCAATCCTGCAATATTGGCCAGTTCAAGAGCATGTCTAGGGGCGTCTTAGCTTTTGTTCCAAAAGAGGGACAGAGGGGTCGTCCGAAGCCGGGCGATGTTACCATCGGTTCTACTACATATTCTGCTGCACTTCCTGCACCTGTGAATACACCTAAGCTTCAAAGGTACGTGGACATAACGGAAATGATGAGAGGACCGGAAGATACTCCGGGATATTGGGTTGTGTCCGGAGCAAGGCTTTATGTTCAGAATGGGAAAATATATCTCCTTGTTAAGTATTCACTATTGAACTTTGTTATTATGCAGTGTGAAAATGAAGCTTCATAGTATTGCTGTAATGCTCAGTTGAAATCCTTTTCATGTTTGTTGTTGGTGGATTTGTGATGCTATGCGCCAAAAGTTGTATTCATTTTTATTTGATACCCGTTAGCCTTAGTTAATTAATTAATTAGTTTAGTAAATGTGAAACATGATTTTGAATGAAGTGATTATAGTATTGATAATTTGTTTAAAACTTATGTTTGAAATAAGTGATTTATGTGTGAATAATTTTACTCTAAAAATAAAATTGTAAAATTGTAGGTACAAATACATTTTAGATGTGATTTTGCTGTTGACACAAAATCAATTCTTTTAATATGTAAACAAAATTACAAATCTTAATAAAATATTGTAAGTCTTTTAAAATCTAAACGATTTTTTTATATATAAAATTGGGTAATACTTAAGGATACCTGACACTTGAGAAACAAAAATCAATAGAAAAAGAGTACTATGTTCCGTTTTTGCAATTGTCGTTGAACTTAAAAAATGGGCCAATTTGGGTTATTCGAGAGACAAATATTGTTCCGTATTGTTTCTCGAATCTTCCAATTCCTTTCTTCAACTCTCACAACATTAACATATTGGTTCTCTTCTACCACCGCTTGAAATGGAATTCCCTTTTTTATTTTATTTTATGATTAATAAATTCAAATTAAATTTGCTATGTCGCAACTTGCAACCAATATTCTTGCATATTCAAATTGCTCCTTCTAGGATGAGATATATCACATTTAAGGTTTTGTTTCCGTCTTATTTATCTGCTTTTATTTTTACTGCTGGACTATGGTGTAATATTATTATTATTTTTGAAGGTCTATTAGGTATGAACTTTGTGTTATGTTGCAATTCAATTATATCATTTATCTTGATTTTCCTTCATTCATTTCTTAATTTGGGGTTAATAATATGCATCACCACTATTTAAAAAACTCACTTCATATCATCTCTAAGTGTCGAAATCATCTTCACAACAAAGGACCAACTTAGTAACAAGCGCTCTTATGGATATGTATGGGAGTTAGGGCTTTGGAGGGTTTAACAGGAGAAGATTTTAGAGGAATAAGTCTATATTGGTTTTCTATTTGATAACTTTTTTAAAAAAATGGAAACAATCACATGATATATGATCATATATTTCAATTATCTTTTTAATCAATTTTAAAAATATTTTATAATTTCTTTTAAGGGTAAACAAATATTTTGGTCCCTAAATATATGAGGTGCTATCATAGCAGTATGTGGATCTATCAAATTGCAAAAATATACCTAAATTTTATGTCTTTTAGTTAGTCATCTTGGTACTCAAACATGTCTTTAGTTAGTTAGTTTAGTCTCTGAATGTGTTTTTTGTGACTCAATTTAGTCCATAAATTTTTAATAAAAGAGATATTTACATATGCATTTTTAATTTTGATACATTCACGGACAATAATGACAACGCGTCAGCGCCTCACTCAGTTCAAGGAGCAATATAGTTCTTTAATTTAGAAATGAAAAGTAAGTCTTAAACCTCCATTTTCCTCCAAAAATCCAACTCTCAAATATGCCATAAAGTAATATCCATAAATAAATAAAGCAAAACCCATTGTTTTACCATTAATAGAAATAGATAGCTTAGTTGAGTTAAGAATAGTATTGGTCCACCCACAAAAAGTTTCATTAAAACCAAAGGCGCACATAACATTTATCAGAAAGTTCCAATCAATTGTATCAAAAATCTTCTTGGTATCAGAAAATTTCACCACAGAAAGATGGTCAGCAAGAACCTTAGTAATAATTTTGAATTGAAAATTAGCTACGGCTAAAGGACGGTATTGGTCAATTCGCTCCGCTTCAGGAATTTTAGGGATGAGCACAACAACATCAGAGTTAAGATTAAGCATCATCCAACTTGTTTTGAAGAATTGAAGGACAAAATTGAAAACATCTTGACCAATAATATCCCAATTAGTATGGTAAAAGCGACCACCAAACCCATCAAAGCTCGGAGCGCTATTACCATTCATATGGAACACAACATTTTTCACGTCATCCATAGTAAGCCAGGTCACAAGCATACCATTATGCTGATCCGAAATTATAATGTGTAAAATAAATGAAAAATGTTAATATTTTGGGAACTAAATATATATTTCACACTACTAATATATTCAGCCTACTAACATACTAGTTACTAGTAACATGGTAGAAATGTGATTCTAAACTTCATAAAATAAATTTTTTTAATATTGGCTCCTTTTTTTCTTGATGGCAGGTAGATGTAGGTAGTAGACCAGTAACTGGCCTTAGATTACAATTGGAAGGGAGAGGAAGCAACCGGTTGGCCATTCATCTGCAGCATCTGGCTTCTCTACCCAAGTCATTACCACTTGGAGGCTATGCAACACTTGCAGACAATGTACCAGTTGCAGACACCGCACATGTTTATTTGTCGTGTGACTCGTATAGCTGCAACTTCCATAAGAAAGTGAAATGGAACTGCTTGTCATATATTTGTACTGCTCCTGTTGAATCGGATGATAGTGTTTCCATTGTCACAGGAGCTCAGTTACAAGTGGAAAAGAAGTGTCTCCTTTTACGGCTGCGCTTTTCCAAAATTATTGGTGCTACCCTTCAGAAGCCACCTGAGTGGGACCAATCCTCCAATCTTGGCAAGTCCGGGAGCAAGTTTTGGGATATCATTTCTTTTATTTCCAAAGAGGGACATAGGGATCATCCAAAGCCTGGTGATGTGACCATTAGTTCTGCTAAAGATTCTATTGCCCTCCCTGCACCACTAAATACACCTAAGCTTCAAAGATATGTAGACACAATGGAAATTATCAGAGGGCCAGGAGACACTCCAGGGTATTGGGTTGTTTCCGGAGCAAGGCTTTCTGTACACAATGGGAAAGTATATCTTCTTGTGAAGTATTCACTCTTCAGATTTGTTACACAGTCTGAGACCAACCCTTCCTAACAGTGCTTTAATGCTCTGTTGACCTCCTCTTGAAATTTGTTGGGTGCCTCACTGCCTGCAGAGTTTTTTGGATTTGGTGATGCTTTGCGCCAGAAGCTGTGTAGGTTTTTATTGACACCTTCAACATGTGTATACGACTGAGTGTTTGACAGCAGTTATTTGTGATAAAATTTGAGTTTGTAAAATTGAGTTTGAGTGAATGGTTTATATTTAAAAATGCGGACTGGGTACTAAAACACGGTAAGCGTACACCTAAAATCTAATCAACACCTTGAGAGTGATAAAAATAGAGAGGGTGATGTGAATGTGATAGATATGATATATTTGTGAAGTGATAGAAAGAGAGCTAGAGAGAAAATGAGGTGTTGATCGGGTATTTGAACATATGAGTTGTAATATTTGTACCCATTAAATTTTGTAGTTAATTACTAGTTATACTCCTTGAGATAATTACCCATCACATGGTAGCTTTATTGTATCTATTGGGTCCTATACCCATTGTCATCTCCACCCAGATGATAAATATGACAAGATGGTACACAATGTAATTAAATGACCATATTAAATATGTTTACACGGAGTGTAAAGTTATTAAATTGATAAATAAAAAATATGAATCTTATACTTCAATTTTACCTTTATTAATATCTGTATATTAGAGACCCAAATCCTAATCACTTTAACTTGAGCTTTTCAGCTTGATAAACCCCTTTTGTTGTACTCATCCCTTTTACTTTTTGGGGTGAGCTTTTAAGAATCTTTTCTTTGTCTTCATGATTATATTTCTTACTTGGTTGTCCAACTTTTTCTCCACCATCCCTCCTGTAAAACAAAAGCAAAAAAAGTCAAATCAATGGAGTATGGACTAACAAAATCAGCATTATCTGGCAGCCTAAAATATGGGTCTAACCTCGGAACACAAACCTTAGGTGCAAAAACATGAATAACAAACCAACAGCAGTGGCACCACCCAAGACTGATCTTAGCAGTAGCTTCTTTTGGAGTTTTGATTTTGAAATTTCTACACACCCTTCTTCTGTTTCAACTAAATTATCGAAGGAATGCATGCTCTCATCTTCTGGTTTTACTTTTTCCTATATAAAGAAATTGCAAGACAGACTCAATTTGCATAACATAAATGAATTTAGATAAGCATGGCTGATATAGGATAAAAACTCAACACTTGCCTTAATATGCACCACATGACAGGTTTGATGACCATCATTGCATTCAAGTTTTGAGCTCTGATTTGTTGTACCGCATCTAATATGACATTCATCTTCATCACAATAGGTATGGGCTACAACATTATTGGTTATCATGTCTAGTATTCCCTGACGTCCATCTCCAATGCCTTGAGTCGTGACACCTTTGCCAGAGGAATCATTAGTGTTGTCACCTTGAGCATTAGATTCAAAATCCAAACAACCATTGTTTAGTTTACCATCAGTATCACTGTCCAACTTAACAGCAGCAGCACTAACTATACTTTCCTCGTTTGGCATGCAAGACAACGTAACCTTGGACAACAAGACTTCAGAATCCTTTTGTTTACACGGTGTAGTTTCCTTATGATCATCCTCCAAAACACATGAGGAACTTCGGATATCTTTTGCTCTATTTGATGTCATAGCACATTTTCCTTTCTGATCCCATTTACAAAACTCAGGCAAATAATAAGAGTGACAGGACAGAAGCTCCCCGGATCGGTTACAACTAGCATTATCCGAGCATCTTGAATCAACTCGAGACTCCCTGTCTTCATATGCTAGAGACTTTTTCTGTAGAGTTGAGGTAATGCGGTTGCTATGAGATAAAGCTCTATCTGAAGAGTTAGTATTGCAGAAGTAACAATCAGGAGAATATAATGAATGCTCGATTTCCTCAAATGTATTTACACTGGAAGGGATACCGTATGCCAATTCCTTGCATTCCGTTATGTCTTGAGCTTCATATTCTCTTATCTCGTCCCACTGATCATTCTTGTAACTGTGCAATTTAAAGGACTCATTGTTATAGACATCGTTCTCTGCATCAAATAGATCTCCCAAGTTCAGTGGTTCCCTTGTCAAACAGCTCATGCCAGCTTCTTGCAGAACCTCTATACTGTCAGAAACATCCAAAAATCTACCACTTTCAGTAGGATGTGGAGTTGGGTTTGAACCGTGAGAGCTAGCACTTTGATGTACATTTGGTGTACTATATTCTTCACCAATTATACCAGTGTCTTTTTTACTTTTTGCATATGATGTAGCATCTACAATTGATGTTTTGTCATTCGTAGGAGTCCCGATGACGGAAGCATTATTTTTTAACAAAGCATATTCAGAGTAATCGAAGTCCATGATCCTACTTTCTTGGACTTGCTCAACTCTAGTATCTAAATGAGACGTCATACCAATTAAGCCAACATTTAGATCTCCACAAGAAGATGACGGCCAGGTCAGCTTGCAATCATGTTCATGCTCTATATTATCAGGGCAATGGTATTCCAATGATTCCATTGAAGATAACAATTCAAAATCATCGTTAGAAATTTCATTTCTGTGTTGATTTTGAATATCCAATTGATCTAACTCTTCGGACACAAAAGCATTTTCTCTGTAGTTTATATCTGACTTATAATCATACAAGTCATCAGTATGTATGTCATGTAATTGAAGAATTGTATGTATGATTTCTGTATCATTAGTTGGATTGGAATACAGCTCGTAGTCTCTGTTGGAGCTTGTAACTGAGTATCCCTACAGAAGCATCAAAGAAAAATGATTTGGTAGAAGTACAAGGCACATGTGACATTAACATAGAAGCCTATTCATTGGAAATTTATTCACATTTATTTAATGATTGTTAATTAGTTAGTGAAATCAAGGACATACCCGATTAGATTTTCGTCTCTCATACTTCTGCGAGTGATGGTCAGAAGAATCTGCGAGGACGTTTTGAGACAGCTCTATGCTTCTCCGGATGCATCCAACAAAATCCTTAGGCATGGCTGCCATACATGTAACAATATCAAAATCTGGAACCTGTTGCCACATTTTGACATTAGCAAAAACTACATAACCAAATATAAAGGCAAGTGAATAAAGATTATGAGGAATGTCATGAAACTTCCTTACATTTATATTTATAGACCTTGATTTTTTCGAGAATGAGCGGATACACATACAAACTCTTCGAGTATTTCTTCTCTCAACTACATCTGATGGAGAGAAAAGGTCAATCCCAGTCAATCCCAAAATCTTACAGATCTACACATTAGAAGAGACTTGAATTATTTCAATATTCTGTTATTTATATTTCTTTACACTATTCAGAAGTTCAAAAAATAAACAAATAAAATGACAAATTTGTGTCCTCAAGTTAATTTGTTAAAAGGAAAAGATATGTATTATCAAATAGTTTACCTTCAGAAATGAATCAACATTAGAATAAGGCCTATATATCCCACTGTTCCTCTTAGAAGCAAATGGATGATTTTTGTATGCTTTAATGTGCCTAAGATCCATATGCTTTTCCAACAGCAATTTCCACATAACTTTTGACACTTGAAACCTAAAAAACGATTTAATTGTAGTTAGATTCCAAGCAATATGTATGTATGTGTGTGTGTGTGTGTGTGTAATGCCAATGCAAAAGCTTTTATAACACCTTTTTAGTTTAAACTCTAATCAGAACAAGAAAGTAGTTCCATCCTTTTAATTTCTTTCATGAGGAAGTGATTTGAATCTTACTGTAAAAGTATAGCATAAGCACATTACAATTTGCCAAATGCCAATATCTTCCGGAATTCTATATGGAATAGAACTATAGCAATATCATAAGAACATTTACTCACAAATATTGCATATGCAGGTAGTGGCAATAAGTTCCTCTCCAAATTTCCTATTTTAATGAAGTTTTATCCACAAAATTACCGATTTCAATTATATACTAATCAAAATTAACCGCATGAAAAAATCATGTGATGTGTTTCCTATTAACACTATTTGTATGACTATTCGTTGATATACTAAATTATAATAATAATTTAACATATGATTGCCTATATAACAAGACCATAGATCTTTATGCATTATCCAAAAAAAAATTGTGGACATGGGTGCTATGAGTATCAATCTAATGCCTGTTTGATTTGCACTCTAAAATCAATTCTTTAAACTCACTCTTAAAATATTAAATCTACACACATAAGTTGAACTCAAGTTCTTCAAAAATAAATCCTTCCCATATATGCAAAGCTAGCTAACATAATTATATAATAAAAAAAAAGTAAATACTTACAACAATTCTCCATCAGCAAGTAATTCTGATATAATGAGTTGCTCATCTAATCTTATATGCAACACTTCTCCTACCCATATTCTCGTTTGATTCTGTAAGTTAATTGGAAAACAAAATTCAAAATTCAAAATTGATATTGTTATAATGAACAAATGGCATCATCTACAAATAAGTGAGAAGAAAAGGGAAATTAAACAATCTGTAATATATAGCAAGAATAAGTAAATAAATACATAATTAAAAAAACCTGCAAGAATGCATCATCGAGTTGACGGAAGGTGGATTCGGGTGAGGAGGAGATATTAATATTAATATTATTATTATTATTATTAAGAAGCTGAGTGGTCGTGGATGGAGATTCTTCTTCACAAACCATTACTATTACTAATACTCCGAACGCAAATTAAATTAAATTTTGTATTATTAAGGTATGAACTATGAAGTGGGTCACATTACACATAAGATAAGACACACCGGGGATTCTTTCTTTTCTTCCATTCCAATGAACGTTTGGGTCAACATCACCTCTTATGTTACCCATCTATCTTCTCCATTCTTAATCTTTTTTTTTTATTATTAATAATTATAATTATATACTCTAGTAAAGCGTGCTGTGTGAACACTCAAGAGGTGTTACTGTTACTTACGAATAATAATTAATAATTATCATGTCAATATAATCATTTCCCTTAATAAATGCCATATTTTGAGGAGTTACTATCGTACTAACTTGTAAGATTTTTGGTTTACATTTTAGATTTTTTTTTAATTCAATTGACCCGGATAAACCGCAACTCCATGGATGCCTCTCACTCTCAACTTTTACTAGGATTCTTTATAATTAGGGGAGTAATGGTACATAAAATAAACAAAATATTGGTTCTATAAATAACCCACTCAACATTCCTTTTTTTTTATTATTTAGTATTTATTAGTTGAATTATTGAGAATTTAATTTGTGAATGTCTACATTAATTAGTTAATAAATAAATCTGAAGTTTTGAGTGGATGAAGCTTGTTCAGATTGACTTGCAATTGCGGGTATGAAGCATTTTGAGCTTTCATAAAATATGGCATTAAAGGTAACAACGTGGTTGCGAGGAAATCAGGCATAAAACATGAATGTAGCTTTCATACCCCACATCACATACGTGTACCTTCTTCCATGGACACATCTTCTCCTTCGATAATTGCCTTTATGGCCGTTTCTTCGCGGAATCAAATTTGATTTTTGAAAATATTTTTTCAGAAACATAAATATTTTTGTTGTTTTCTTTTTTACGCGAATACTTTTATGAAAATTCTAAATGTTCCTAGCTTTTATAATAGAATCTTTTCAGGAACATAAATTTTTTTATGCGGAACTGAAATATTTAAACTATAATTTTTCTGGAATACTTTTGTGTTTTAATAAATTTAATTTGAGTTTAACTTTTTTCTAAATTAAAAATTGAGTTTAACTTGAATTTTGAATTTTTTGAAATATAAATTAAATTTGATAGAGTAAGATTTTTTTTAAGAAAAAATCGTAAAATGGATATTTGGGGTAGAATATGTGTAGGGTATACTTACAGGGATATGAAGTAAAAATTTCTAAAATTTGATTTAAAAAAAAAAGAAAAAAAAAAGAATTCAACCCAATATGTCTTGAATTACCCGAACCCCACTTACTTACACCTCTCAATCAGATGAGCCCACAAAACATACTGTGTGGAAAGTTGGATTTTGTATCAATTTAACTTATATCCCTAAAAATGATTAAAAAAAAACAATTTTGTCTCTTTAATTTTTATTAAATTAATGATAAAATAAATTACTCTAAAATTTTACCCTCACTAAAATTTTCAGTAATTAATTTTTTTTTTCTAAATATTCAACACAAACTTTATAATTATCGGAAATTTTAAGGCATAATTTCTGGTAGTAGACATTATTTATTAAAAATTTCGTTTTACTCTATCAGAAATTTGTGTATTGAATTTTTCGGTAGTTAATTTTACTCTACTGGAAATTTAAATTTTTGAAATTTCCAGTACGTAGTATTATTTTTTTGGAGAACTTTTTTTAACTCTTTTTTTTTTGTTTATAAAAAAAATTTGAAGTAAGGATGAAAAAACACTATTATGTATAAATTTGATTGAATCATTCGCAATTGATCAAATTTTTTAATCACTAGAAGCTTTCAAATCATGGGTAAAATATAAGTCATTACTCACTCTGAGATAAAGATCGAAAATAGATGAATTAAATCAAAATTAGTTATTGATTGTAATAGAGGTGGAAAATATAAATCAAATAAAAGTAACTCAGATATTTCAACTAAAAGGTGTGACTGTATGTTTAACGACAGTCCTCCTATTAGATTGTGTAGGAGGTTGAATTAAAGAATGTTCGATGTTTTTGGTTCCTATAGTCTTCACTGAAAAAAAAATTAAATATGAAATAAATGTAAAAAAAAATTAAAAACAAATAAATAACAAAAGTTGTACCATAAATTTCATGAAGAAATAAAATTATTGGTATTTATTTTTTAATACTGAAAATTTAAAAATTTTAGTATTGATAATTACTACCGAAAATTTCAAATTTCTAGTTGAAACTTCTAGAAATTTTAAAAGTAAAATTTATAAATTAAAAAATAACTGTTAGAAATTTCGTTCATTAAATTTTTAATAAGAGATTTTGTGAGAAAAAAATTATTTATATTTTTTTATTTTTACGTAAAGTTAAAGATATTTTAATAAATTTAAACATAAATTTTTTAAATAAGAAGTATAAATTTAAACCAGCAATATGAAATCCAACTTTCTACTATCTGATTTGGGACGGATTGATATTTGGGCCCTGAATCCACCAGATGTCATCCTAGGGCCCATTTAGAGGCCTGATTTTCAATATATTTTGAGGTATTTCAAAAAAAAAATCAGACAAAATATGCAACTTTCAGTAATGTATGATGTATAGAGCCAGGCTGAAGCCATGTTGCAAGATCCCCCAACACCTATTCAGGCCTAAAGTAAACACTAGAGCAAGGCCTTGATAAAAATAAAAAAATAAAAAATAGGGCCTTTTTAATATATATATTTTTTAGACCTTTTAATATTAACAGCAGTTTTATTTAAATACTATCATTCTTGAGTTCTAATATGTAAATATTTTAATTAAACATGTCAATGGCAGTTTCTTTTTATAATTGTGAGGTATTTTACTCATTGTATTATTTAAATATTTTTATTTGTTTTGAAGCTTAAATATACCTGAAAAGGTTTTTTTTTTTCGGTAGCCTTGAATGAGTATGCCATATTGCGTTGGGAACTTGGTAAATAGGTGATGAAAGAAATTGTATGGAATGAACCTAGAGTTCAATCTAGTCTCTCGCTGAAACTCAATTCATCTCCCATAGAAATTTTGAATGATATTTTAACATAAAATTATAAATATAAATTATAAGAAATACATAAGAATTGTATACTGGAATAAATTTGATAGAATGAAAGTATGAGATATGTACTGGAATGAGATTATGAGAGTTAACTATCTATTTAAGTAGGTGAATCAGATCAAGAGTTTTTTAATAAAAAAGTATTGAAAACCAAAAAATTATAATTTGAAAGACTCGATTTAGCCTGTGTTTACGTTGTATTTCTCAATCTTGTATTTTAATAAAGTTGCAATGGTTATCCTGCGATGGCTTAAAGTAATTTAACATAATCGTTTAATGTGAACTAATCATTTTGATAAATGTATATAAATTATAACCATTTTTATCAATTACTTAATTTTTATTGAACTGAATGTAAAACTCGATTACAATTTTTTTCTCTTTCAATAAAGCCATTAGGATTGATCTAGTGATAACATGTGAGGGATTTGAGTAATATGTACTGAGGTGTAAGGTTCAAAGCTCACTGTCTCAAGTTGATTGTACACCAAAAATGAAAACATTGCATCTCAATATAATTTGGTCGTAATTTCATAAACTATAGAAACTATTTCACATGTAAATTATCGATGAGTTTTACAAGATTACAACGTGTTATTGTAATTTTAACAAACAAAATAACATCTTAGAACTTAATAAAATAATAGTTTTGGATCACAATTCATTTAGTTTGAGGTAAAGGTTAAAGAATTTTATATTTTTATTAGAGTTAAACAAGATAACAGCCTAAATTTTTTTAAAAATAAATAAATCGTAATTGTGATTTCAATATTCAACTTCTCACAGTAAAGAAACTTGATATTGTGAATTGGCCAAATTCACATGTGTCAGTATATATGCTTAGTATAAATCCACCTCTCTATCTTGTTGTTCCACTTCAGTTTTGGTAGTAATGACTGATGAACACTAGACACTATCACTCTAAAAAAATGATATTTGACGAAAATTTTGATAGTAATGAAATTCATATATATGGTTAATAAATATAATAGATTGTATGTTTTGTATCATCTTAAATTTTAAATATTGCAATTTTGTCTGAATTTATTTGATATTTATCATCTTTTTACAAATAAAAAATAATAAGTAATTTTAAGTTGAAAAATAATAGATGGTTTCAACTCATTAACTATTTTTTTAAAATAAATAAATAAAATTCATTAACTATCAACTTTACATAATTAATTATAATTTTAAATTTTATTAACTATAATTTTCACGCGTTTAATTATAGTATTAAATATATGATTTTTAAGTATTTAAATATATATAAATATTCATAAATTACGATTTATGTTCAAATATTTACATTTAAATTAGGATTAAAATTATTAAAAATTTATGATTAATTATATTCAATAAATAGTTAATAAATTATAATATATTGTTTTTATATTTATTAATCATTTACTAACTTTAAATAACTAAACCAAGTTTACTTTTTCTTTTCTTTAAGCGAGTGAAGTTAATAATTAATTATTAATTTTATTTAAAATAGAAATTGAATCATTAATCTATTTATCACTTTATCTTCTAGAAATCACCAAAACTTCTACTAAATTAAATCTATTTGCATTTTTTTTCCTTCCGATATATCATTATTATTTATTTATTTTTGTAAATCACAACTCTGGTTTTAGAACTTGTAAGATTTAATTTTTAAGTATCTAACTTTGTTAAAAGTTTAAATTAATCTTTAAATTATAAAATTATTATAAAAAATATAATTTTATTATTATAAAAATCACCAAAAAATACAATTTATTTTTAAAATAATATACAATTATTATAACAGTGAAAGATTAAGAAATTTAAATTTTTTATTGATCAAATTTTAAAACGATAACATCTTATATTATGGTTTTATGGTATCTGTAGGTGGGGCTTTCATTTCTCATATCTCAAGTCTTTTCTGTCAAAATATGGGTTGGTGACTGACCTTGTTGATAGTAAAGACGAGACTTCTTTTACAAGTTCCATCATTTTTCTTAATATTAAATTGCTGAGACATAACATGCATAACAGTAAAGGTCAGATGCCACATTGGTCCACACTTTTTTTTAAAATACACTGGTTCACCACATTGATGTGATTGCGCTCTCGTTTTGTTAGCTTCTTGGTCTTGATATTGTTCTAAAGAAGAAAAAAGGGACATTTTTTGGATAGGCAAAAAAAAAAGGACATAAAACCACCATGTTATTGTTAGGTAATTGTTAGGGTTAAAGTGTTTCATGTGCTCTAATGCTCTATGATAAAACGATATTTAAAATTTCCACTTTTACATTAATAAATAGTTTAAAATTTCAACTACGAATAAGGAAAGCCAACTTTAAAAAAAGTGTTATTTGAATAAAAAAATATCTATATCGTATGTTAACATCATATATCATTATTTTTAACGAGTGTGTGTATAATATTAGAAGAGAAAGAAAAAAATCAGTTTGAAAAGAAAAAAAATAACTAATATAAAGATAAAATCCGTATTAATAACATACGGGGTCCTCCTACTTTTTTGTCGGCAAAACACTTCCACAACTTTAAAGAGAGAACTAGTTCTTCATCCACAAAAAAAAATAGAGAGCTAGTCATTAAGATTGTTAAGTTATTTAATGTTTACCCAACAACAACAAGACTCTTGGTTAGTTTGATAGATAACAATAAATTTGTCATTAGTTATTTAAGGATACTCTCATAATTTCACCATGTTAACTTTTGTACTTTTTTCATCAATTATCGTGACAAAACGTTTAACCCCAATGTAAAATAAAAAGAAATATTGTTTTAATAAAAAGTAGTTAATACAATACATAATTTAAAATGAGTCTTAGAAATTTTTTAAGTAAAGTTCATTTGATAACGGCAAAGATATGACATGCAGAAATCTGAATTTGAACTAAAAAATTTAATTTATCTACACTAAAAATGTATGAGTTACAACATTATATTATTATATAAAAAAATAGTCTTAGAAATGGAGGAATATTCTGCTGTTCGTACAATGACAAAAGAGAGACAAAAATTAAATTAAAATAAAATAAATAAATAAATAAATAAAACACGACAAAACATCCAACACTTGATTTCTTGCGTCTTTCTCTTCTTTTTATGGCATATATATATATCACCGCAAAAGTGGGTAGAAAAAAAGAAGTTTGAGGGACAAATTTGGGCCCCCTATGTCAACTTTATCTTTCTTGTTCAACATATTCTTTTTTGATCAATTGTTCAAACATATTCTAAACCATCTTTTGACTAAAAAAAGTATAAACCGACTTTTTTAATTTGTCCAACAAAAACATATGTTCAATTCTATTATCAAAACTCTCCCTCTACATTTGTACCCCTGCTAAATAACTTTGAATCTTCATTCGATGCCTTATACCCCTTTTTCCACACCCCCACAATGGATTTATATCCACAACAAAAGCAATTAAAAAAAATTAACTCATCACATGCCGTGTGACTTTTATATGCATAAGCTATAAGCTATATTGTGACAACCACTCCCCACTACAAAAAGAAGAAGAAAAAATATTGACATAAGTGTTTTCTAGTTTTTTCTCCCCCCACCTATATATTAATAATTGAAATGGCTATGAGAAAAATTTAGCCATCAACAACCATTATATACCAATCTTATGGATTTAATTTGATGATGCCAATGAGCTAAGGTTGGAACATTTTCTTTGTCGTATGTGTCATTGAATTGTCCAACCATGTGTGTCATTTGTCCTCTACAAAGATTTTATGTATGAAATCTCTAAACCTTTTGGAGTATAGTTTGGGATCAACGGCTGAGATGGAAGTTGAATCCACTTGTAGTGACTTGTAAGCATGTTCTATCCTTTTGCTAATATCATAGTCTTGGAGAATGTCAATGATACCAAAGTAGAGGATTACATCCGATATCTCATTACTACTACTACTAATCTCTGAAGAAGGAGAAGTAGAATTGCTACTTCTTCCACTACACACTCTCACAGCTCTAGCTGGCATGTTCATTCCTAGCCGGATTAGAGGTCCCCTGAAATATCAATAATTATAATTATGGATAAAGTATTTGTATAATTAGGATCTAAATTACTAATTACATCCTAATTAGAGTAAAAATTATTTTTTGATCCATGCAAAACAAAAACAATTTAACCACTTCTGCTAGACTCAACCTCCGTCGGTAGATCAATTTTAAACTTTTGAAAAATTGAATACACAAATTTCATGACACTGTGGGGCACTTATTAGCATAGTCCTATTCTTAATTATTTATTACATAGAGAAATAGGTGGAATGAAATAATAAATAGTTAAAAGTACTATAGG